>NC_133387.1:139699352-140014852 GCF_047511655.1 Castor canadensis
CTGCCTGATCTTCCTTTTTCTCCTCCTTCCTTCAACACTTACCTGAGTTCTTCTCTCACTTCTACTGCAGTGTTCCCTGTTATCACAAACACATCATTCATGTCGTCAGTCAACATGTTGCAGGCATAACCAATGTTGATAGCAGTTTCTGAAACAAAATACACTATTCTGTTAGAATACTACTTAATAATATAGGTACATTTTTCATAAAGTTTTGGGACCATATCTGTATTTTCTCATAGCCTACATGCCCTGTTAATGTTAGAGAGCACATGATGGATGACAAAACATGAGCAACCCAGAAAGAAATACAAACACCTGGGTTCCATGAGTCAGTTCACTGCTCACTAAACCTATGGAGAAGTAGGAACATCTATGAATCCTCAGCTTGTCATCTAGTTTTCAAAAATACCTTTTGATTCTCAAGTTAGCACTCATGAAGATAACCTAAGATCATGTGACAGAGTGACATGTGCAAATATAAAACTTTGGGCTAAAAGTCTCAAATACTACCTTAAGAGAGCCAAAATACTAAATTTGGCTAGGTGCTGGTAGCTCACACCAGTAATCCTAGCTACTTGTGAGGATGAGATCAGGAGGACTATGGCAGTTCCAGACCAACCCAAGCAAATAGTTTGCAAGATCCCATCTTCAAAATAACCAGAGCAAAGTGGACTGGAAGCCTGGTTCAAGTGGTAGAATGCCTGCTTTGCAAGCATGAAGTCTTCAATTCAAACCCCAATCCCACCCCCTCCCAAAAAAAAAAAAAAACCTAAATTTGACTAATATCCACTTCTGATATGGTAGGCAAATTAAAAGGAAAAAAACGTACAAGATGTTTGGTCAAACAACAAAAAAAAGCTTTTTCAAAACTGCAATAGTTTTCTCAGATACAATATTTCTATTTCCAATTAAATGGGCAGAAATTTGGAATTTAAATATCTTCTCAAAAACAACCTAGAACTGATCTACTAGAGAATTGGAAAGTTAAGTGATTTAGGACAGTCCTTATAGAAATGGATCCTGGGATAGTTAGATAACTCCTTTCATCCTCAATAGAGTCACTTCTAACTCTATAAAATCTTTAGATGCTAGCTAATTATTTGGGTTTGTTAGTTTTGTTCTAAATCAAATAATGTAATTGATAAAATCTCACTATGTGCCTTGTATAAGCCACAGAAAATTGAAGCTAAGTAATAGTAAATTCATAGATATTTCTAATAATCATACAGCTGTACCCGTAGATCAATGCCTCACTCTGCAGAGGTTCTATGTGATCAGTACTCTATGACTACCAGAGGACTCCACACTCTAACACTTATTTTGTGTAACCAGCCATTTTGATGAGAACTGATTTATCCCATCTGCAAATCCATCAATGTTCAAAAACATACCTAACAAGTGGATAGAATGTTTAAAATAGCTGTGTGCCAGCTAATTGGATCTTTTGGTTTACTAATGACCAAACACAAAATATTTAACTATTATATTTAGCAACAGATTCAAAATGTATTAGCCCACTTTTCTTTCTTAGGAAAACAATAATCTGTATATAATAGTTTAGCATTTTGTTTTCTTAAAAGTAGGTCAATTCTCACTGTACATTGCATGGGCAGTCCTGGAATTCAACCTAGCTGTACTGGTATAGCTATGGCAATTGTTAAAATACTAAAATCTTTCCATAAACAGCTGTTTCCCTGACCTTCTCAGAATCCTGCTGACCATTCTTGACCCCTCCCAGACCTACCTACCATCAAGAAATTAAAGGAACAACCAGAGGTGCTAATGCCCACTTCAGCACTGTGCTAATATCTGTCCTGGCTGGGAACAGTGCTCATGTTAACCAATTGTTAAATATTTTTAATATCACTGTTTTCTATTGGTGTAAGAGGCAAGTAGAATGAAACTCTACTGACCTCAGGGACACTACGGAGGGTATTTAATTAGTTTGGCTTTGTTCATTTGTTTTCAAATAGCAGATTCTTGCAATATAATAGCTTTCTTTATTGTATTTCAACCTTTGCCCACATGGAAGACTAGATAAATATCTAATTAGTTAAGGTTTCTGCTCAATTAAAATTTTACTGTAGAATTCAACTCCCCGTTTGTCAAAACATTATCATCATTCATTTTCAAATCACCTTGTTTGTCTCCTGTTAGAACCCAGATCTTAATATTGGCTAATGATAAACTTGTAATCGTTTCAATAACACCTTCTTGTAACTTATCTTCTATAGCTGTGGCACCTAGTAGCTGCATTGGAAAACAGAATAGGTTATGTTAATGCATGCATGCAAACAATATCTGAAACATCTATGGCTTTCAGTCACAGAGTATGAAGGTCTAGGAAGTGCAGACAAAAACGATGGTGCAGTGACATGGTAAGCACCCTATCTTGTACAGAAGCAGACTGCAAGAACTCCAAAAGGAAGTTCCCAAATCAAGCCAACTTAATGGCAGGGTTACTGAGAGTTACAATTTACATGAGGAAATGATTTGCTCAAATAACATTTAGCAGAAATGGTCAGAAGCCATTCAGGCTTCTAATGACTTAAGAACTCCCCAGCTACTTTCCCATGTATATGCAGAGGAAAGCCTGTATACCTCATAGTCAGGAAAGTAAGCACAAAAAAGTAGTCACTGCCCTACATCAGCAAACTAGAAGATGCCATAATAAGGAGTGAAGATTCCTGTGCAATTTTCTTCCAAAGATGAACAGGATATGCTCCTTAGTACTCACAGTGACAGTTCCTCAGCCACTGGAGCCTTGGGAAGAGTGGTTTCTAGAATAGACCACACTCTGAATAACACAATGTTTTAGCCCCAGTATTCATAGTAGGTTTCCCTGCTCTAAAAAAGTGGGAGTCTACTATCTTTGACTCTTGGAAGACTTCCAACTGCATAAGGTACTGCTAATAGAAACAAATCTCTAGGAACATTAGGCCCACACATGGCAAACTCAAAGCCAACATATAAAGTTTGATTCAGTGTCTGAAAGATCTGCTGAGTGCAGGATGATGTAGCCACTGGCTTATTCCAAACACATATTATCCTTTTCGCTTCTAAATTTATACCATCAAATCTCTTTCAATTTCTTCATACAGTCCACATATCTGTTCTTCCCTCTTGTCTATGGCAGCATTTGCATCTTCAAGCATCTTATGCCACTCTTTAAAGTACTTATCATCCAGATCTCTGTAAGCAATTGCCAAGGTTCGAAGGCCTTCCCCTGCAAATTCCTGCCAGAGAAGACATTGATTTAGGAACCAGTAGAAAACAAGTACACAAATAACAACTACCATGATAACGGGTGATAAGTTTTCCACTCAGATTCATTTTTTCCCAAGAGCACCCCTTGACCACCATGACTCTAATTTTTTGTCTCCTAAAACAGGGGTGGGGGACAATGTTCGTATTTTGTGTTTTATTTCTATGAGGTTAAAATCTTCAGAGGAGGTAGTTCTCCCCTTAAAGAGATCTAAATGCCTGCTTAAGTGTCCTTGTTGAGAGGTGATCAATGGTACCCATGACTTGTGATAGCCATTGGAAGTAACATATATTGGTTTCCAGCCTTTCCTTGCATGAAGGAAGTGTTCCTGGCCAAAACAGAGACCCAGCCTATTTCACAGCCCTTGGCTTCCAGTGAAGAGAAAAGGATGCTCAGAGGAGCTCTCAAAGTCTCTCTCAAAGAACTGAAGGTGTCTCACCAAAGTCTTATGGCCTTCCTTCAAGTAACTGAGTCTTGCTTTTGTATATGCTTGAATATTTCCATAATAAAAAGTGAAAAGTAAATAATTATTAAGTAGATGTTAAGTAGGCAGGTAACAGGAGTTTAAACATGTTACTTAAGGCTATAATAATAACCTTTAGAGGAGAGAAAGGAAGAAAAGTTAACAGAAGCGGTTGCTTCTGAGAACCAGGACTAGAAGCGGGGAGGGACTTTTACTTTCTAGATTCCTCTGTGAAACTTTTTATTTTATCCTTTGTGCTAAATTAGTTTCACTTTAATAATAAAATTGAAACTCTGAAGCCACCATCAAGTCAGGTTAGTTCAAAAACTCATTTTTAAGGAAAATTGTGTTCTATGAAGTTAGTATTTAATAATTTGACAAATATTAGGAAATAATACTTTTCCTATAGTGGCTCTGTAAGCTGACACTGTCAAATGATACCTCTGGTGCTTCATCCTTGTAATGGGGAGAGGTGGGATCGGAGATAGGTAACTGCTAAGAGTTTCACACAGTTAAAATAGCTGGAACCATACATGGATTTTGCTGGGGAAATGCTAAACCCTCCCACTTTCCTTCTGCCTCTGATGGTCATTTGATGGCCCCTACAAGGCAAGCAGAGCATTTTCATAGCCATGACTGCTCCTTTGGGCACTGCATTAAACATGTCCTCTCTGTTGAGTTCTGGTGTGTGGTACAGACAGAAGTTATGATCAGGTATAAGTTAAATCATGACATACCTTAATTAGGTAATTAGAAAAGTCCATGCATAATGCAAGGAGGAGAGTTAGCCCAGAGAGGCCATGAGAAAAATTACGCAAATTTATCACACAGGCAGTTGGTAACTCTTTGGATATTGCAATCACACTTTACAAGCCCTGTCTTCCAAGACCACCACTGGGTCCCCTTCTGATCTGAAAATCTAGTTACTGCCTTATAATGATCTTTTGTCTTCTTAATTCGCACAAATACTTCTTTGCCTTTAGCTTGCAACCCCACTGGGCATTACTACTGCCTTCCTCTCTGTTCTGTACAACAGTGAATCAACTCTAAGAAGACCTTACAAAATGGAACAGATGATTTAAGTTATTTAATTAGTGCATGAAACATAATTTAATCCTAAATGAGCATTTGAGCAAGGTCTTTTCCTATCATTAAACAATTCTAAATCAATCATTAAATACAAATTAAAAACCTCAGAATCTAGAAGCCAAAATGAATAAAGTGAATGAAGCAAAGAGCAAGTCAAACTGATCTGGCCTAAAAAATTTTTTTCTTTTGCATGGAAATGTAAAAAGATCAAACTAGGTTCCCTATACTTTTGTATGAAAGGAGACTATGTGAAAATTCAGAACCTTGGTGTTTCAGTTATGACAAAAATCAGATCATTATGATTCCAATGTTATTTTTACAGAAAAAAAAATAAAAAGTAAAAAGACCATGCCAGCCTTCTGGAAGAGATTAAAAGAAAATCAAGAATGCTCTATTGGAAAGACAAAAACAATAACTATGTTTGTAACCAATATTACTAAACCATCATTTTTAAGCTTAAAGTCAGGCATAGTTTTATATTTTGTTTGTCTGTTTTTTAAAGGGAATGTTTTACATTAAATATAGGGTCAGACAAAGCACATGAATCTTCAATAATTGTTACAGGAAAAAAAATGAGAAAATGAGAGTTTTGACTCTTTTCCTCCAAAGTTCATATGAGATTAAATGGAAGTTCAAACAAATATTGGACAAATACTTACACCAAGCAACATTCATATTAATTCGTAGGCCCTTACTCTTTAGAGAAAAAAAGAGAGAAATGCAAAGACTGCCTCTACTCCCTTCAGAAAGCTTTTGGAAAGAAATTATGCAGACCTTAGAATATATGGGTTGAGTGTTATATAAGACATAAAGGACTCATCATAATTTATAACATGAATAAAAGAACCCTTGAGGAAAAGTTGGCTCCAGAGACTATTTTTCCTCACCATCTCAATACAACTCTAAACTATTCCCCAGGAGTAATCATAAGAGAGTCTATTGGTAATCACAACAGAGTCCATTGGTACCAGACACACCAGAACCTAAGGAAGAGGGGAAAGAGGGGATGTAGCCCAGTAATGTATACATATGTAAGTAAATGCAAAAACAATAAAATAAAATAAATTTTAAAAAGAGCCAAAGGCAAAGCAACTCCCCAGACTCTCTTCCCAGAAGTGTCCAGTCTCCCAAGAGGAACAGGGTTTGAGTGATGTCTGTAGGTGGTCCGGCAGCTCCTCCAGGAGCCTACACTGTGTGGCTCCTTCAGCTGCTGTGTTAATCTGCCTGTGGTGCGACCAACTGCCCTGACTCCAGCAGGGCAGGGAGGGGACATCATGTGCCAGTTTCTAGACATTCATTGGCACAGTTCCCTGTGGAACTGCTATCCAGATGCCTTTGATTTCAGAAGTCATTCAGCTGATAGTCTTTAAACAAGCTCTAACTAAAGAAGATGGCAAAGGGGCCATTATGTTAATGGTAAGATGAGGCACTTACACTGAGATGGTCTGACGTCAAAGACAGAAGGTCCTCTTCATTGGAAGGGTGAAGTTTTTCAAACAGAACAGTATCTGCTCCTTTGGAATAAAGTTTTATCTGCCCAGCTGGGTTCCGAACTGAAAAAAAAAAGTTTGGAAAAGCATATTATAATTAATGAAATCTGTCAAAACTAGACTCTTCCAGGGCTCTACTCAGTGCTTTGGAAATGGGCATAATGCTTGAGTAAAACACTCAGTGCCTTTTGTTAGAGGTCACTACCTAAATTACTTGACTTTATTCTTTCTTACCAACTTAGAAATATGCTTTCTACTGGAATCCTTTGATTTCTCAAACTCAGAAACAAGTGTTTTTATTCTGATGCATATGACCTTCCTGTTTTCTTAGCCTATCATTGCTAAAGAAATGAAAATTTTAAGTCTTCTGTATGGAACAGAATTGAGAACTTTTTATGAAAGTTCCTGGTGTGAAATGCAAGACCTATGCTCAAATTGGTATCAATGTTAGGCCAAATCTCTATATGGAATTCTCGCCACTCAAACCATAGTTTATGTATTAGTTCTTGGTCCTGAATGATTTCTTTACACCCTTTATCCTTGGAAAAGCCCATTCATTCTTAGTGGTTCATTCTTGGGTGAATCATGCCTAAGCATACTTCACAGAGGGCTTTAAAAACCATTTGACTTCCCACTTGAAGTCTGTTATTAGTAGTGCTATATTTTTCACCTATCCCCGAAGTTTGGGACTGATAGTCTTTACTAGACTCCCTTTATCTCCAATCTCACTATTGGTTTAATGAGATACAAAATTTACAGTTTTATTTAAAGGAATATTACTGCCAAAGCACAACAAGCTTCTTTCCCCTCAAACGAATTCTCATGTCTGCTTTAGCATTCATTCTGTAGAGATATCACCCACCCGTCATGTGGCTTCTGAAAAACTCCTCAGTGTACACATGAGAAGAGTAAAAAGACAAACAACAGTAGTTCCATAATGAAAAGACTTGTCCTGTGTATTCTCTGAAAAAATCTCGAGGTTCCCCAGACCCACATTGGGAACCACTGGCCTAGAGGAACCATATACTCTAACTCAGCTTCTGTATGTAAAAAGGCAACATTTAAACCCTGTAACTGCAAAAGTCTTTGCTGCTGTATAATTTTCAGATTCAATGTATTTTCCATATTTGATGCTTTCTTTTAACCCAGCATTCACCATTTAAGTTTGAGTTTACACAAATCCAATTTCATGGAAGCCTGCTTAAGTTTATTCAGTAAATATTTCTTTATAAGTTCATCAAGTTTTATATCTCTTTTTATCCAAGGCTTCTGGTCATTTCTGTTCAGGGTCAATAAAATCTCAGTCATTTCAAAGGTTTCTGAAACAAATTAAAAAGAACATAATTGTTTTAAATGGTCAAGATAACTTATGGCCAGAGTCTGGAAAGAGGTTGTAGTTTTTAAGTCATAAATCTTCTCTTGCTTATCCTTTAAATAATGAACAGAACTCTGTTCTTCAGACATTTACTCAGGATCTATGTCGCTTCCCATCATTCACACTAATTCTGGATAACTGCATTTATGTTCATGGCTTCAGTTTCCATCGACAAGTTGACTGATCTCAAATGTATAACCCATACCATCTCCAGCACTCCCTTCTGATGTACACATCCAGCTGTCAACTGAACATCACTCAGATATGTCCAGACACTTCACACTCAATTGGATACATTTATTCTCTTCCAGTCATCTGCTGCTCTTCCTATGTCCCCAGTCTTAGCAACAAGCGTCACCAATTCATGCAGCCTTCCAAACCAGAACATTAGGCATCACTTATCATTCTCCCTCCCTACAACCTATATATCCAACTGAAGCCATGAATTTCTCTGTGCCACCCTCACTCTTCCCCAAATTATCACACTAATTAAACTGGTTTAATTATTCCAGTGCTGCCTCCTTTCAAACTCAGCATCTTCATCACACTGCTGCTTAGAATCCTGAAATCTGATCAAAGGGCATCTCCCCTCTGCCCTTAGGTCAAGTTCTGTCTCCTTACCATGGCATAAATTGAGCTCATGAAAATCCAACCTTTCCTACCCTGCTTCTCCACATTTTCAGGATACAGTCACACAGAACCTCAGTTTTTCACATTCTCCCTTGGCTTCAAGTCCTTGGAACATAATAGGTACTTGAGGAATTGCTGCTTAAGATCAATTATATTATGTAAAATTCACTGAGAGTGGTAGCTATGCCTTTGTGACATAAAGGGGAAAAAAGGTCAGAAGTGGCTTCCATACAGATGCAACAGCAACACTGTGAATGGTGATTAGTGATTCCACTTTGTGATATCCCAGTTGCTCATTCATCCACAAAGAGAAATGCAGGTAACACAGCAGTATGATTTGTGCTCTTATAATCTGTTTTGTTTTGTTTTGTTTTGAGACAGAGTCTTACTATGTGGACCAGGCTGGCCTCAAAGTCACAATCTCTTGCCTCAGCCTCCTGAGTGCTGGGATGACAGGTGAGTACCACCAACACTGTATTTGAAAAGCTTATAGTTGAATTTTTAGCTAAAGATGTTGTGAGGACTTTTTAGGGAGCTACTGCAATTTATTCTTCTTTAATAATTATCTGCCTCTTAAATCTAAGAAATATCTTGGAATTTTATATCTATATTTATTCATGAAATCAGTACAATCAGTCCTTCTAAAACTATGCAATAAGAATTACACATTTGCTAATATAGGAGATTCTGTACCCTCTGAAAAAATTCTACAGAAACCAACTTTTACTTAGATACCACTGGCTTAAATCAAGGCTCTTGCTCTAAAATGAAAGCACAGCTGGTATTAAAGACAGAAAGAAAGCATAGATGAGGAGGGAATGAGAAGAGGAAGAGGCAGAGTAGCAACAGCAGCAAATGTCTGCACCTTCACAACAGGGTATTGTCCCCACAGACCAGCCATGTGACAATCATGAGACTAGCTATCAGCACAACAGAGACTCTTCTACCCTACTAGAGTCCCTCTCAAATTCCTCCTGATTAAAAACCAAACAGAACCAAAATGAAGTCTGTGAGACACCAGGCATCTGTGGTGGAGCATTACCTTTCTTCATATGGCATCCATTAAGTCAGGGATCTGATGTCTGCGGTTAGGCTGCTATTTCTCCACAGCCTGTAATGGTGACCAACACTGAGGAAAAGCCAAAAGCCTCTCTGTGTAGCAATCTTAGATTTTTGTCAACACCCTCAGAGCAAAGAGAAATCAATTCTGGGCCAAGTGAGCATGATGAGGCCTCCCCTGAGGATGGACAGAGAAGACAGCTACTGCTGATGTGGCGCTAAGCCAACACCTAGAGCAGACATGTGCTCCTCCGCAAATGAGGACTGCTTATGGCCTGTTGTCATCAAAGACAAAAACAAACATTCTCAGATGCTGTTTGGCTTTTACCTGCTGAGAGCAATCATTCAGGACTAGCTTCCAGTTGAGACTGAAAAGCCTAGCCTTATATATACACGTTTTCCACACTAGATATTTATTTAATGCAATGATTTGGGTATTCATAAGTACTGGATTGAATTTTATTTAACAAATATTTATAGAGAATCTGTTGTGTGCCAAGAGGGGTGCTTGTCCTTGAGCAATATAAGAAGACTAAGGCACCGCACGTGCCCTAAGAGAGCACCCTATCTATTGTCTGGAAAAATCATGAGTCCCAAGGGATGGGCATCCCACCAGTGTTTTGTACAAAGCACTCTGGGAAACACAGGAGGGTGCATTTATTTGGAAAATGGGAAAAGAGAAAACAAATGACATTTTAAATTGAACATTACCTGATGAGTAGGAGTTTTCAAAAAAAAAAAAAAGAGAGAAGTAGGGAAAAGGGACTGTCCTAGATAGCAGGAACAGCATGTGTAAAGGGTATAAAAGAATATAATGCATCCCAGGAATAGTGAGTTCTAGTGAGGCTATGGCTCAGTTTAAGAAATAGGGCTGGAAGTGTGGCTCAAGTGGTAGCATGCCTGGCTTGCAAGCATGAGGCCCTGAGTTCAAAACCCAGTACTGCCAAAAAAAAAAAAAAAGAAAGAAAAGTAAATTGACTCAATGTCAGATTGCAAATAATCCTGCATGTCACCTAAGAACTTTATACTTTAAAATCTGGGAAGTAATCAATTCTTTTAAGCAGTAGCAAAATTAGGTCTGTGTTTTAGAAAGAGTACCCTAGAGTCTGCAGAGGCAATTATTTTAAAGGGAACATTTTTAATGATAGTGCAAAAGTAAACAGTGAGAATGGCAAGGGACAAAATCTGACCTTAGAAATTCATCTGTGATGGAAAGTGTAAAAATGGGCCGGCAAAATCAGTAGACATCACAATATCAATGGTATCTTTAAGGAAATAGTATGATGGTGGAGTTGTGGGATGAAATAAGGAGCCACTGTTGAAGGAGAAATCCAAAGTACAAGCAAAGGTGGGTAGGGAATGGAAACAGGAAGAACCTTCAGCTTTGAAAGGGAATAACAGTATTTTTCCTCTATCAGGAATGAGAACAAGTAAGATATCACTTAGAGATGAAGGAGGAGATGGGGGGGAGATTATGTTAACAGTTTGTCTTTCTGAGACTTCATGAGGGCATTGAAACAGCACTGAGGGCTAGCACTGAATTAGGAAAGCATGGGTTTGCTGTGGTGCTAAATAAAATATTAGGTGATCCTCTCCAGCAACAGTGGTGAACAGAGAAAATGAATGATACGAGAAGGATACTGATGATATTCCCAACAACTGGAAAATGCCATGCAACTCAGAAACTTATCCTGAACCAGTACTGTGCAGTGATGAAAGGAAAGGGTTCTGAGTCAGACTTCCTAGCTATGAACCTCCAACTACGTCACTTCAAGCTATGCAACCTTGAGCATGTTATGCCACCTCTCCATGTCTCAGTCTCATTACCTGTGAAATAGCACCTACTTTGTTAGTGTTGTGTGACATATTGGTTCTTTCAGGTAGAGAATTAAGAACAATGCTGGACACAATATAGTAACAATCAGCCCTTATTAATGTTAGCCACACATTAATGCAGTTTTGAGTTAAAGTTGAGGATCACAAGAGTTCACAAAGGTACAAAAAGTATCACAACTTTTAGCACACAGCCAAGAGTAAAACAACCCCTGCAAAGCAGCAATATAATCACAGTACTATCCAATGATCAAAAATAATCTGAACTACCAATCATACCTATGACAGACATCCTTTTTCGGATATTGTTGAAATCCAAAAAGGCAAGCAATTGATAAGTAACAAGCGTTCCCAATTCTTCTATTGTTATCGTCTCTGGGGTCCGAGACTTAAAAATGAATCCCAAGTTTCTAGCAGCAGTCACTAAAGCCCCTTCATCAGGTGATTGAACTTGGTAAATCAGCTGTCCTAAAAGGGAAAGAAACAGGTATATCAATACTGAGAATAACATTCATAGAACTGCCATGCTCAACTTATTTTTAAATATTCAACACAAGCATTGGTTCTAAAAATCTTTAACATGCTTAGACCTTGCTATTCAGCTGCTATTCAGCTGAACCAGGTATTTGTCCTCTGGGATACTATAGGACTCTATGCATACTATCATGTATGCCTGGTCATCTTATAAGAAAAGATCCATTTCTGAGCCTACCTCTCCATGTGCTGAAAGTTTCTTTGGTTAGAGACCTTTCCATTTCAGTGACTAGAGATGAGCCATGATGGTTTCCCAAAGTAAAACATTTTAATATTTATTAACTCAATAATCCTCAGGGAAAGCTTTTGCAATAATAAAGATTATTAAAATTATTATTTCCATTTTATACCATTGGGACCTATGGCTAAAAGAGGTGATGTGATTTTTTTTTTTTGAAAGATCACACCATAAAGAACCATGAGGGAACAGATACTCTGAGTTACACCTCAGCAAGTCGCTAACGACCACTTTATGAGAATGCATACAAGAAACCTACCAAAATGTAAAGAATCAAACCAGGATGTTAATACTGCCAAAAATTTGAATTAGAAAAAGAGGGCAGAGATAGATCCATAATTACTGATTTATGTGATAAAAACACATAAGAAAGCAAGTTGTATATTAACACAACTTAATACTATGATTCCTTATTTTAAAACCTCTGCTTGAGAAACTAAAGCAGATACCTTAAAAGCAACTGAGGCCAATAGGAGAAGGGGACCAGGAACTAGAGAAAAGGTTAGATCAAGAAGAATTAACCTAGAAGGAAACACACATGCACAGGAAATTAATGTGAGTCAATGCCCTGTATAGCTATCCTTATCTCAACTAGCAAAAACCCTTGTTCCTTCCTATTATTGCTTATACTATCTCTTCAACAAAATTAGAGATAAGGGCAAAATAGTTTCTGCTGGGTATCAAGGGGGTGGGGGGGGAGGGAGGGGTGGGGCGGGTGTAAGGGAGGGGGTGGGGGGGGAGGGAGGGGGTGGGGCGGGTGTAAGGGAGGGGGTGGGGGGAAGGGGAAGAAATGACCCAAGCATTGTATGCACATATGAATAATAAAAAGTAAATGAGTAAATAAAAATAAAAAAAATTAAAAATTAAAAAAATAAAATCTCTGCTTGTCTACATATATTAATCTATGCATGTACATGCAAATGAAGTGAAATGTTACCAGTGGTTACTTCTGTGGGGGTGAGATTGGAGTAGTTCAGAAAGAAATGATTAGCTTTGCCACTTGATATAATAACCATGAAATAATTTTTGGTATTCCAAAAAGGAAAAACACTTAAAGCAACTGCTTGATCTACCTATAGAAGGATATATTAACTTCCATGTCTGGCAACTTAGTAGACTGGATACCAGGACCAACCTCTTCTGATACAAACAACTATAAAAATATTTTCATATTCTTGTATTCATTCATTAACTGACAAGAAAGCAAGAATTGTTCAAATCAAAGACTATGAAAAAGAATATTGGTGGTATTTAAAAAAATACTAGTAGAAGAGGGAAAGGAGGGAGGATGGGAGAAGAAAACAGAGGGGTGAATGTCACCAAAGGATATTACATGCATGAACAGAAAGATAATGGAACACACTATTTGTACAATTAATTTGCACTGATAAAAAGTTTAAATAAAATAAAAAATTGACAAAATACCATAGCCATATTTTCTCCTTGAGGGTGTTTTCTGAACCTGCAGAAGTTGATCGTGGTTTCAGTCTCTAGAGACTTGGATTAGAAAAGGCATAATGAGGGCCTTCCAAAGTGAGAAGTCTAATAGAGATCACCTCTTAAAACTGAGTCCCCCCAATGACCACTCTCTCAGTATGGGTGAGTTGGGCCCCCTTTAAGAGGCTTACAATGAAAACCATCTGTCTAGAACCCTGCTAATAATGATAAAGGAAAAAATTCTGCTGAGACTTTATGACCAAAGACTAGCTTTTAGATAGTTAGATAGATAGGTAGGTAGGTAGGTAGGTAGATAGATAGATAGATAGATAGATGATAGATATAGATAGACAGATACACACATATATGCATCCTAAGTTTACAGTATCTGGGTAGCCTAAAAGAAATCAAGTTGAAAATTTAGTTCAAGATGTTCCCACATTAGGACATTGATTGGTCCAAATGTTCAAATCTTTCTGAAAGAACCAACTGAACTCAAAGAGTTCAAAGAAAAAGTGTCAATTCAGAGTGAAAAGTCATTAAAACAACAATAAACAAGACAAAATATGAGCCATCAAAAACAGAGTAAACATTCGCTGGTAAATGGATGGAATTGGAGAACATCATTCTGAGTGAGGTTAGCCTGGCTCAAAAGACCAAAAATCGTATGTTCTCCCTCATATGTGGACATTAGATCAAGGGCAAACACAACAAGGGGATTGGACTATGAGCACATGATAAAAGTGAGAGCACACAAGGGAGGGGTGAGGATAGGTAAGACACCTAAAAAACTAGCTAGCATTTGTTGCCCTTAACGCAGAGAAACTAAAGCAGATACCCTAAAGCAACTGAGGCCAATAGGAAAAGGGGACCAGGAACTAGAGAAAAGGTTAGATCAAAAAGAATTAACCTAGAAGGTAACACCCACACACAGGAAATCAATGTGAGTCAATGCCCTGTATAGCTATCCTTATCTCAACCAGCAAAACCCCTTGTTCCTTCCTATTATTGCTTATACTCTCTCTACAACAAAATTAGAGATAAGGGCAAAATAGTTTCTGCTGGGTATTGAGGGGGGGAGCGGGAGGGGGTGGAGTGGGTGGTAAGGGAGGGGGTGGGGGCAGGGGGGAGAAATGAACCAAGCCTTGTATGCACATATGAATAATAAAAGAAAAATGAAAAAAAAAAAAAAAAAAAAAAAAAGATGTTACCATGGAGGACTGGATGAAAGATAAAAAAAAAAAAAAAAAAAGATCTTAAAAAGCTTTAGATACTAGAAAGGTGAAAAAAAAGCACACGCAATTTTATAGCTTTCAAGAAATAACAGAGGCATGAAATTAAGCAGATTTGAAAAAGAACCAAAGACCTTATAGGACAAAGTAGTAACGTTGGAAAAACAGCAAAACTTCTATAATATATCCAAGAGAAACAAAGAAATGGAAAACAAGAGAATGTTTAAAAGACCAGAGGATAGCGAGAAAATGTTACACTGAAGATCTAACATGACAGAGAAATGGATGAGAGGCAATTATTTAAAGAGAGATATGGCTGAGAACACTCTAGAAGTGATAGAAGATGACATTCTATAGATTCAAGAATCTCAATGTATCCTAAGCAATGTAATTTTTAAAGAAAAACACGCCCACCTGTACCGTGGTGTAGGAAAGAAGGAGAAATCTTAGCATAGCTAGGAAGAAGAGACTGATGACCATCAAGCCACATTTATACTGACATCTGACTGCAGAGTAACAGAAATAACAGCCAGAATTCAGAGGAATATCTTCATTATGCCAAGAGAAAATCGTATGCATAAATTACATCTCACAGAGAAAAATATGATTTGAAGAATAAAGGAAAGTAGTAGTCATTTCAAAGAAAGTTGTTGAGAGTTAACCATTAGTAGGTAAACTAATTTACAGCTATATACCAATTTCTAAAAAATAATCTTAAAGACAACAGATTAAAGATAGGACAAGCATTGAAGAACATAGACGTTAATAAATTTATGGATTAACCAAACATTGATCACAAAAATTAAAAATAACATCTGTGGAATTTGAAAGAATGAAAACGCATTGCAAGGATACATGGAGAGAGTATTTTTATTTATTATTTATTATTTTTTTATGTATGGCGGGGTTTTTTTATTTTATTTTTATTGTTTTATTATTCATATATTATTTCTCCCCCGTCTAGAAGGTGTGTGACCTTCTAGGTTAATTCTTTTTGATCTAACCTTTTCTCTAGTTCCTGGTCCCCTTCTCCTTTTGGCCATACTTGCTTTTCAAGTGTCTGCTTTAGTTTCTCTGCATTGAGGGCAACAAATGCTAATTTTTTCGGTGTCTTACCTATCCTCACCCCTCCCTTGTGTGCTCTCGCTTTTATCACGTGCTCATAGTCCAATCCCCTTGTTGTGTTTGCCCTTGATCTAATGTCCACATATGAGGGAGAACATATGATTTTTGGTCTTTTGGGCCAGGCTAACCTCACTCAGAATGATGTTCTCCAATTCCATCCATTTACCAGCGAATGATAGCATTTCGTTCTTCTTCATGGCTGCATTAAATTCCAGTGTGTATAAATACCACGTTTTCTTGATCCATTTGTCAATAGTGGGGCATCTTAGCTGTTTCCATAACTTGGCTATTATGAATAGTGCTGTTAGATAAATGGGACCTCATAAAGCTAAAAAGCTTCTGTTCATCAAAAGAAATGGTCTCTAAACTGAAGAGAACACCCACAGAGTGGGAGAAAATATTTGCCAACTATACATCAGAGAAAGGACTGATAACCAGAATATATATGGAATTTAAAAAACTAAATTCTCCCAAAACTAATGAACCAATAAATGGGCAAGTGAACTAAACAGAACTTTCTCAAAAGAAGAAATTCAAATGGCCAGAAAACACATGAAAAAATGCTCACCATCTCTAGCAATAAAGGAAATGCAAATTAAAACCATGCTAAGATTCCACCTCACCCCTGTTAGAATAGCCATCATCAGCAAAACCACCAACAACAGGTGTTGGCGAGGATGTGGGGAAAAAGGAACCCTCTTACACTGTTGGTGGGAATGTAGACTAGTACAACCACTCTGGAAAAAAATTGGGAGGCTACTTAAAAAGCTAGACATTGATCTACCATTTGATCCAGTAATACCACTCTTGGGGATATACCCAAAAGACTGTTACTCCAGAGGCACCGGCACACCCATGTTTATTGCGGCACTATTCACAATAGCCAAGTTATGGAAACAGCCAAGATACCCCAGCACTGACGAATGGATTAAGAAAATGTGGTATCTATACACAATGGAATTCTATGCAGCCATGAAGAAGAACGAAATGTTATCATTCGCAGGTAAATGGATGGAATTGGAGAACATCATTCTGAGTGACGTTAGCCTGGCCCAAAAGACCAAAAATCGTATGTTCTCCCTCATATGTGGACATTAGATCAAGGGCAAACACAACAAGAGGATTGGACTATGAGCACATGATAAAAGTGAGAGCACACAAGGGAGGGGTGAGGATAGGTAAGACACCTAAAAAATTAGCTAGCATTTGTTGCCCTTAACGCAGAGAAACTAAAGCAGATACCTTAAAAGCAACTGAGGCCAATAGGAAAAGGGGACCAGGAACTAGAGAAAAGGTTAGTTCAAGAAGAATTAACCTAAAAGGTAACACCCACGCACAGGAAATCAATGTGAGTCAATGCCCTGTATAGCTATCCTTATCTCAACCAGCAAAAACCCTTGTTCCTTCCTATTATTGCTTATACTCTCTCTACAACAAAATTAGAAATAAAGGCAAAATAGTTTCTGCTGGGTATTGAGGGGGGGAGAGAGAGGGGGTGGAGTGGGTGGTAAGGGGGGGGTGGGGGGAGGGGGGAGAAATGAACCAAGCCTTGTATGCACATATGAATAATAAAAGAAAAAAATGAATAGTGCTGCAATAAACATGGGTGTACAAGTGCCTCTGGAGTAACCTGTGTCACAGTCTTTTGGGTATATAACCAAGAGTGGTATTGCTGGATCATAAGGTAGATCAATGTTTAGCTTTTTAAGTAGCCTCCAAATTTTTTTCCAGAGTGGTTGTACTAGTTTACATTCCCACCAGCAGTGTAAAAGGGTTCCTTTTTCTCCGCATCCTTGCCAACACCTGTTGATGGTGGTTTTGCTAATGATGGCTATTCTATCAGGGGTGAGGTGGAATCTTAGTGTGGTTTTAATTTGCATTTCCTTTATTGCTAGGGATGGTGAGCATTTTTTCATGTGTTTTTTGGCCATTTGAATTTCTTCTTTTGAGAAAGTTCTGTTTAGTTCACTTGCCCATTTCTTTATTGGCTCATTAGTTTTGGGAGAATTTAGTTCTTTAAGTTCCCTATATATTATGGTTATCAGTCCTTTGTCTGATGTGTAGCTGGCAAATATTTTCTCCCACTCTGTGGATGTTCTCTTCAGTTTAGAGACCATTTCTTTTGATGAACAGAAGCTTTTTAGTTTTATGAGGTCCCATTTATCTATGCTATGTCTTAGTTGCTGTGCTGCTGGGGTTCCATTGAGAAAGCTCTTACCTGTACTTACTAACTCCGGAGCATTTCCTACTCTTTCCTGTATCAGCTTTAGAGTTTGCAATCTGATATTAAGATCCTTGATCCATTTTGAGTTAATATTGGTATAGGGTGATATACATGGATCTAGTTTCACTTTTTTGCAGACTGCTAACCAGTTTTCCCAGCAGTGTTTGCTGTCTTTTCTCCATCATATATTTTTAACACCTTTGTCAAAGACAAGTTGGTTATAGTTGTGTGGCTTCATATCTGAGTCCTCTATTCTGTTCCACTGGTCTTCATGTCTGTTTTTCTGCCAGTACCATGCTGTTTTTATTATTACTGCTTTGTAATATAGCTTTAAGTCAGGTATCGTGATACCTCCAGCATTGTTCTTTTGACTGAGTATTGCCTTGGCTATTCGTGGCCTCTTGTGTTTCCATATAACTTTCACGTTAGATTTTTCAATCTCTTTAATGAATGTCATTGAAATTTTGATGGGAATTGCATTAAACATGTCGATTACTTTTGGGAGTACAGACATTTTTACTATGTTGATTCTACCAATCCATGAGCATGGGAGATCTCGCCACTTTCTATAGTCTTCCTCAATCTCTTTCTTCAGAACTTTATAGTTTTCCTTGTAGAGGTCTTTCATATCTTTTGTTAGGTTTACACCTAGGTATTTGATTTTTTTTGAGGCTATTGTAAATGGAATTGTTTTCATACATTCTTTTTCAGTTTGCTCATTGTTAGTGTATAGAAATGCTAATGATTTTTCTATGTTGATTTTATATCCTGGTACCTTGCTAGAGCTATTGATGATGTCTAGAAGCTTCTGAGTAGAGTTTTTTGGGTCTTTAAGGTATAGGATCATGTCGTCTGCAAATAGGGATATTTTGACAGTTTCTTTACCTATTTGTATTCTTTTTATTCCTTCTTCTTGCCTAATTTCTCTGGCTAGGAATTCCAGTACTATGTTGAATAGGAGTGGAGATAGTGGGCATCCTTGTCTGGTTCCTGATTTTAGAGGGAATGGTTTCAGTTTTTCTCCATTAAGTGTAATGCTGGCTGTAGGTTTGTCATATATAGCTTTTATAATGTTGAGGTACTTTTCTTCTATTCCTAGTTTTCTTAGAGCTTTTATCATGAAATGGTGTTGAATCTTATCAAAGGCTTTTTCTGCATCTATTGAAATAATCAAGTGGTTTTTGTCTTTGCTTCTGTTAATGTGGTTTATTACGTTTATTGATTTTCAATGTTGAACCACCCCTGCATTCCTGGGATGAAGCCTACTTGGTCATGGTGAATAATCTTTTTGATGTGTTGTTGAATTCGGTTTGCCATTATTTTGTTGAGGATATTTGTGTCAATTTCATTAAGGAGATTGGCCTATAGTTCTCCTTTTTGGAGGTGTCTTTGCCTGGTTTTGGGATAAGTGTAATACTGGCTTCATAAAATGTGTTTGGCAGTTTTCCTTCCCTTTCTATTTCATGGAATAGTTTAAGGAGGGTTGGTATCAGATCTTCTTTAAAGGTCTGATAGAATTCAGCAGAGAATCCATCACATCCTGGACTTTTCTTTTTGGGGAGACTCTTGATTGCTGCTTCAATTTCATTTTGTGTTATAGGTCTATTCAGGTGATTAATTTCCTCTTGGTTCAGTTTTGGATGATCATATGTATCTAGAAATCTGTCCATTTCTTTTAGATTTTCAAAAATATTTGAATATAGGTTCTCAAAATAGTCTCTGATGATTTCCTGGACTTCCATGGTGTTTGTTGTTATCTCCCCTTTAGCATTCCTGATTCTACTAATTTGGGTTTTTCTCTCCTCATTTTAGTTGGGTGTACCAGGGGTCTGTCGATCTTATTTATTTTTTCAAAGAACTAACTTTTTGTTCTGTTAATTCTTTCTATGGTTTTTTTTGGTTTCTATTTCGTTGATTTCAGCTCTTATTTTTATTATTTCTCTCCTTCTATTTGCTTTGGGATCTGCTTGTTCTTGTTTTTCTAGGAGTTAGAGATGTATCATTAGGTCATTATTTGGGATCTTTCAGTCTTTTTAATATACGCACTCATGGCTATAAACTTTCCTCTCAGTACTGCCTTTGCTGTGTCCCATAGGTTCCGGTAGGTTGTGTTTTCATTTTCATTGACTTCCAGGAACTTTTTAATTTCCTCTTTTATTTCATCAATGACCCACTGTTCATTAAGTAATGAGTTATTCAGTTTCTAGCTGTTTGCACGTTGTCTTTACTTTTGTTGTTGAGTTCTAGTTTTATTGCATTGTGATCAGATAGTATGCACGGTATAATTTCTATTTTCTTATATTTGCTAAGGCTTGCTTTGTGCCCTAGGATATGATCTGTTTTGGAGAAGGTTCCATGGGCTGCTGAGAAGAATGTATATTGTGTAGAAGTTGGATGAAATGCTCTGTAGACATCAAGTAGTCCCATTTGATCTATTGTATATTTTAGATCTTGGATTTCTTTATTGATTTTTTGTTTGAATGACCTATTGATGATAATGGGGTGTTAAAGTCTCCCACAACCACTCTGTTGGAATTAATATATGCTTTTAGGTCTTTCAGGGTATGTTTGATAAAATTGGGTGTGTTGACATTGGGTGCATATAGGTTGATAATTATTATTTCCTTTTGGTCTTTTTCCCCTTTTATTAGTATGGAATGTCCTTCTTTATCTCATTTGATCAATGTAGGTTTGAAGTCTACTTTGTCAGAGGTAAGTATTGCTACTCCTGCCTGTTTTCGGGAGCCATTGGCTTGGTAAATCTTCTTTCAGCCTTTCATCCTAAGCCTATGCTTATTTCTGTTGGTGAGATGGGTCTCCTGTAAGCAACAAATTGTTGGATCTTCCTTTTTAATCCATTTCATCGAGCGGTGCCTTTTTATGGGTGAATTAAGTCCATTAACATTAAGCGTTAGTACTGATAGGTATGTGGTGATTCCTGTCATTTAGTTGTCTTAGTTGTTTGAAGGTTTGGTGGTGTACCTAAATTGAAGTTACTCTCTACTTCTTGCTTTTTCTTTTCCTATAGTTTGGTGCTGCCTGTCCTTTCATGGTTATGTTGGGTTTCACTTTCTGTATGCAGAATCCCTTGAAGAATCTTTTGTAGTGGTGGCTTTGTGGTCACATATTGTTTTAGTTTCTGCTTATCATGGAAGACTTTTTTGTATCATGTATTTTGAATGATAGTTTTGCTGGGTAGAGTATCCTGGGGTTGAAGTTATTTTCATTCAGTGCCCAGAAGATCTCACCCCACGCTCTTCTTGCTTTTAGTGTTTCTGTTGAGAAGTCTGCTGTAATTTTGATGGGTTTGCCTTTGTATGTTATTTGTTTTTTTTCTCTTGGAGAGAGTATTATGCAAGTTGGGGTAAAGTTAAAGGAGGCTTCTTGTTTTGTTCGAAAGAAGGTGTAGTTTTTCAGAATTTAGCTATGTCAAAATTTCTAAGTTGACCACTAAAATAATTTTTTTTTCATTTTCTTTTTTTTTTTTTCATTTTTTTTTATTATTCATATGTGCATACAAGGCTTGGTTCATTTCTCCCCCCTGCCCCCACCCCCTCCCTTACCACCCACTCCACCCCCTCCTGCTCCCCCCCTCAATACCCAGCAGAAACTATTTTGCCCTTATCTCTAATTTTGTTGTAGAGAGAGTATAAGCAATAATAGGAAGGAACAAGGGGTTTTGCTGGTTGAGATAAGGATAGCTATACAGGGCATTGACTCACATTGATTTCCTGTGCGTGGGTGTTACCTTCTAGGTTAATTCTTTTTAATCTAACCTTTTCTCTAGTTCCTGGTCCCCTTTTCCTATTGGCCTCAGTTGCTTTAAGGTATCTGCTTTAGTTTCTCTGCATTAAGGGCAACAAATGCTAGCTAGTTTTTTAGGTGTCTTACCTATCCTCACCCCTCCCTTGTGTGCTCTCGCTTTTATCATGTGCTCATAGTCCAATCCCCTTGTTGTGTTTGCCCTTGATCTAATGTCCACATATGAGGGAGAACATACGATTTTTGGTCTTTTGAGCCAGGCTAACCTCACTCAGAATGATGTTCTCCAATTCCATCCATTTATAAAATAATTTTTTAAAAGGGTATATTATCTCCAAACCAGCAAAAATGGACTAAATACATAGAAAACAAAAAGAGAAACTAAGAGAAAAAAAGGTGGGACAAATAAAATGTGCAGAATAAGATGATAGAAAGAACTCTAAATATGTCAATAATTATATGTTAAATACTTAAAATTTATGTACATTAACAATAAATAAAGTCTACTTAGACTAAATATTCAGTTTAACCATTAGCTTGTCTGCCTCAGTTTTTAACAAATGTTAATCTATATAACATGCACAAGAGATTTGTCTAAAATATAAGAAAAAATAGGCATGAAAGGGTAGGAAAGAGCTAAACTATGCAAACACTGATAAAGGTGAGACATCTGTAACTAACTAATATTAAATAAAAAAGTTGAAGAAAAAATATTACTAGAGATAAATAGAATCAGTATTTGTTTGTTAAAGTTTTAAATGTTTTGTTTGTGGCAGCTTTATTCATGAGTGCCTCAAACTGGAAATGTCCATCAAGTGATGATTGGATAAACAAATTGCATTACATTCATGCAATGGACTACTAGTCAGTAATAAAAGTAAGTAGACGATTAACACACACAATACAGATGAATGTTAACATTATTCTAAGTGAAAGAAGACAAACCCAAGAGAATATGCTGTACTATTCTATTTATATGAGTCTCCAGACCAAACTAATCTATTGAGACAAAAATCAAATCAGAAGTTTCCTGGAGCAAAACCTGTTTTAGGACAAAAGTGTTCTATATCCTAATTAGGGTGTTAGTTACACAAGTGTATGCATTTATAAACAATCTATACAGTTCAAATAGACACATTTTATTGTATGTGAATTATACTTACATAATATTATATAATGTGAAAGGGAACATTAGTAATATTATATCTGGACGATATAAACTGGGGCCATGCAGGACAAATCAGGACATGAGGTCTTCTTTACTTAAGCCATGTAAATGTGCATAATTAAGTATGTGAAATTGAGGATATGAAGTTATTAACTATGTGACTGTGGGAAATCTGTATAGTATTTCTGTGCTTACATTTTATTTTGTTTTTAATTTATAAAGTGTGGATAGTCAATGAGACTCTTTCACATTGCCTCTTCTCAGTGGTTTTTCCTGTAACATGTATCTCCAGCGTCTCTCCAAGATTTTACTTTAGGAAGCACACTTTCTGCTTCCTCCCCCTAGTCGCTATCTTGGAATCCCTCAGTTTCCATTCTTAAGTATTTAGTGTCCCCCCACCAAATTAAAACAAATATTCTTAAAAGACATTAAGATGTTGTGGCATTTTGTTTGCCCCAAACTGCAAACAACTCAGATGTTCAACAGAGAACTAGAAAAAAAATTGTGGCATATTTATGCAGTGAAATATTACTTAGCAATAAAAAATAAACTACTCATTGAAATAACAACACAGGTGGATGACAGAAACAGTACGCTGTATAAAAGAAACTAGACACAAAAGGGTACATACTTTCACTTACATGGAGGACAAGTATAGGCACAACTCATGTTTAGAGATAGAATTCAGAGTTGTGATTGGATGTGCAGGGGTTGTAGGTATTGAATGAAAAGAGCATGAATAATCTTTCTAGAATGACAGAAGAGATTTATAAACTTGATAGGAGCAGTGATTACATGGGTAGATATAATTATCAAATCTCATCAAACTATGCATTTAAGATCTGTGCATTTTATTACATTTAATTATAGTACAACATGAATATTTAAATGATGCTAGAAGAGAAAAATGAGTACTATTAGTAAACTACAAATTTGAGAAATATCTGGGAGGCAAAATGGAGATTTGATCAATGACAAAACAAAATATTTTCAAAAGAAAACGAATGAAAGCAAGAACCATCACCAAAGATTCTCCAAACTCAAGAGTTAACAAGTGAGAAGAGCAGTAGTCTTGGGGACATTAGTAAAACTAATTAAAGAATTCCCTTCATACTCCTGGACCATTTAGGTTCCTTCTCCTACCAGCTTACTCTGAATAATAGGCTGCAGCACTGGATGAAGCCATATTTGTTCTGGGTACCAGCAAACTATTTCTTCTATGCTAAGTGTACAATCCATCTCAGGAATGCACCAAGATTTAATTCCTGGGGCTAGAGACCAAAGCTAAGGAGAACCTGAGTAGCTTGAGACTTACCCAGGATAAAAGAAAGACAAAGATGGAAAGGAATTCATTGACCAATAATTTTTTTCCAGTCCTATCCTTACCTACAACTGTATCTTGAATGGGAGCTCTTAATATAGACTCCTAGCATCAGACTGATCTGGAAAAGCAAGATAGTAACCTAGGTGTCTTATGAATTCCAGGAGGGAGTCACATCCAGGAGACAAGCTACATATTCTGTTTCTCCCACATAATCTTGGACAACAGAGTATTATAAGGACCCACATTTGCCAAATAGGGACTCTCAAACACAAATAGGAACAGACAACTACAAATCATCAAACATTTGAGAACAACATGAAAGTTAGACACAGAACTCAAAAACATAGAACACTCAATAAAATGAAGCAAAATAGAGGAAACAAAAGAAAATTTCAAATTAAATATAATTAATATCCTCAATGAGGTCTAAAGAATATTGTAACACTAATGGAAAACAGATTGCTACTAAAACAAAATAGACTTTTGGAAATGAAATAAACTCAAAGGCAGAAATAAAAAAGACTTACTTAAAGGCATATTCTCAGATGGAAATATAATAATTCCTTGTTGATGTTAATATTATAAAGATCAGTTAAAATCATAAATATAATTATGTGAATCTTCAGAGTGGTTAAAATCTGAGGAATGGGTTAATCCAGCAGCATCAAGGACAAAACAATGATTTGAATATGATTCCCACAGGAAAAGAAAAAACAAATAAGAAAAATATACAGAGAGGGAGATGTAAAGTATATATATATATACACACACATACACAGATATATCTATCTATATATTTCACTTTTGAGTTGAAATTACTTGTGTAGTAATTTTAACTTGCTATTTGAGAAGAAGGAAATAAATCTTATAAGTGGAATAAATTGAGCTTAATTGGAGCAAGAAGTTGATTCACTATAACATTATTAATCTACCTCATGACCTCAAAGTTTAACAAAACCAAAGGCCCATCTGGTTTTGTTCTAGTCTATGAATCCTGAACTCCAAACAACCATGTTGCAAGTATAAGGACGTGTTCAGAATGGGAACTGAAGTATTCTAGCATTGATGCAAATTTACCCTATTGCTGGGAAATTTGTGTTGATGCTCCTCTGCATCTATTATAAGTGCATGTGGCTCAACTGTATTTCCATATTTGCACTGGGTATCAGGAGGTTCACAGTCAAATGTGGTATCCAAAAATAAGACATATTTCATCTCAGTGGACTGGTGTTTTGGGCTCTTTACCTTTCTATTGACACTATATCTTTTTCTTGAACTTCTCTCCACATTTTTAAGAAACATTCAGGATATAAACAAAAAGGGAAAGTTAGTAATAAATAAACCCCTTATGCAATGTTCTACCTTTAGTTCAAAAATCCTCCAAATTTAATATCCATATTTATTTTATATAAAAAAGGTCACAACTCACACATTTCACTTACCCGCACTATTCTCCTCTGACATTACAGTGTGGCAGAGAGCAAGTAACCTAAAAAATTCACGAACTTTGGGATCACCCAGCTTAATGGATTCCATCAGATTGTAATCAAAGAACTGAACTGCTCTCTCTGCTTGAGATTTGACTGAGAAATCCACAGGGTCTTTTCTCTGTAGGATAAGAACAACACCAAAAACAACTATAGACTTTATTCCAATAATACTCTTTATGATTCAAAATTACTTTCTCCAAGTACTTTTAGTGATTGCATAATTGCCATCTCAAATATCTAGTACCAAAACAGCTGTTTCATCTGTAGTGTCAAATACAACCTTCTCATTTTATAGCCATGTATCAAAGCAATGAACCTACCAAAAGTACAAGGAGAAGAAATATCTCCAGTGCTCCATTGCTCATATCTAAACAGTTCAGAAAACTGAAGGTTTTTTTTCTTTTTTCAAAAAAGAAAAACTTGACCTGACTTAACACATTTTGACAGTAATAGCTGATCTGAAATAGTATAAGTCTAGTTATAGGCTTTATTTTTTAGCTTACTTAGCATATGTGAGTTAATATTTTCCAATGCAAAAAGTTACTAATATGTTTGATTACTATGTACGTCCTCAAGTCTCACTGGAGATATTGCAAAATACATAGACAAAGCAAATGATACCAGCAACAAAATAATAGTGCCACCAGGATTTGGGGACAAGATGGAAGATTAGAAGCTTCCACTGTTTTGAGTCTATGAATGAGAAGAGTTAGGTAACACAGGAGGTATTCTGAAGAGAAAAAGAGAGGAGCATCAGGAATCACAAAAGACGTGGCAGGATAGAAGAAAAGCATAGAGAAACTAGGCAAGGAGAACAGCAAATAAAGGTTTCAATCCCATTCTTGACTCAGTAGGAGAAGTAGGGGAAGTTGCAGATGCAATCACAAGGTAAGACACACAGTCTTAGCAAATAGACTGGCAATTCTAGCTGCAATATACATCCATCCTTCCCACAAGCCTTAAACTCAGTGTGGGAATTTAGTGAGACAGTGATTGCTCTGGTGTGGAAAGTTAACCTTGGTGAAAAAAGACATCTGTCATTCCCCTCATCTCTGAGAGCTATAGCAAGATGCCATCTTGAAAGAGGGCATATTGCTCAAGTCTAAGATGCTCTGGGGGCTTAAAAACAAGGAATAGTCACCATCTGGGGAATGTGGGGACACCTTGCCACAGTATTTGGGAGGGAGACAGCCATGAGAAGTGGTGAAGGAGATGGAGAAGGTCTGACATAGTCCCCACAGAGAAACTCAAGCAGCCAGGTGGCTCCTGCAGTAAAGGGTATGGTAGTTGGAGGCTACACTCTCTGTGGCAAGGAGGAAGTCCCATGGCCTAAGGATCATGGCAGAAACAAACACTAAGCCTCTGGCTGGCATAATATTTGACTCCAGGGCCTCCTCCAGCCTGCATGTATTGGCTACTAGGTGGCAAAGAGAACCCTGAACCCAGACCCTCCAAATCATATGACTCCCACAGCCTCCTCCCCTCTACAGGGAGGTAACTTCTGGACAGGGTTTGAAAGCACTAAGGCCTGCCACTGGGAACTGTACCCCAACATGTGCTTGTTGCCCGGTGGGTCTGAAGATGCAAAGCCCAGACCCTCTGAACCACAAGACTTCCACAGCCTCCTCCTCTCCTCAGGGAGATGAACTGATGGACAGAATCTGTAAGCACTGAGACCAGCAGGCAGAGTGACTAAGTCCCTTAGTTCTCCCCTTAACCAGTGCAGAACTCAAGGATATGTTGACTTCCCCACTGTCTGATGCATTCAGGGGACTTGAACACTTGCTGCCCCTGGGGACACAAGCCAAGGAGTCTGTGGAACAATCTACACAGCCCACAGACTATAAAACTCCCTGCAGCCAGGAGCAGCTCCCAATACACAAAGAATGGAAGCTCCTGTACTAAAAATAGTCAAGAAGTAGAGAACTGATGCTCTACAAGAGACTCCAGCTGATTTACCTCAATCTGAGCAGTGCTTGGGATTAGGCCCAGTGCCCAGAAAAACACTTGGCTGCCAAGCCATACTCTCAGTTCAGTAGTAAAAAATAGACTCTCAAGCAAGCTATGAGAATTTTTCAGTTGAAAAACTACAGGCAATTAAAACATTCAAGCAACAACTTGGCCAAAGATGTGCAAATCCCACCATAAAAACACAAGATATATGAAAAATAAGGCAAATGACGCCTCCAAAACTCAACAATTCCACAGTAAAACACTAATAACAAGGAAGTGGATGAAATCTCTATGAATATTTTTTTAAATATTATAAAAATGATCAATAAAATTAAAGAACACATGAATAAATGCTAGATTCCAAGAAAACTCAAATACAGAGCTGAATGACATAAAGAAGACAATGAAGACATGAAAGAGGAATTCAATAAAGAAAAAGAAATTCTGAAAAAAATTGAAATTCTGGAAATGAAAAGCTCCATAAGTCAACTGAAAGTCTTCTATAGTAGAATGGATCAAATTGCAGACAGAATATCAGGGCTTGAAGACAAGGTAGATAATATTAGAAGATGTAGATGAAGATAGAAAAAATAAAGAAGTACGAACAGATGTGCACGACTTCTGGGACACCATTAAAAAATCAACACTATGGATGATGGGCATAGAAGAAGGAGAAGAGGTGCAAGCTAAAAGCATCAAAAATACATATTCAATAAAATAATGCAGAAAACTTCCCAAATCTTGAGAAAAAGATGATCATCCAGGTACAGAAAGCTTTTAGGATTCCAATCAGAAAGGCCCAGAAAAGAAACTCCTCACATAATATTATAGTTAAAATATTAGATATATAGAACGAGGAAAGAATATTGACAGCTGCAAGAAAGAAGAACTAAGACATGAATAAAGGTAAACCTATGAGACTAACAGCCAATTCCTCAAAAGAAACTTTAAAAGCAAGGATGGCAAGGAAAGATGTATTTCCAGACTGAAAGAAAATAACTATCAGTCATTCTTGTTATCGCTCTAGAGATGATCCACTTTCAGTCTATTGAAAGTGTCCTTTCTAATAAACTCTACTATCACTTTCACTAAACAAAAGAAAGAAGAAAGAACTGCCAACCTAGATTAGCTAGCAAAGCTATCCTTCATAATTGAGGAGAAATAAAAACCTTTCATGATAACCAAAACCTAAAGCAATTCACAACCATTAAACTAGAACTGCAGAAGATACTTAAAGGAATCCTATATACAAAAGAGGAAGATAAATCTGGCAACAAAAGCATAGGGAAAAATAAATCATAGTAGATGAGTAGATAAGCAAATGAGCAGAAAGGAAGAATCAAGAACTACAAAACCAATAAAAAAGACAGAAATCACCACATACTTTTCAATGATAACTGTAAATATTAATAATGGTCTCAATTTTCCAATCAAAAGAAAGAGACTGGCTGATTTGATTACAAAATAAGACCCCGCCAGACATCAGTGCTGTGCACCTGTCATTCCAAGCAACACAGAAGGCTGAAACCAGGAGTATTGTGGTTATGGCCCAGACTGGGCAAAAAAGTTTGCAAGACCCCATCTTAATGGAAAAAAACTGGCCATGGTAGTACATGCCTATCATTTCAGAGATGAAGGGAAATGTAAAATAGGAGGATCACAGTCCCTATCTCCAAAAAAACAAGACCCTATCTCCAAAATAAGTGGAGCAAAAAAGGGCTGTAGGCATGGCTCAAGGGATAAAGCACCTGACTAGCAAGCTCAAAGCCCTGAGTTCAAATCCAAGGTACCACCTGCCCTCTCCCCATTCCGAAAAAGACCCAATCACTTGGGTCACCAGAAAAAACAAACACAGGCTTAGAGTGAAAGTATGGAAAAAGATTTCCCAAGCAAATGGAGCCCCAAAGCAAGCAGGAATAGGTACACTCATATCTGATAAAGCAGAACTCAAGCCCAGAAGAGACAAAGAAGGTCACTTAATATTGACAAAGGGAACAGTCCAGCAGGAGGACATAACAATTGTATGTGCACCCAACTTCATAAAGCAAACACTACTAGAAATAAAAACACAGATAGACCCCAACATACTAACAGTGGGTGATTTTAATACTCGACTCTCACCAAGTCAAAACATTCAGATAAAAAATAAAGATGGAAACTTCAGAATTAAATGACACAATAGATCAAATGGACTCAATAGACATCTAAAGAATATTCCACCCACAGTTGTAGAATAAACACTCTTCTCATCAGCCCATGGGACTTTCTCCAAAATAGATCATTTCTCTTCAATGAAAATTTAAAATCTTGAACAAAGAAACTAAAGAAGACATTAGAAGATGGAGAGACCTCCTGTGATATTAATCATCAGAATTAATATTGTGAAAATGGCTATACTACCAAAAGCAATCTACAGAATCAATGCAATTCTCATCAAAATCTCAATGGAATTTTTCAATAAAATAGAAAAGGTAATCCTAAAACTCACATGTAAACACAAAAGACTGTAAGGAGCCAAAGAAAATTGATTTCAAATCACATTAAAAGGACCATACACCAAGACCAAGTAGGATTTATCCCTGGAATGCAAGGATGGCTCAACATATGAAAGCAATCAATATGAAATCACATGACTATCTCTGTATTCAGAAAAAGCAGTTGACAAAATTCAATTCCTTTTTATGACAGACTCAACAAAAGAGGAACAAAAGGAAAATACTTCAAAATATAATAAAGGTCGTATATGAAAAGTCCACAGCTAACATCATACTTGACAGTGAGAAACTGAAAGGTTTTTCTCCAAAATCAGAAGCAAGGAAAGGATGCCCACACACATCACTTGTACTGACCATAATACTAAAAGTCCTATCCAGAGCAATTATGTGAGAAAAAGAAATAAATGACTATCAAATGGGGAAGTTAGAAGTAAAATTTCCCCTGTCTGGAGATGTGGTCAGGTAAATTGTCATAAATTCTGAAGAGGGAAGTTTGCAATATTTATCAACTGACAAATGTACATACATTTTATTTAGTGATTCCATTTCTAGAAATGGATTCTACAAGACTAACATCTAACCAATTTTCCCTGTATTTTCTTTATGAGCAGAGTATTCAAAACATTTTAAATGTCCATTAGTATTTCACTAAATAAATTATAGGACATCAATATAACAGAATACCATTCAACTATTAAAAAAAATAAGTGCTTTCTAAAATCAGATCTGTAGCCAGGCCCTGTGAGTCATACCTGCAATCCTAGCTACTCAGGAGATAGAGATCAGGAGAACTGAGGTTTAAGGCCAGTCAAGGCAACAAATTCTTAAGACCCTAAGTCAGTCAATAAGAGCTGGGCAAGATGGTGAGTACCTGTCAGCCCAGCTATGCAGAAAGGATAAATAGGAGGTTTGTGGTCCAGGCTGGACCAGGCATAAATGGGAGAACCTATTCGAAAAAACTGTAAAAGCAAAAAGTGCTGGGGCTATGACTCGAGTGGTAGAGCGCCTGCCTCACAAGCACAGGAGTATGAACGCCAGTACTGCTAAACAAACAAACAAACAAACAGATCTGGAGAGATCTTCAAGATACATTGTTCTTCAGAATGAAATCTGAAGGACAGTATGTGTACTGCAGTTCTGCATATGTAAAATCTGAGGAAATATATTTGCTCACACATTTGCATAACTGTCTCTAAAAGAACTAGAAACTATATTTGGAGAACATGATGAGAGGAAAATTTGAACCAGGTGAATATTTTTTAATGTGGCTCCCCTGGTGAAAGTGGAAATCAGACCCCTAGGAAATACTATATTAAAAAGAATATAGAGCTGGGCACAGTAGCTCACACCTGGAATCCCAATTATTCGGAGGCAAAGATCAGAAGGATTGCTGTTTGAGGGGAAAATGAGACCTGATCTCAACCCATAAGCTGGGCATAAGAGCTATTTAGGAGGCATAAACAGTAGGATCTTAGTCCAGGCAGGCCTGGACAAAAAACACAAGACCCTATTGAAAAAATAACTAAAGCAAAAAGGGCTGGAGTCATAGCTCAAGTGGTAAAGCTCTTTCCTAGCAAGTGTGGGGCCCTGAGTTCAAACCCCAGTACTATCAATGAATTAATGAATAAATAAATAAACACATCTAATCTGAAAGTAAAGACTAAGAATGAAATTTTACCTCTTCCATACCTTAGTTATTTCTTTCTTCTGGCCCAGGTCATCGTGTATATCACCTGCCAAAACAAACACTGAGAATCAAAAGTAAATAAAGACCTTATTTTTTAAAGCACCATTACCAGATGGCAATATAAATTCACTTAGATCAGAATGTTTGTACTTCTAAACATGATAATTAATGAAGAAAGAGACTCATGTTTAAGATAGAATCAAACTAAAGTAAGCATTAAAACTGAGCTAAGATTGCAATCATATTTTTCTGTAAATTTTATCATTCTGTTATTGTTATTTTGCCTCTGATATCTGCAAAAGGCAAATTTTGTCTTCTATATTATGTCCACTGCTAGATAATCCAAAATGACATCTGAGCCAAAATAATTCTCATTAGTGCTAGACCTTAGTCACTACCCCTTTGCCTGTCTTGGTTCACCCCAGATACATTTGTTAATATTAAGGTCAAATTAGCGTATAATTCCTAAACAATGCCAGTGTCTCCAATAGTCAGAGGACATAGCAATCTATGTGCCAGAAATTTAAAAATAACTTTAAAATAAAACTGTAAGTGTTTATTGTAGATATATTAGGAAAAATAGGACACTAATAAAGAAGATAAAAGAAAAACATCACTAACAGTCCTATCATCCAGAGATAACCAGTATTTGCAGAGATTTTCAGGGGTTGGTCATATATGTCTAGGTATATAAATATATATTCATGATACTCTTCATAAGTTTCTGGTTCCTGACTTTTTATCATGTAAAGTGTGAAGATTTCTCTTATCATTGAAAGTACTTTGTGAATCTTATTTCAAAGGGCCATATATATATATATAATAACCCATAACCCTAGATTAGCATAATTTAGCTCTCACTTATTGTGGGGCATTTAAGAATTTCTCTAATTTTTCCTTGGTATTTGAAGGTTTAATACTATTTTCCAGTATTCCTTTTTTGCAGTAATAAAAATGAGTTACTTGTATCAACCTTGTACCAGGCACTTACATTATCACTAATTCTTATGACAAATACTTATAAAGATTTTCATTACAGTTTTGTGGGTAAGAGAACTGAAGAACAGAATTCAAAGTGAGATAACTAACCTAAAACTAAAAAGTCAGCATGGTTATATTCTTCCCATCACCTCACATGCAGTCATTCTAATAAAATGATTTTTAGAAGAAGAAAACAACTGTCTTTGTCTTAAATGATCCCCCATTTATAGGACTAGTGATGAAAGGGAATAAAAATAAAAGTCTAAGAAGACAATAGCTTTGACTCAGAAAACAGAAGATGTAGATAGAGTGGAATGCCAAATTTTCCCAAGGCCCAGATCTATGATATAAACAAGCCCAAGTTGTACCAAAACAAGAAAAAATGACTGAAACATTCTGGGAGTGCTTTAGGAAGGATATAGTTTACTGGCATTATAAATTATAATGCTTTATAAAGCAGAGGTCTAAAGGAATTACTTAAATCTTTCAGTTACTTTCCTGTATTTTATAAGGGAAATTACAAGCTATCATGGGATTTGTAAATTTGAAGATTTACAAAGATCTTGAGACACGTATCTGTGAAGGTCAAGAGGTTTCTCTAAAAATAGCCCTGTAATAAACATTTCTTCAAATGAATCTTGGTCTACATGTCTGGTCATTTCTTTTAAGATTGCTTCTTAGAAATGATTCTATTAGGCAAATATAGGTAAACAGAATCCAAAAGATCGCCCCAAAACCTCTAATCTCTACCTAAAATTTTCCCATTTAAACCACTATTTGGGTTAAGGCAGTATTTTTAGAAAATCTCTGAAAATAATGTCAAAGACGCTTTTTAAGGAAAAATTCTCTGCTATTGACTCATCATGATACAGAGAAGAAATGCTCAAGCAGCAGAGGGCTTGAGACAGCCCAGATGTGAGATCATCTTGCTCATTACCAGAGAAGGCAAGAGAGGAAACTGGGGATAGAGATTGCTGAGGAAACCATGGTGACCATGGTTATGGTGGCAGTTGTGGTAAGAGAAAGGGGAGTTCCAAAGGTAGGAAAATGTAAATATCAACTTCCTGTATTCTTAGTTTTGCCCAGGGTCAAAAATCTTGCTTTAAAATACTTAGCAGTGTGTAAAGTTTCCCATGAGGAGACAAATGGAAGGTATTGTATTTCCTTTACTTTCCAAGATTTCCGAGTCCTGGAAATTTCAGAATCTCAGTGAAGTTGGGCAACCAAAGGAACCCAACAAGATTTCACAGAGACACTATACTCTGCAGAATCCTAAACGGCCAACATCAGGTAAGAGAGTCGCATATAAATAGCATTTTGAAAACCCAATTACAGAGCATTTATCCTGTCAAAAGCATATGAATACATGTTGAATTAATAAATGGTTTCTCTGTCCAAACTATCCTACAGGGTGAATTCCCAAGGAATGCATAGCAAATTCTCATAACACATGCACTAACATCAGTCCCAGAGCAAATGAAAAGCAAATGTGAAATATTGCTTTTACCAAGACAAATTTGGCTCCCAAGAATTCATCCTCCTATGGAACACCACAGAGCAGAACCACACAACTGAGTGCTGAGTAGGTAGCATCACTTCTGAACCTTCTCTATCCATGAATGGTAACAAATTCAAACTTCATCAAATTATTCAAGATTTATTCAGTAACTATTTAGTGAGTGTTCATTACATGTCAAGCACTATGTCAGGTGCTGGTGGTACCCATGTGAATAAGAAAATTATGATTATTTTGTGGGGGGATGTATTTAAAAAATGATGTTCTTTGTTTACTTAAAATATATTCAGTATCATTAAGAATAAGGAACTGTTTCTCTTACCATAGATTCTCCCATTAATGGAACATTTTTTGAAAGTCATGATGTTTTGAGTGAGGGTGCCCGTTTTATCAGAGAAAATATATTCAATCTGGCCCAACTCTTCATTGAGTGTGGTTGTCCGAGCTTCAGCAGGTATTGCTTTTCCAGAATAATACATCTTCCGATCCCAGTTTATAAAATAACTGTGTCCCAGACGGATTACTTCTACACTGTAGTCCATTAAAATGGAAAAAAAAAAAAAAGAAAAGAAATGTTCATCAATTTCAAAACATACAAAGCTTTGCCAAAGTCAGAAATTTGCCAGAGTCCTCAGGATGTAGGGAAAAAAATTGTGAATGCTCTATCCCTAGGTTCTAGTCATCTTCAGAAGAGTCTCAGTAGAGCATTTGTTCACAAACCCTAATTTCTAAGTCATTTCCTTGCAGAATCATAAAAACAATAGGGATGACTTAGCAGAAAGCCTTAGGGAATATTCCATGGTTTTCTATTTATATTAAACAAGCCCAGTGGAGATTTCTGTGTAGTCTTCTCCTTTGTCTCAGGGGGAACTCATTCTTATTAAAGATATTTGTCATTTGTCCAGTCAAAAGAAATGTGCTCTCTCTTATACACTGATGTGGTTTCATTTTGCCAAAAGAGGTAAAAGTTACATCTCCATGAAGCATCAACCAAAGTATAATAGATACTGAGTGAAAACAGGGATGTGTTGTCATATTGCTCTGCCCATTTAGTAGGAAAAGAACATTTTCTCATAATAATGGTTTATGACTTCCCAACTCCAGAAATGGAATTTCTGTGGCCAATAGCATGAACTCTTTCAATGTTTGTCATACATACTTCCAAATTGATTTCCAAAAAGGTTAAAACAATGTAAGCTTCCACCATAACATGATGGAAAATTGTCTTTTACTGAACATCAATTTAAATGGCATCTCATTGCTCTTTACTGTTATTTCTTCTCCAATCAGTGTTTTGAGCACTTTTTTCAAATATATTGGCTAGTTTTATTTCTTCTTGGAATTATCTAATTGAATCTGCCTATTTCATTTTCTTTTTTCTGATGTTAATATATTTCTTAGTGATTTGTAAGAGTTTAAAATATGAAAGCTATTAATTCTGTCATAAAAGCAAATTATTTTATACAATGTATCAATTGCCTTTTACTTTTGCTTCCAGTTTGTTGAAATGAAGTGTTCTCCTTTTAATTGATCAAATTACCTATAGTTTCTCTTTGGAGAGTTTGGCTTATAGGGAATTCCCTATACTAAAATTAGATAGATAGATAGATAAAGATTGTAAATTATATAATATATAATAAGTATTTTTCTTCTAGTTCTTGATTTTTTTCCACATTTAATTCTTCATCCCAGTTGGAATCCAGTAACTAAGGAGTTAATTTTTCAAACAGATTTTTCAACCCTATTTGTTAAGCAGTGAGTCCTTTCCCTGTTAATTTGGGATGCTTTCCCAAGTTATTTTACACAATAGAATCTGGTTTATGGATTTCAATTTTGTTTATTGATATGCTACATAGTATATCTCTTGCTTTCATTATTGAAGCTTTATAAAACCAGCCCAAACCTGGGAAGAATAAAAACACATTTATTCTCTTCCTTTTCAAAAATTCTTAGTTATAATCATTTATTCTTCCTTGATAGAATCAATATATTTACCTAAATAAACTTTAAACATTTTAGTTTTCTTGGAAATTTTGTTTGGAATTTTTCTTAGGTCTATGTTAAACTATTAATTAAACTAGTATTTCATAAAACTAAATGTATCATTAAGGAGAAGGATAAATCTTTGCAAAAACTCAATTTTTTCTTGCAGTACTGGAGTTTGAACTTAAGGTCTTCACCATAAGCCACTCCACTAGCCCTTTTTTGTGAAGGGTTTTTTGAGATAGGTCTCTTGAACTATTTGCCCAAGCTGGCTTTGAACCAATAAGTTTTTAAAACATTCCTGGCCTAAAATAAAACTTTTGATTTTTAAAAGATAGTGCTCACATAACCAGATACTTAACTGAATTATCTTACTAACAATTTTATAGGTTATTCACTTCATTTTCTAGATTTCTAATCCCTTGTATTTTCTTTTTTCTAGTAGGTTTACTCCTATCTTACTTTGTTGAAATTTCAGTTCATGTCTTTGTACATTAACATGGACATTCAGAAGAATATTCAATAGTAATGATAATTGCAGAGACTAGTGGAAATTCAGTCCTGGTTTCTCATCTGTAAGTTTTCAAAGTTGGACCAGGTGACACCCAAGTCCTTTCTAAGTGTTAAATTTTATGCTTCAAGTCTTGAAATTACATAGCACCTCCCTCTTTAAACAGCCAGTTCATTTGCTATTTGAATGGTAACACTGTTTTCTCCTAAACTAAAAATCACACTATATATAGATTCATATGATACAAAAATAAGTAAGTCATATTCTGCCTGTATTTATTTATAGACTTTTATGTATGGTTTACTTTTCTGTACTCTCCCACATCCTATGCACACTTCTTTATAAGTTCCTTGCTAGTTGGTGATTCCCTTCTGTTTCCCTATTCCTTTCACTCAAAAAGAATTAGGACTTAGGACAGGGACAACATCTTGATGGTCATAGGCAGTCAGTCATGTTGAATGAGTAAATCCTGACCCTTTAGTCCCTAATTTCACCAAGAAGGACATCAGGACTTAAGAGGTTAAATCACTAACCCAAGGTCACACAAATAATTAGCCACAGAGCCAAGACTAAAATCGAAGCATTTGGTAAAGCCCATGCAAACCTGGCCTTAACAATGACATTATAGAGTACTTTCCCCTTTTCTGAGGTTTTACTTCCCACAGTTTCAGTTACCCATAGTTAACTGCATCCAAAAACCTTAAATGGAAAATTCCAGAAATAATTTGTGTTTAAATCATGTACTGATCTGAGTAGCATAATGAAATTTTACCCTCCCGATCCATCCTAAGATGTGACTCCTCCACTGATCCAGTGTATACACTTCCTTCCACTCAGTCACTCCGTGGTCATTTTGATTATCAGGTGTACCACTGTGATATCACAGTGCTTGTGTTCAAGTGACCCTTACACAGAAGCTTCACACTATGGCACAGTGACTGTGTCATTCAACTCCTTATTCAGGCATTGTGTCATCTCACATCATCACAAGAAGAAGGGTGAGTACAGACCCAAGAGAGAAGGAGACCATACTCATATAATTTTATTATACGATGTTGTTATGATTGCTGCATTTTCTTATCAGTCATTATTGTTAATCTCTTACTGTGCTTGATATGTAAATTAAACTTTATCATAGATATGCATGTACAATAGAGAAAAACATATTATATTTAGGGTTTACTACTATCTGCAACTCCAGGCACCTACTGGAGAGGTCTTGGAAGGTAACCTCAGAAAACAGATGTGGGACTATTCTGCACAAATCATCCAAAGTTTTCAATTATCTCAAAGTCTGGTAGCTCCCTGCAAACTCAAAGTAAAATGACTGTTACATGAATTTGATGATTTCATGTTGCAGTACAAGTCAATGGAAGTATTCAAAATTCATTCGAATTCCTGGAGCCTAAAGTAGCCTGTAGAGAAGACAGGTCTCCTTTTTGTTTGAGAAAAGAGGATTTGGGAGAGTCAGAGTGGAATCTGCATCCCTTTCTTTTATGACAGCAGAGAAAAGGAGACAAATGTTCAGAGGTAGCAGAATTGGGCCTCTGAGTGCCTGAACACTCAGAGGGCAGGGCTTGTGATTCCATGCATTCTAAGCAAAACAAACAACCTGGAAATGAGCTCCTGTTGCTTTGTAAAGAACTCAAAGCTAATTCCTTGGGAGACAATGGCTGCATTTCTTCAGATGATGAATAAAAAACTGTAGCTCAGTCTATCTTAACACAACAGATAAACATATTAAAAGCATAGAAGCGTCCTATCAAATAAATGTCTTTTCTCACGTGGAATTGTTAACCATTCAAAGTAAATTATGCACTTTAATCTCAAGTAGCATATGGCACTAATTTATTCATTGTACCTATTCAAAAACCTAATGGAAGCTTGTGTAGAAGGCCTTTATCCCTCAGAACAGAGATTCCCGGGTGTTCTTTTTCTATGTTTTAGCCTTTAGGACCAAACAAGCTGAAATTCACTGAAATGCTTCATACCCTCCAGTTGAGATCAGAATCACTGTGATTTGTGAGGGAAAAGCTCATATTTATTTAATCTTTGTCAGTCCTATGCCTTACCAACAAATGGAGAACTCTAGCCTCTTTTTATTTTTTTCTCTCTTGACTTCTTCATGGACTAATACATCAAACAGGACTTAGGAGGGATAAAGAGAAAATATAGCACCAACTATCAGAAAGCTTGGGCTTGGCTCTTGGTTCTATGGCCCCATAACTCTAAGCAAATCATCTCATTTGTGAGGGAGGTTCAGCAAGAACCACTTCACAAGACTGTTCAGAAACATGAGACAAAGCAACTTACACAAAATATTAAAAAGAAAAAGATACCCGAAGAGTTTTTCAAGGCATTATATATATTACAAAACATCAGTGAGAAATTTTGAAAATATAGGAAGCAATGTATGAGGAAACAGTTTAAAATAACAAAGTATTATGATGACCTCATGTATATAGATATCGATATAGATATAGATATATATGAGCATATATGCATATAGAATGCTATCTAAAGGCAAGGTAGTATTATTTGTAGCAGAAAAGAACCCAGAAATCAATTTTAATCCCCTCCTTTTATAAAGTACTGCATATTTAACAAGCATACTAAGGCACAAAGAAGCCAAGTACTTTCTCTAAGATCACACAGTTACTATTTGTAATGCCGAGACCAGAAATTGGGTTTGGACTACTACAAGTAGGTTTTCTGTCAACCACTACGCATTAAAAATACAAAGAAATGTTAACCTGAAAATGTAGCCTTGCTCTCTCAGGAAAAAGAAAAAAAAAAACAATCTTTCAAATCATTAAATAAAAAATGCCAGTGCACTTCAAAGAAAGAATGTATGCAGAATATACTTTCTTCATAAGACATATGAAGCTGCACATGTGCAGATGGTAAGCCACTATGCACATTTATTATTTGTTTAGGACATAAAAGGAAAGCTATAAAAGCTGACCATAGCTCTTCTGGCAAAGAGCAGGATTTACTACAGACTTAATAATTGGATTCAAACATGAGAGGTCCTCGGAATCAAAGATGAGCCAGGAGGATACGGTTTAAATAGAGCCCACTCTGACGGCAGCTCCAAAGAGCCCAAAGCAATTTGTGGTGGTCCGGCCACATGCCACAACTTCAAGTCAATTTCCCACAACTTGACATTTCAGTTTCCTGACCGCTATCCAAAACAAGGGTAAATTTTGTGCATGGAACTTCCTTTGCTTCATCACAGCTAAGTTTCTGGAAAGACAGAAAAAAAAGAGGCTAGCAAAGATTAGTGGGGATTCAGAACTGGTGATTTTGTATATTGTTAAAGTACTGACGATGAGGAGTGTCAAACAACCAAGCCTCATCTTGGCTGTGGTGTCTCTGGCTGTCTGGCTCAATCATGGTAGGGTTAGCATCAAGAATGTCTCAATTCCAGACTCCATGGCCAAATTCTAAGTCTTATCAAACACACACACACACACATACACACACACGCACGCACGCACATGCACATGTATAGAGAGAGATGAGTTCCACAAACTATACCTAGAAATGATAGATCAAGATGTAGTGGGAATTATGAACCATATTTCTTATCTAAGAATGCTACCTACTATGTGTGCACTCATTTATGAGTACCAATAATAATAGAAGAAGCTAATCTCCATGAAGCTTTTACAGTATGTTGGATATCCCTCTAAGAGTTTTACAGGCATTTATTCACTCCTCGTACAATCCTATGAACTAGACCTATTATGCTCTCCACTTTTGGAGTAAGGAAACTGAGACACTGGATGGTGAAGTAACTTGCCGAATGTTATGGAGCTAGTAAGTAGTGGAAAAGGACCTAAATCCAGGTGTCTGGAGCCAGAGTGGTGATGGAGAGGCACAATCTTTATAGATACCCATTAATGCTCTTCTTTTCTTACCCCAAATCAACCCAATTCTAATTGAACAGGTTACATGGGATTATATTGTAGTCCACGTATTCCAAAGGAAAACAGTCCTAAGAAACCCGATGGAATCAAGAAGAAAATAGAATGCATGTAGCATACTTGAAAATGTAAAAGTTAAACAGAATTAAACAGCTAAGTTGCCTCATTTGTAACAGATGTAAAAAATTATAAGGACTTAGAGGAGACATCTACCTCACTGTTGTAATTTGAGAACAAACTAAAGTGATTGTGTGAAACAAAAGCTTTAGACAAAATTACTTCATTAAAGTAAAAACTCTCATCTTACCTCACATATAATGAAATGGGTACAACTGTATTGAGAATAATAATATATGACCAAAATGTTAAGAATCCTGAGAACACAGAGTTCTTCTTTTCTTCATTCCAAAAGAGGAAAGCTCTGAATTGGCCCCCAACTTCATTCTCCCAGATTGAATTTCCTATTGCAAGAATAATTCCCAAGCATGCCAGAAACCCAAAAATCTGAAATAAGAATAGAAGTCTTATTAAGGTTAATTTGAACCCCAAACTAGTCATATCAACATAATCTAATTACATATAACTCCAAAAAAATTGCCACTTGAAAATCAAAGTATGCAAATCTCTCTCCTTACTTATTATTAATCATACCAATAAAATTTAACTTTTTATGTCAGGAACATTGCTAAATATTTGACATACATTTTCTCATTTAAATCTCTCATTGACTCTCTGAGATAGATACAATCATTATCCACACTTTATAAATTGAAAACAAAATAAAATGTAAGCACAGAAATACTATACAGATTTCCCATGGTCACATAGTTAATCACTTCATATCCTCAATTTCACATACTTAATTATACACATTTACATGGCTTAAGTAAAGAAGACCTCATGCCCTGATTTGTCCTGCATGGCCCCAGTTTATATCATCCAGATATAATATTACTAATGTTCCCTTTCACATTCAAAGGAATTCTGTTTAAATTATAAATTACATGGTCACCCAAGAAATAAAACCAAAAGTGTCTCAGATTTGTCTCCTGTCTATAGATCTAGCTGCAAATCCCTACTTAAAACCAACAAGAAACACAAGAGATTTTTTAAAAAGTGGGAAGCAATGCAAAAATGGTTATTAGACTTTTACATTGTTATTATTACCAAGATACGCAAACCAAACATTTATAGAGACAACAAGGTCAATCAGTGGTAAGTACAAAATCCCAGCCTTGAAAAGGGAGGACACAAACTCAGTGAATGTGCTAAGACCCAAGTGGAAAGGGATGTTACGGGGACTTTGTTCTACAAAGTGTCATGTTAGGAGCTGGGACCAGCCACTGTCAAGGGAGGAGTAGGCCTAGAGAATGGAAACGTGATCAATTCTATTTGTGTTTTCCTTCAAGAAAGAACAATTGTAAGTTCTAGATCTCTTTCTTCTTTCATGAATAAGAGCATAAGAAGACAAGTTGGGAAAAACCTTACTTAAAGTATGTTGGAAACCCTATATTAGAGAAAAATATAATCGTGGATCCCCAATTTGGTACCTGTATCACAATAGCACTTCTCTTTTAATAGTTGATACTACACATTAATTAAGCTGAGTTATTTTAAAGCATTAAAATTGACAATACTTGACACTAAATGCCCTAATTGAAGGATGGATTTGGCTTTTCAATCCCCAAATTATCATCCCATTCTATATGATGAAAAGCTGGGACAGTCCCTGCTTCACAACCAATAATTTTAGTCTGTGTTGGAGAAATATACAATTCCAATGGAAGCCCTGCAAGTGGTATCAGGGCATTTAAAGTTGAGAATCTAGGAGGGCACAGGCTCCTATGGGCATGTCAACTTAGTCCCATGTACGCTGTCCCAGGGGATAAGTGTAGCTGGAGGAAAGCCAAGTCTGTGGGTGATACTCAAAGCAAAACATAACCTGGCTCATGTTCCGTACACAAAAGTTTCCTTCTTTCCTTACTCACTGTCCAACAATTGCCTATCAGTAAAGCAAACAAACATATATATTGACCTCAGATTCTTTTTTTATTATTATATTCATATGTGCATACAAGGCTTGGGTCATTTCTCCCCCCTGGCCCCACCCCCTCCCTTACCACCCACTCTGCCCCCTCCCTCTCCCCTCCACCCCCTCAATACCCAGCAGAAACTATTTTGCCCTTATCTCTAATTTTGTTGAAGAGAGAATATAAGCAATAATAGGAAGGAACAGGGTTTTTGCTGGTTGAGATAAGGATAGCTATACAAGGAGTTGACTCGCATTGATTTCCTGTGTATGTGTGTTACCTTCTAGGTTAATTCTTTTTGATCTAACCTTTTCTCTAGTTCCTGGTCCCCTTTGCCTATTGGCCTCACTTGTTGACCTCAGATTCTTTAGGATTACTTGTAAGTCTGTGTTGAGCAACATGGGGAAATATGGTTTAATGTTGCTATCTTCATAGCTCAGAGTCTTTGTCTTGAAATATAAAATGGGGAATGTTTAGGGATGGGAGACATCAGAAGGGGAGAAGGTGAAAGGAGAAAGTAAAAAGGGGCTGAATATGATTGAAGTACTTTATACACATGTATGAAAATGTAAAAATGAAACCTGTTGTAATTATTTTTAAAAGGGAGGATGAGAAAGAGTAATGGAGTGAATTTGACCAAAGTACATTATATGCGTCTATAGAAAAATCACAATGAAACCCCTATATACAATTAATATTCATATATTAATATACACATATGTTACAAACTTAATACCTCCATTATGAGATAAAGCAACATTACACAAAATCAGATAGCCATCAGATCAACAGTATGAGACAGCACAGATTAACTGGCAAAAAGATAGAATGTGAGAAATATCTGGCTGTTTTTGGTAAACAACTGGTAAAGAAAAGTGTCTCAAAAAATTCAAGGAAGAAAAAAAAATGATAAACAGGAAAGAGAGAACTGTGAACAAAAAAGGTCTAGGTGCCTCCATGAAAGAGGACAACTGTGACTTGGGCACCAGATGCTTCCTGAGTAAAACCAGTACATAATTTTCAGGGCTGAATGCAAAAGAAATATTCAGTGCCCCTTGTTTAACAAATATTAAGAATTTCTAGCAGCAATAGTAGATCAATAAATCACACATAAGACCCTTCTGAGTGTGGGGCACTCTATAACACAGCTCACACCTCCATGAAGCCAGTCCTATCAACAGTTATATAGAGAGGATTTGAGCAAAGTTAAGACAACAAAAATGCAAAACTACCATTAAAACTGTTTTGCTTAATCAATAAATGTAATACACCACATTAACAGAAGCAAAGACAAAAATCACTTGATCATCTCAATAGATGCAAAAAAAAGCCTTTGATAAGATCCAACACCATTTCATGATAAAAGTTCTAAGAGAACTAGGAATAGAAGGAAAGTATCTCAACATAATAAAAGCTATATATGACAAACTACAGCCAGCATTATACTTAACGGAGAAAAACTGAAACCATTCCCTCTAAAATCAGGAACCAGACAAGGATGCCCACTATCTCCACTCCTATTCAACATAGTACTGGAATTCCTACCAGAGAAATTAGGCAAGAAGAAGGAATAAAAAGAATACAAATAGGTAAAGAAACTGTCAAAATATCCCTATTTGCAGACGACATGATCCTATACCTTAAAGACCCAAAAAACTCTACTCAAAAGTTCCTAGACACCATCAATAGCTCTAGCAAGGTACCAGGATATAAAATCAACATAGAAAAATCATCAGCATTTCTATACACTAATAATGAACAAGCTGAGAAAGAATATATGAAAACAATTCCATTTACAATAGCCTCAAAAAAAAAATCAAATACCTAGTAGCAAACTTAACAAAGGATGTGAATGACCTCCACAAGGAAAACTATAAATTCCTGAAGAAAGAGATTGAGGAAGACTATAGAAAGTGGAGAGATCTCCCATGCTCATGGATTGGTAGAATCAACATAGTAAAAATGTCTATACTCCCAAAAGTAATCTACATGTTCAATGCAATTCCCATCAAAATTCCAATGACATTCATCAAAGATATTGAAAAATCTACCGTTAAATTTATATAGAAACACAACAGGCCATGAATAGCCAAGGCAATACTGAGTCAAAAGAACAATGCAGGAGGTATCACAATACCCGACTTCAAACTATATTACAAAGCAATAACAATGAAAACAGCATGGTACTGGCACAAAAACAGACATGAAGACCAGTGGAACAGAACAGAGGACACAGATATGAAGCCACACAACTATAACCAACTTGTCTTTGACAAAGGGGCTAAAAATATACCATGGAGAAAAGACAGCCTCTTCAACAAAAATTGTTGGGAAAACTGGTTAGCAGTCTGCAAAAAACTGAAACTAGATCCATGTTTATCACCCTATACTAATATTAAGATCAAAGATCTTTAATATCAGACCCCAAACTCTAAAGTTGGTACAGGAAAGAATAGGAAATACTTTGGAACTAATAGGTATAGGCAAGAACTTTCTCAATGGAACCCCAGCAGCTCAGCAACTAAGAGATAGCATAGATAAGTGGGGCTTCATAAAACTAAAAAGCTTCTGCTCAACAAAAGAAATGGTCTCTAAACTGAAGAGAACACCCACAGAGAGGGAGAAAATATTTGCCAGCTACACATCAGACAAAGGACTGATAACCAGAATATATAGGGAACTCAAAAAACTAAATTCTCCCAAAATTAATGAACCAATAAAGAAATGGGCAAGTGAACTAAACAGAACTTTCTCAAAAGAAGAAATTCAAATGGCCAAAAAACACATGAAAAAATTCTCACCATCTCTAGCAATAAAGGAAATGCAAATTCAAACCACACTAAGATTCCACCTCACCCCTGTTAGAATAGCCATCATTAGCAACACCACCAACAACAGATGTTGGCGAGGATGCGGGGAAAAAGGAACCCTTTTACACTGCTGGTGGGAATGCAAACTAGTACAATCACTCTGGAAAAAAATTTGGAGGCTACTTAAAAATCTAAACATAGATCTACCATATGATACAGCAATACCACTCTTGGGGCTATACCCAAAGGAATGCAACACAGGTTACTCCAAAGGCACTTGTACACCCTTGTTTATTGCAGCACTGTTCATTATAGCCAAGTTATGGAAACAGCCAAGCTGCCTCACTGTCAATGAATAATCAAGAAAATGTGGTATTTATACACAATGGAATACTACTCAGCCATGAAGAAGAATGAAATCTTATCATTCGCAGGTAAATGGATGGAACTGGAGAACATCATCCTGTGCTTGGTTAGCCAGGCCCAGAAGACCAAAAATCATATGTTCTCCCTCCTATGCAGACTTTAGATCAAGGGCAAACACAACAAGGGGATTAGACTTTGATCGCATGATGAGGCAAGAGCACACAAGGGAGGTATGAGGATAGGCAAGAAACACAAAAAAAACAAGATAGCATTTGATGTCCTCAATGCAAAGGAACTAATACAGAAACTTTAAAGCAACAGAGGCCAATAGGAGAAGGGGACAAGGAACTTGAGAAAAGGTTAGTTCGAGGAGAATTAATTTAGAAGGTAACATCCCATTGAAGATGTGCTTTCTAGAAATGGACTTACTAGCACTTCCTAACTCCCCAAGTTTTCCTCAGCATGCCAGTAGTTCATGTGGAACACAGAAAAATCAAAGGAGTATTTATGAGGTCACTGACCTAGAAGGTACAATTAGATCTCTGTCTGATGGAGCCGAAGCCTCTTGAGAATCTGGAGTGGCAGCCCAAGGCAGTGAGGGCAGAGGGTAGTGTGGGTAGATGGAGTGAGGAATCCCTCAGGACTAGGTCCTAATCAGACTCTTAAATGCCCCTTCTGCTGAAGATGCCACACACATTTTTGCAAACTGTTTTACTCTTCTTTAACGACTTTTTTTTCACTTCAGGAACAATGGTCTCCCAGGCAATCAAAAATGTGGGCTAATACAAACTAGTAAAGACTGAAATGAAGGAAAATCCAAATAACAGAAAAAAAATTACATTCACTACCTCTAAATTTGGTATGTTCAGAAATTTGGAATTATGATGTGGAGTCTTCACTTTCCTTCAAGTCCTATAACTATAACTAGCTCAACCTCAAACTCCACAGATTCTTCCTTCACATCTCTAACTCCATTGGCACAAGCAATTTCTACTGTGTACCTACTTAGGCTAGTTCCAGAATACACTGGTGGGAGACACGGGAAGGTGGGAATGTGGAGATGTATACAGACATAGTTACTAAACAAATTTGCTAATAAGTACATGACCAGTTGAGAAATAAATATTATAAACATTCCAAAAAAAAAAAAAAATAGAAGGTAACACACATGTACAGGAAAGCAATGCAAGTGAACTCCCTGTATAGCTATCCTTATCTCAACTAGCAAAAACCCTTGTTCCTTCCTATTATTACTTACACTCTCTCTTCAACAAAATTAGAGATAAGGGCAAAATAATCTCTGCCTGGTAGCCAGGGGGTGGGGGAGAGAGGAAGAGGGCGGGGGAAAGGGAGGGGGGCAAAGGGGAGAAATGACCCAAACATTGTATGCACATATAAATAAAAGAAATTTTTAAAAAACTGTTTTGCTTTCCAAATTCTTGAAATATGGAGAATTTGCAACACTGTGGATGCCTTTGTAAGCACTAACCTACTTGTGATAAACTCTACCATTGGTTTTGAGAATTCATTATAATCTCAGAAACAGGCAATATAACTGAGCCCCAAATGTGAAATGTTCAAATGAAAACACCAGAAGGAGAGTGTAGGCTTCTGAAGGAATCCCCTGAAAACACCAGGAACATGTGACGATAACAATGACTAGTGGTACTGCCTAACTTTGCTGCAGTAACTTACCCATAGTACTAGAGTGTTCATCAACCTATCAATGCTTGTCCTTTTAAACTTTGTCTTACCACTGTTCTGCATTAGTTTAGTATCAGGACCTGCAAAGAAAAAAAAAGTAACAATTTTGGAACAATCTGATTATGTGTTATTATTACTATTACTAATTCTTACTCATATCAGTGTTTCCAAAAGGGAAAACATATTTATAAAAATAATTTAACCTTTTTAAGAGCGAAGAGCATTAAATTACACATGACTCTTAACTCTTAGGTTAACAACAATCCTGGAAATTGCAAGAGAATTGGTTTCCATGGTATCAGTTCATATAGAACTTGTAGCTGAAAGGTTTAAGAAATGCTATTTTTTTAAAAAAATTGTGCATTAACATGCTTCTAGTTTGAAGCAGTTAAAGCCAATAAAAGAGAGGAATAATTTGGAAATGCTAAAAAGAATGCAAAACAATTCAGAATACTAAGGTCAAGAATTGAAAGACAAGAAATCAAATTCCTGATCTGTTTCCCAAAAAAAGAGGTGTCTTTAATGGAGAAAGTAGAAAAACTTCAAAAAAATACATGAGCAAGTAAGTTAAACCTTTATTGTGATTGCACGCTGTATATATAATACATACTTTTTGTTAGGGCAATAATTGTCTTCAATCTTGTATTACCTGAGATATATTTACTAGGTACATTTTTCAAGGAATTCTAAGACTATTATTAACTGCTTTAGAGATGGGTTACTAAATGACTAACACAGCAGAATACTGGAAAATACTGCTAAGGAAATTCCTCGTGGACAGAGAAAATGCTAAATAGAAGTGATTGTTTTAATTATAACTGACTTCTGTAGTGTTTCTGCTCTATCTTGTCTTCCCATTATTATTGGTCCATGCAGCCATTTAATATTGGAGGAAAGGGGAAATGAAAAGAAAGGAGAAAAGGGAGACACACATGAAAGTATATAGCATTTGAGAAACCAAGGAAAAGTGACCACCTACCTTAAAAACTTTACTTAAAAGGCAAATAGAAGCAAAATTGGGGTCTCAGAATAATTCATTGCCTTGAGTTGGTGACTGTACCCTTGTGTCCTATTCCCAGTCACTGACGTATGAAAGAGACCACCCACATTTTCTCAGAAATGTTTATTGAAGTCATGTGAACATCAAGGGTGAGAAATATTTCTTTTGTAGTAACCATCACAAAGAGCAAATAAAGTTTGTGATTGCTAAAAACTGAAATATTGACAGATAAGTTTGATGTTAAATTAGACATACAAATATATACAGACTAATAAAGGATCCACTTTGTGGGTTGTAAGCACTTACTTAAATATATCCACAGATGTTTAGTTACACATATCTTCTTCCTTTCATAGTCAAAAATCCTAAGAGAATTTTCTATACCCAGCAGCTCCTGTTTCCCTGTTTCCGTCTCATTATTTAACCTATTTTGAGAGCCAGTCCCTACACCAAAACATTCTGTGAGCATCTTCAACATCCTCCAGGATTTCTTGACCTCTCAGCAGACTTTGACTCTGTTGCATGTTCCATCCTTTTGAAACATACTCTTCCCTTAGCTTCTGTGTTACAATGCTCTCCACTTTTTCCTCCTACTTCTTTGGTAGCACCTTCTTTGCCTTCCATGACTCTTACCTGTCAACACACACACACACACACACACACACACACACACACACTCTACCCATCCATTAAATACTGAGGCTCCTTAGAAACATGCATGTGTCACCTTACTCAATCTACCTTCCCTGGAAAATTGCAGATAGGATCACAACTTTAATACCATTTATAGACTAAATGGGTATTTCCAGCTTACACTGCTCCTTGGAACTCTAAATCAAACATGCTTAAGCCCATACATTTAGTTACCTATATGACATCCCTCCTGGGTCTTTCTGAGGTCCCACAAGTGGTTCTTGTCCAGCCCAGCCCGTGATCTTTCTCCAGGGCTCTTTATCTCAGTGAATGGTACCACCATCCATCCAACTGTGAAGACTGGAAGATACCTAAGAATCATAGTTCATTCCTCTCTCATCCTCACCACTAAATCTGGTTATCAAACCTTGTCCATTTAACTATCTAAGAAGCTTCTGATGTTCTGTCTCCTCTAGTCCCATAGTTCCCAGCCTAATCCAAAATACTATCATCTCCCAACTGCAAAAAGTCTAGTAACTGTCTCCCTGCATCTACTCTGCTCTGAACTCTAATCAATATTTTTCCTTCTCCAACACCCCAATTCTGTACTCTTTCCAGTAACTGCTGTCTATTTACAAACACTGTAGGCAAGAGTCAACCTTTCAAATTTAATGCATATATATCCCACCTGTTAAAAAAAAAAAAAACTTGCAATAGTTTCTCCAAGCTCTTAGGATAAAGACCAAAACTGATACAAACCACAAGGTCCTGCATAGTCCAGTCCCACACCATATCTCCAGCAAAGTATCCATGTCTGTTCTCTGTGCTCTTTGTGCCCCACTGACCTTAACTTTTTGACCTTGCTATCCTCACTTCTGCCACAAGACTTTGGCCCATCATGTGCCTTTTGGCTAGCTAGATCTTTCTTTGCCTTTCCTATACTCTCCAGTGCTTTCTCTTTCCTAACTCTTCTCTACTTTAAGTCTTAGCACATATTTCATCAGGAAATCCTTCCCTACTGTTGAGTCTAATCAGCTTCCTCTATTGTATACCCTTGTGAGCCCATATTCATTTTCCTCAGAGCACGTACCTCAGTTTGAGATCATACATTCATTACTCTATTTGAGATTATTTCTCTCCACAAGTGTGAAAAACCACACTAGTAAAGGCACTACATTTGCTACTCCCTAATAAGTAGCTTAATGCCTAGCATATACAGGCATTCAATATATAATTAAACTTTTAATGAATTGATTGAATACCTGCTGTGTTTAAAGCAATGTGCATATATACTTTAAATCTAATGCTTATAACAAGCCAACAAATTAGGTACAATTATCCTCGGTTCACTAATAATGAAACTGAGGCTTAAAAAATTTAACTTGTCTGAGACTTCTCGTCTACTAAGTATCAGAGCCAGAATCTGAGCCTCAATATATCTAGTTCTAAAGTTCTTATTCTTAATTACTATTTGTAAAACTATATGAGATAATCAACCAATGTGTATTTAAGACTGTGTCCCATTCAGGATTTTAACAGGAAATATTGAACAAGAATAATCACAGGAGAGTTTACTTATTTAAGAAAAACCTCTTCAGAAAAGCATAGTTAGGGATATAGCGAAAACAAGATTATTGCTGTTATTAAGGAATTAATAGCAATCAAACTGTTTCTCCACCTAAGCCAGAAGGAATTAAGAAGGGAATGTTAGTGGACCCTAAGTCTGGGAGGTTTGTAGGACTTGCAGCCTTTAGAGGAGACTGACCTTAAAGAAGTTGAAGGACCCAGCCTGTCTGAAGTGACCACACAGGAATGTAGCCGGGGGATAAATACCTTGGCTTTAATTGTCTTTCTCCCTTTGGTCTCTTCCCAGAAATCCTCAATACAAAAGCCAAAATGTAAGGAAAGCTATTAATGTCAACCATATATGTCAGCCTTCAAGATAAAGACAAGATTGCAAAAGGGTGACAGCAGACCTGGGTGGAGGGGGTTGGAGAGGAAATAGGAGACAACACAAAAACTTTGTGTGCACCTATTGACTCCTTAAATGAATAAGACTCCTGATCTCAGAAATAAGACTTGGTCCTCTCTTGAGCAGAAAGGAAAGTCATTACCAGGAAAGTGTGGCCTAGCTGTTAATACATATTAGACCTTTATAAATTATAAGTTTATAAAGTAAACCATGCCTGCCAACTGTATTCACTGCACAATTCTTAGCAGTAGATATAACTAGAATAGCAATACAAAAGGCATAGTTAATAAATCATTTTGGATTCATTTTTCATAAGCTCTAGGCATTCACCTTAATCTAGTTCCCCAGTCAAATGTCTTAAGATTGAGGAGACTTGAGATACCCATCTATTCAATTCTGACATGGACAAAACCAACCATTAATTCTTCTGCTTACCATTATTCTAGTTTAGCTTTCTATTAACTTTTTTGTGCCCAAACTAAAGTCAATCCAGGCATTCTCTGCATGGCAAATGTCTACCTGATGAATGTCCCCTGCAAGTGAACATCCAGAACATATCACAAAAGAAGAAGGAGCTCCTTTTATATCTCTCTCTCTCCCCCGCCAAGGTCTAGAAAGCTGCAAGTCTTCCCAGCTCAGCCCATGAAGCAGGCAGTGTGCTCTGAATTGATGATGAAAGAAGAGATAAGTGGAGAAGCATCCTCTTCTGTATGCAACATCTCATTAGGCCTTGACAATGTACTCTCTAATGTTTATTATTACGTCCATGTTATAGCAGAGGAAGCTTAGAAAGTTGAAGACTACAGTCCTACCACTGGCAAACAAATATAAATTCAGATCTTCCTGATCCTTAACTTCCTGTGATACTGCCATAGAGCAGTTCTATTCAATTTACCTCCCTACATATATAAGACCATTTTCCTACAGAGACAATCTTATGAAGGGGAACTTGGCCCCTGAGTGGCTCATACAAATGCTAATAACATTTGGGGTACAGAACATCCCTACAATGAGGCACCACAATTTATATGATGAGAGAGAGCAAATCAGGAGGGTATTTTCCATCAGAAAACCTTCAAGAAGTCTCCCTATTGTGAAGTAGGAAAGTAAAAGGAAGTTTGTGGATCAACCTAGTTTTCTATTTCTTGCAAGAAAAATGCAAATAAGGAAATAAACAATCGTAGGGTTTTTTCCCCTGACTAAAGAATAAAAGCATCTGATGAAAGACTCATGAAGTAAGATTCATCCCCAGATAAAAACACTATACTTCCTCATTTCTAGGGATTTCTCAAGTCCTTAAAATGGTGATGACCCAAGAGGAAGAGCTATGCTAACACCCACAGCTGTGAGTGTTTAAGAGAAATTGGGAGGACTTTTCTAGCCCTGGAACACTTTTGAGTCTTTAATGAGCATTTTGTTGTTGTTAAGGAAAGTTGGTTAAGGAAAACATTCCAATTTTGATTGCACATATAATGAGCAGACCCAAAGCATATCTTAATTTGGTATCACAATAAACAGGATTTTAAAAAATCAAGGGCCAGCAATTAAAGCCATGAGTACAATTTGAATGGATTTATGAAATGCTGCTACTGTAAGCTTCCTGAGCAGGAAAGTATCACCTTGGACCCACAGAAATAAAGTAAGAAAGCAAAAATGGTAGACAAGAGGAGCAGAAGGGACTTTACCTCCCTTCCTCCCCACATCCCAACCCAGCATGCACAGCCTTTCCAGGCCCCACTGTCCTGTTTACAAACAGTAGAAGAAACTACATGGTATAAACAGAAATGACTGCAGGATCTCTACAAAGGCTTTCCCAAAAGAGCTGCTTAACACTTGCAAACAACAACATGAACAACAGAGCAAAGAAGCTCTTTCTTTTATATTCTTCCCTCAGTTTAAAGGTAGGTTGGTTACAACATAGGATAGCATGAATGATTGAGATGGGGTCACAGAGACAGAAATTGAACAGTGGGTACATATAGCCCTCTACATCATGAAAGCCCCAGCATCCTTAAGAATAAGGTTCAAGAAATCAGTGGTCCCTAGACCCGGGGCCACCCAGACTATTTTCAGAACAATGGTATCTTTTCCTGGGGACCCGCACTCTGAGGTCAAATCCAGACTAACACTTTGCATGGAATAATAGCACTGTGCTCATCTCAACTTGGAAAACTATGGATTGTACTAATGTGTGTTGCCGAAAGGGGTCACATAGATCTGGTGAAGGGCCATGAGCTGTACCTGCAAAAATAACCATTCCAAAACACCAGCTGGTATTCCTCAGGACGCAGCCTCTCAGGATTGTCTTCCGACTGTTGAGGGAGTGCTTGCTGTCCTTCCAAGAGAGGACTCCTGTGAATTCATCTAATTTGTTGTTAGGCGCCTCACAGACAACAATCCCTGGAAAACAGAAAAGCAGACCTCTTCAGAATCCCAGAGTACTAATCTACCACCATAATTTTAATATACAGTACATTTTTCCTTTCTTTTTAGACAGCACAGTATCGCATACACAGGACTGTGTCAAGAAAAATAAGCCAGGAGATACAAAGATGGAAATCCATCAAAAAATTTGAAACATAATTTTCTTACTGTCCAAATAAGAATAGAGACCACAACAGTCATGATTTTTTTTCCTTAAAAAAAAAGTCATTTATTTTTATTTCTATCTTTCGGCAAATAATTTTTGAAAATATAAAGCAGTAACTATCCATAAGTTTTTCTTCTTACTTAATGTGATGTGTCCACACAGGTTAAAATGGCATACTGCCAGTTTCACGACAAAATTAAGCGTATTTCTGGGCTTGTAATCAAGATTTCGGGGTACCTACTATATTCCACCCCAGAGAAACCTGGGTCTTGTTTGCCCCGTGTGCTTGGGAATGAGTGTGATTCCTTCCAGCTGTTCTATGCTTCTTATCTTGATTAGATTCAGAGTTCTGGGGACTCTGAGAGGCACTATATAACTTGCCCAAAGTGGCCAGAAGATGTTTCTAGTTTTTTAAATTCCAAGCCCATCCCAAACCAATGGCATGCCCATTCCAAATCAATGAATCAATTCGTTCCATTATTTCAGTAAGAAAATACACATTTTCAGGATTGGAGCTTTTCAGACAGAAAACAAAACAAAATCAAACAAAAATAAAAATAATCACCTATGTGCCCTGTCAGCAGATGTAACTATTAGATTAAGATACATTTGCATTGCAAACAGTGGGGTTAAACTTTTGGAAGTAATAAGAACAAAGAACAGAAGGAGAGAAAGATAGAAGGAAGGGAAAAAGGAAACAGGGAAGGAATGGATAAAAAGGAGGTGGGTTGATTTTGTCTGGCTTCAAGTCAGAGTCAGGTGTTAGATTTTCCCTCTTAAAAGCAATTTTAAAAAATACATTTTTTTGGAGCAGTACTGGGAGTTGAACTCAGGGTCTCCCACTTGCTAGGCAGGCACTCTACCACTTGAGCCACTCTGCAGCCCTAAAAACACATTTTTAAATCAGAAGTCAAAAGGGTAACTTGGAAAGTAAAAATGGGAACTTATCTTCAGCAATGATCAAAGGTTAAGGGAGACCAGATCAGCTTAGAGAACCTCTATATGAGGTTCAACTTATTAAAAAAAAAAAAAAGGCTTATTTTGGCTCACAGTTTGGAGATTTCAGTCCATGACCAATTGGCCCTGTTACTTTGGGCCTGTAGCAGTACATCATGATAGGAATGTGTGGCAGAGCAAAGTCATTCACCTCAGGGCCAGGACAAGAAAGAAACAGAAGAGACTGGAGATTCACAATCCCCTTTGAGGGCATGCCCCCAGGGACCTAAGGGGATCGATCTCCCGATAGGCCCCACCTCTTAAAGTTTCTACCACCTCTCAATAGCACCAAGATAGGGGCATCTTCTCTCTAAGATGACTTCTAAACTTAGAGCCTTCTTACATGGGTTCCCTTCTTCCTAGGATTCTGTTTTCCTGTTAAAACTCTTAGATGTAACAGCAGCCAGTTTTTACATGATCTGATCACTACTGACCAACCAGATCATTCACATTACAAAAACAAACAAAACTCTAAAAGGAATGAGGGACTCATGGCAAGGCTGCTTCTCCAACCTCTACCTACCTTTCCCAATATACTAAAAGCTTGGCCTAAAGACCCTCCCCCCATTTGGACACTCACTTGAAGCATCCCAGACATTCACTGGTAAATTAGAGACTGCTGGTAGGAGGTTTTGGATGACACAAATAACCTGTACAAGGTCACTTTTTAATACTAAGACAAGTGGCTGAATTGTAGTTAGCTCCTATTATAGCCTACTTATTTATTAAAAAGAAAATTAAAACTGATTTAAATTGGCTCAAGTTGTTTGGAAAACTATGTTGGAGATGAGGGAACTTTTTATAAATTCTCAGAATTCATGGTCTTAACCAATAATTTCCATTCCTGAATTTTATATAACCTTGAATTGAGCATCACCAACAAAACCTACATAAAATAATAGGCTGACAGAAACCCTTAAAGCTTATTCCAGTTTCTTGACCCAAGACTCAATTTCTCAGACTTCAAATTTGGCCACTATGAAAAATGTGCTTTGGGCAAAAACAACATGATACATGGTCCTTGCCAACAGAAATATAAAAAACAGTTTCATTTGATCATTTTCATTGACGTAAGCAAAGGCTGACATGGAGGCAAATTCAGCCTTGAAGATGCTGGCTTGCTGCTCCCAAGGCTCGTCCACATCTGGCCTCACAACAAGGGTGTGGTTCCAGACAGGAACAGCGAAGCCAAGGGGTTCTGCTTAGGTTCTTGGAGGCCAAGCCCCAATTCAGCCTCTTTCAGAGTGTGGTCTGGTGATTTAAGTCCTAAATACGTGGCTCAGTCAAAACAAAATGGTGGGAACAAAGCCAAACTTCATTTTTGTCACATCAGAAATGCTCAGCTTCCCCTTTCTTAGCTCTATTAGCATAAAACACAAATTTCCCGATTTCTTTTCTGCCCCTTTCCAAAGGTTTCCGTTTCAGAGAGAACTGTATTCACCTCTGTACTCTCATAATTTTCCATACTATCTACATAATAGGATATTAAGAAATGTTTGTTGGAGATATGGATGGAAAAAATTTCAGATGGTTTCAAGAGAGTGGGTGTGAGTTGAAATAATTAGTAAAGCAAATCTTTAATAACTGATTGGGAAAGTAGGTATATTTCCAAAGTCATGATGACAAAGGGAGATTAGAATACAATCTGGCCCTGCCACAATATGGAGTTTAGGGTAATCTAACTCTAACAGAAGCCAAACAGATCTAAGAACAATGTGAAAAAAGTGGGACGCCTTGATACACATTAAAAGCAACCAAAAATAGATCCCAGCCATAAAGAATCAGGAGGTCTAGGAGAAACTCTCTTTGAACTCTTCTTCCTTGTTTCTAATTGTATCAAAGAGAAAGAGTAAATGGTCAGTTTAGCAACTGATAAGGAAATCATTTGGTGAAAATAGCATCATGTCTCATAAGGTCATTCACTGAATATATTTAAGCACAATCCTCTTAAATGAGCAACAATACAACTTCAAGGAAATCCAAGTGTAAAATGAAAAAAAATGAAGTATAAAAATAATCAAAGTTACCTAGTCTCATTTGTTTGCCTCTCTGAAGGGAAAAGATGAGACAGCAGACAGCAATTCATCATTCTGTAATCACCTGGAAATGCCCATACTTAACAAAGTCTTTAAGAGTTCATTCTGCACCTTCTTCAGCGCTCTAAATGTAATTGTCTGGATTATTGCTTAATCATCAACTTGAAAAACCTTTCAAACCATTTACCTCAAAGAGGAAATCTGTAGTTTATCAAAAAAAAATGGAACTCAGTATCCAATATTCCATGATTTTCTAGAGAAGTTAGTGTTATTTTTTTCTGTATGTGATTAACAATATTTCATGATGATCTGCACTGTAATTTTCCATAAGAAAAAGTATGCATTGAATAGGACATCATTCTTGCTATTCAAGAATTTCTGCAGTCAAGAGCTCCTTCAATTTTCCCACTACTGCTGCCATGATGATTATGATACTTTTTCCTTAGAAAGAAGAGAGTTAGTCTTCAACTATCAAGTCTTTAGCCACCCATCATTACCACCACAATGGCTACGTTAGCATTAGCTGTAAAAAGGGAAGTTATTCTCCATCTATTTCCCATGCACCAATGGTGTCATTGGGCTGTACTTCTAGCCAGGAGAATGGAAAAGCTATCTTGTAAGTTAAGGGAATATAATAAAGGGGGTGACCTTGTTCAAAGTATACTGTATGCATCTGTGGAAATGTCACAATGAAACACCAATGAAATCCTAATGTATGCTAAAAAAAAAAAAAAAGCCACAAGTTGCTAACAAAACCTTTTAATTAATTTATATTTTTAGCCAAAAAGAGATGCTCATTTTTCTGGGTTTTAATTACACACATGCTACTCTTTAGAAAGGACCACAAAATACACAAAGATTCCTAAATAGTCAACCTTTCTCTGGTTCAGAATTCAGTATTAACAGTCATATAAAATATGTAAACTTGTCATGAGTTGCAAAAAGCAGATCTCAGGCCAGTCAGTAACAATATGCAAAAGATTCTTGAACACATTTGGACAATTTACATCTGGGGTTTTCCCAAGGCTTAAGAATGTCCAGTTTACAAATGTATAATTGACAAGTATTTCTAGTTACTTATTTGTAAAAGCTTTCCAATTTCTATAAGACTTTTAACATGAAAAATCAAGGCTTACTCGATTTATTTTATATCTGTTACAACATTAGATCAAATTATGTATCTTTTCTTATAAAATTCAACAGATGGCATATCTATTTTTACAGCTGTTTGAAAATTATAAAAAGATTTTTTACAGAACTTTTCAAATAAGTGGCTTTATCTACCAAAACCTAATTCTATCTTATGTATTCTGGGCTCTATATTTGGTCAGCTCTTCTAGAAATTCTTATCAGGGATCCTGATGTTCAAAAATCACTTAGAAGATTGTTCTTTTTAAAAAATGATATTATCCTGGTCCTGGAAGAACTTGATCTCTAGCAATTAATTTTGCTCCTTTCTATTTTCATATTTATAAAACTTATTTCTTACCCTAACAGGAGCTAAGCTGTTGTGCTAAATTTCCATCACTCTCAATGCTGCTTTTCATCTTGTAGTTTAGAATTTGGGATTTTGTGTCCTTCATACAACAGACATTGTTAGTAGTTTGGGACTCAAATTCTGACTACTTAGTAGCCATATGACATTGAGAAGCATTCAATTTATTTGATTCTCAAATTGCTTATCCATAAATTGGAGCTAATAATAATCTCTTCCTTCAAGGCCTGAAAAGAGTTAATAGGATAATTTAGCATGGACTTGATACATAATGAGTACTTGTTCATATGTCACCATAATGTTTAGGGCTGAAAACATTAGACCTTTACCTTATTAAAGGCTTATTTGGTATGAGCCTTTGTGCATGTAAGTCTTTCCCCTAGACTACAAGCTTTGTGAAAGGAAGGCCTGAGTCTTCTACTAACATTGTACCCCCAGGCAAATCCCTTGGCATTGCATGAAATATACATTTAATGAATGAATTACTGAATGCCTAATCTATACTTGGGTATGGATTAAGGCAGGCAGAGAGATTTATAAGAAGCATCCTGAGGCCCTACACATCTCAGTTTGATCCCAGGTCAACCGAAGTCTTCAGCGAAGAGCCCTCAGTAGGGACTTCTCTAGGAATAGGAGTGGGAAATCAGGTCTTCAGATGCTTAGAATATATGTGTTTATAAAACAAAGATAGAAAACCATAATTTGATGTTAGACAAATATTTTGGCAAGTCTCAGAAGAAAAATCACAGAGTAGAGAGAAGCAAAACTAATGCCATACACAGATTTACCCAGAAGTCACAAGCTAAAAGATATACTCAGTACAGTCAGAACATAGGAACAGACCTCCTCTCATGAGAGTCTCATCAATTACACCTTGCCAAAGCTAGACAGGACATTTCCAAAGGCACATAACACTGACATGCCATACTTTCAATTTAAACTAAAGGATGCAATGCTGTATCTGGTTTTGATTCCCATGACTTAATGGAGTCTTTCTAGTCACTAGAGGAAAACCTGAAATTCCATTGATACTTCTAAGGCTAAGGTAAATAAAGACCAAAAGCGGGGAAAGGTAGGAAAATATTGGAGAGTAAGGATCAAAAGAATCTTGATAATATATGTAGAAATTCTACATACTTTGCTTTACATCTTGTTCTTAGGAAGTACTTAGTAAATAGATTTAAAACTAATTGATCTGGAGAAAGAATTAAAAACAGAAAAGATAAAGAATAACAGGAAAAAAGACACTTACATGTAGGGAGAACAATTAATATAAAGAGTAGGAGAGGAAGATGAGAAGAGACTAAGAAAGGTGCAAAGTGGAAAAAAAGGAAAGAGAAGGAAATGGAGTAGTGAGAGAGAGAGAGAGAGAGAGAAACATGTAAAGTAGGTCTTGAGAAATGGATAGAGGGAAAATTTAAGACAACAGGAAAGCAAGAGTAATCGTGGGAGGGATACAGTTTGTAAACTGTCCCAACTCTTTCAAAGACATTTCCATACCACATCTTGTGTCACTCTCTTAGTCTTTAAATTTGGTTGCTAACAGGGAAAATCTAATTTGTGTGTTGCATATAATTTATTTCCCCTTAATCCATCCATTCATTCTTCAATGCTTTCTTAGAACTAGGAAATCATTTTTTAATAAGCATAAAACAGCATGTTCCCTTGAACTTTAAGGTAAATAAAAATGCAACCCAAGGTTTAAGAATGAAAAACTAAATTTAACAGAAATCTGGTTCTTAGCCCAGACATGTACCACCCTCATGAATCTGGCATTATATGTATTCTGAAAAGTGACCACAGTTTAAGTATATATAATAGAAAAGAGAGGTCTGTATTTTCTTTATTTGAGAAAACAATTTTACTTTGAGGATTTAGTGAATTTCCATTCCTGTGTGAAAAAAAGTTGAGGTCACACCTAGTAAGCAATAATTATTAAAGCACTTTAAAAGTAAATTCTACGGAATATTTTTAAAGACTAGTTTTATATATATAAGCAAGTCCTTTAACCTGTGTGGACCTCAGTTACCTCAACTATAATAAAGAAAGAGTATGAGCCGAGGACTGTTTCCCTACATCAGCCTGCCTGAGCAGCAGCATCTGCATTGATTTAAATCTGGGGCTAGTATGTTCAGTTTTGTTTGTAGAAAAGATTCTGAAGCAAAGACATTACAAAAGTACCATCCCAGAAGATCCCTGTCCGTTTTCTACACAGATAGAAAACGTATCTCTTGGGCCTGGGAATGTAGCTCAGTGGTAGAGTCATTGCATAGCATGTGGGAGACACTGGATTCAATCCCCAGCACTATTGAAAAAAAAAAAAAACAGAGACAAAAAGAAAGAAAAGAAAAGGTATTTTTGTGTGTTGTTTTTTCTACATGGCCCCATTAGGAACCTTCCTCCTTCCCCAGAGTCCATACTCCATTCCCAACGTCTTCACCACAGGCCCTTCCTCTGCCTTGCCATGGCTTTCTGGAGCCTGATGCTTCTCCTGACCCTCACTTTCTGGCACTTACACTCATTATTCATTCATTCTCTCATTCAATGAGGATTTATTGAGTACCTGTGTATGTGCCATTCTGAGAGACTGACATATATCAATGAACAAAAGAAAGATCCTCATGTAACTGGCCTTAAAACAGATAAAGACAGGCAATAAAAAACAAACTTTGAAAATAAATAAGTTGTACAGTGTGCCAAATGGTGGTGCTATAAGAAGAAAAGCCCAAGCAGGGTGTGATGGATTTAGAGAATGAGAATTCATACTGAAGAGAGGAATACTTGGCCCCAATTCAGCAATTCCATGTAGGAAATCCACCTGATCCAGCCTGGATCTTTATACGTTGTCCTGGCACAGACCTACATACTTCTCAATTCTTAGAAGGTGTGGCAGAGGCGTTAGTGCTCAACAAATATCTGAATTTGTTATTTCCTAGCCACCATTGCAGTTAGATCAGTCAGGTGATTCAGGATAGGCTGCGAAATATGACAGGAAGAAATAGTTAAAAGCTAGTGTGTCTCTTCATCAAAGAGACTGAAAAATCTACCATTAAATTTATATGGAAACACAAGAGGCCACGAATAACCAAGGCAATACTCAGTCAAAAGAACAACGCTGGAGGTATCATAATACTTGACTTTAAACTATATTACAAAGCAATAACAATAAAAACAGCATGGTACTGGCACAAAAACAGACATGAAGACCAGTGGAACAGAATAGAGGACCCAGATATGAAGCCACACAACTATAACCAACTTGTCTTTGACAAAGGGGCTAAAAATATATGATGGAGAAAAGACAGCCTCTTCAACAAAAACTGCTGGGAAAACTGGTTAGCAGTCTGCAAAAAACTGAAACTAGATCCATGTTTATCACCCTATACCAATATTAACTCAAAATGGATCAAGGATCTTAATATCAGACCTCAAACTCTAAAGTTGGTACAGGAATGAGTAGGAAATACTTTGGAATTAATAGGTATAGGCAAGAACTTTCTCAATGGAACCCCAGCAACTCAGCAACTAAGATAGCATAGATAAATGGGGCTTCATAAAACTAAAAAGCTTCTGCTCAACAAAAGAAATGGTCTCTAAACTGAAGAGAACACCCACAGAGAGGGAGAAAGTATTTGCCAGCTACACATCAGACAAAGGACTGATAACCAGAATATATAGGGAACTCAAAAAACTAAATTCTCCCAAAATTAATGAACCAATAAAGAAATGGGCAAGTGAACTAAACAGAACTTTCTCAAAAGAAGAAATTCAAATGGCCAAAAAACACATGAAAAAATGCTCACCATCCCTAGCAATAAAGGAAATGCAAATTAAAACCACACTAAGATTCCACCTCACCCCTGTTAGAATAGCCATCATTAGCAACACCTCCAACAACAGGTGTTGGTGAGGATGAGGGGAAAAAGGAACCCTCTTACACTGCTGGTGGGAATGTAAACTAGTACAACCACTCTGGAAAAAAATTTGGAGGCTTCTTAAAACTCAAACATAGATCTACCATATGATCCAGCAATACCACTCTTGGTTATATACCCAAAAGACTATGACACAGGTTACTCCAGAGGCACCTGCACACCCATGTTTATTGTAGCACTATTCACAATAGCCAAGTTATTGAAACAGCCAAGATGCCCCACTACTGATGAATGGATTAAGAAAATGTGGTATTTATACACAATGGAATTTTATGCAGCCATGAAGAAGAATGAAATCTTATCATTTGCAGGTAAATGGATGGAACTGGAGAACAGAATTCTGAGTGAGGTTAGCCTGGCCCAAAAGACCAAAAATCACATGTTCTCCCTCATATGTGAACATTAGATCAAGGGCAAACACAACAAGGGGATTGGACTTTGATCACATGATAAAGCGTGAGCACACAAGGGAGGTATGAGGATAGGTAAGACACCTAAAAAACTAGAGAGCATTTGTTGCCCTCAATGCAGAGAAACTAAAGCAGATACTTTAAAGCAACTGAGGCCAATAGGAGAAGGGGACCAGGAACTAGAGAAAAGGTTAGTTAGAGAAGAATTAACTTAGAGGGTAACACACATGCACAGGAAATCAATGCCAGTCAACTCCCTGTGTAGCTCTCCTTATCTCAACTAGCAAAAACACTTGTTCCTTCCTATTATTGCTTATACTCTCTCTTCAACAAAATTAGAGATAAGGGCAAAATAGTTTCTGCCTGGTAGCGAGGGGTTGGGGGGTGTAAGGGAGGGGGCAGGGGGGTAAAGGAAGGGGCGGGGGGAGGGAGGAGAAATGACCCAAACACTGTATGCACATATGAATTAAAAAAAAAAAAGCTAGTGTGTCTCTTTCATCTCACCCTGATCCTGATATGGTGAACTTCAAAGCCATTAGTGTGGATACCATGGTTATATTTGATAGGGAACACTCTCCAACCCACATCAGAATGTGTCATGAGGGAAACTTCGATTATGATATCCCTGTGACCTTAAAGGGTGGAAAGATGGAAAGGCAGGAGGGATTGTGAGGATCAGGGCTGACCAATCAGAACCTTGCAGGAACAGCTGACCAAAATGTTGCTTTCTGCATACCTAATTAGCATAGAGATTGAGCAACACCCTGAAGAAAATGGATAAAACACTCAGACTACATCACTTCTCAGGAATCCTCCCTTGGGAGCCCCCCCCTTCCAACTCTGAGGGTTCAATTCTCCCAATTTACAATTTTCTATCTCAATAAACTCTCTTGCTTTACAAATGCTAAAAAAAAAAAGTCAACCTTTACTGTGTCTATGCCACTAAGATTCCATCCAGGGTTATTTGTAACTGCACCATAGTGCAGGCTCTCTGTGCCAGCATCTTCATAAAGGAACAAAATAACTCTAACAATAGTTTTATGCCTTTTGATGGTTAAGAAAACTAAAAATCATGAATTTCTACCTCCTTATAGATTGGCACAGACATAAAGGTACAATTCTGCCAGGAAAGAAATGAGTAATGGTAAATTATATTTAGTTTCCCCTTTTAGGGGACTCATAAGTAGTCAATGAAGTATTTTAAGAAAGTGTTTTGATTCATAAGTACAATTTATTTTTCTTAGATTTACATAATAGTAAAATTTCATTGAAAAATTATTTAATTAGAAAATGCATAATTTGTTTTAATATAATCAAAATATTTCTTGGACCATTCAAAGTTTCCTGGCTATTTCCTTGACTTAAATCCCAACTCGGAAGAATATTTTTTCTACAAACATTTTATTATAACAGCCCTCATTTAAAAGAGATTAAAATATTAACAAAATCCAAATGGAGACTATAAGCAAATACAAAGCATAGACAGAATAAGCTCTAAGCTTCACATTGGAGCAATTGTACAATGTAAACTCTGTGCTTTAACTCACGGGATGATACTAAGACCTTCATCACATTTTCTTTTAGTGGACCCAAAGAAAACATTTTGGAAACACATAAAGACTCATTAATAAATAAAATCAATCTGTATGGAAATATTGATATACAGGGTCAGGCTTACAAATGGGTGAAGCAAAAGACGACCCTTGAGAGGTGGCAGGAAGGCCCGAAGATTCTTCCTACAGCCTTTGGTTGTGCCTTAAACCTTACCATTAGTGTCTCCTTTCAAAGGATTTGTTTCTCTGTAGTCTCTTAATCATAAGATACAGATATAACTAGGATGGACAATATCTACAGGCCAGGATACCTTTAATAGAAAAGAACAGGATCTATCCAGAAAAGCATAGAAGCAAGAGAGATCATGGTGATGAGTAGGGGACTGGGTTGAATGATGTGAAGATGGTGATAATAAAATCTTGGTCTAAAATAAAGGCAACTGATTTATAAATGAGAATATTCTCCTTAGACACCTATTATCTTCCAGACATTATACCAAGCACTATGCAAGGTACAGAAAAATGTGAAGCAGAATGACTGTCTTTACACAGTTATCAGAAGTTGTTATAGAACCATAAAATGGATATTTAGACCTGAAATTAGAAATAAAAGTATGGCCTGTATTCATCCTTAGCAAGTCTGCACAGGGCTCCAGAGAGTCCAAAGTCAAGCAAGAGAAGTGCATTATGATATTGAAGGGACTGAGATCTAGATAAGAAGAAAAAAGGTTGAAATAAATGATGCACTGATAAAGTCATTCTCCTCTTGGAATATATTTTTACTCTTTAGCATAAGAAGACATTCTAGGATTTGACACTTAGAGAATTTTATGTCCTTCCACTCAGTAAAAAGAAACATAAACCAGATCACAGATAGTTAGCTTGTTACATTGTTTTTTGGTTTTGATATTTTTGTTTGTCTGTTTAAAACACTTAAAACATTTACCATCAAACCTTGCAAGTCTGCTAATATCTGCTCCAAGTTCTGAGGTAACTGGTAATGCATGACGAACTTTTAGGTTTGTTTCCCTGTGAAATTAATGACAAGAAATGAATTTTTATATGGAACAGCCCAACAGCATCTTACCAAAGCAATCAGGTAGGTAAAGCACATGCAAAACCCAGCCCAGGAGACCCAAGGAACCCCCTCTCTGAAAGTCATTCATGCTTCTCACACCAGGAAAGTGGGTGGGGCTTCTCAGGCATTTCACCCACGGGACATCTGTATAACAACACAGTACTCTGCTTTGCAGTTTGAAAGAACAGAGAAAATAATAAATACAGTTTCATGTGAACCTACTCAAACATCATGCATGAGTTATAAAACATATTAGGAACGGGAACACAGATGCCATAGACTACAGAGTCTACCATCTTTGTAGGAGTTTTACTTGCAAAAGATGGTCAAGACTAATTTTATAGTAGTTGAAATATAAATGGGAAAAGGAACACAGCTTTCTTTTTCTTAGAGAATCAATCCAAGAAACCCTTCAGTCTAGAATAGCACAACCTCATAAAACCAGCAGGTCATAGATTGCTGGTCATCTTCTAGACAGGATCACAGGTACACTGGACAGGTGGCTCTCTGGTATTCATGACATGGTTCCATTGCCACTACCCCTACCTGGTATTTAAGGGCTGGTCATCCCAGTTTTCTCACTGAGTTCAACCTAATTTTCTACTATTGTAGCTTAAGATCATCTTTCAGAACCAAAGAGAGAAGGCTAGGTGGTAATGGAAGCTGAGGTCGAAGTGATGAACCTGGCTTATCTTAAGTATAGAAAAGGGAGGGCTGGTGGGTGGCTCAAGTGGTAGAGTGCCTGCCTAGCAAGCATGAGGCCCTAAGTTCAACCCCAGTACCACAAAAAAAAAAAACACAGGAAAAGGGAGCTATAACTCAAAGAAAATTGGGACCCCTGTTCCCCTCAGGACTCAGAGCCCTTGTAGCCCTTTCAGAGTCCCAAAGAAACTAGTTCATTTGACACTATAACTTTAGCCCAGTTGAACTGATTTCAGATTTCTGATCTCCAGGACTAATAAGACAATAAATTTATGATGTTATAAACCACAAAAAGGTCAAATGTCAGAGTCCTATCTTTTATGTAAATGTTTGGTAATGTGTTCAATCAAAAATATTGGTTGAATATATACCATAATCACCTAGGTTACTCAATGATTCTCCAAGAAGATTATTGTCCTCTTGAAGGAAATAAGCAGAAGGTAAAAATGCAAATATCACTATACGGAATTACGTGCCAACCCATGAAATCATTGAGTTTAGAGAGCCAAGAAGCAGATATTCAGGAGAGCACTCAACCAATTTTTTTTTTTCAGTGCTGGGAACAAACTGGGGCCTCGTGCATGCATGGCAAGTGCTCTACCACAGAACTGTGCCCTCAGCTCCTAATCTAACCATCAGTAAACAAGATTTGCAAAGGTGTTAGGACAATATGAACCCAACCTAGGGAATACCCATTGGTGAAATAGCTTTCTTCAGGAAGTACTAAGTCAGATGTATAATTGAAGTTACTTTTTAAAGAAATTATCTCATTAATCAAAATCTGCCAATTCCAACTTGACAGAGATGAGGAAGGGATTAAGATGATTAAGAACTTGATAGATGAGACAGAAATTGGGCTGGGTTTGATGGACTAGTGTGAGATAACTGGTGCTAATGCTGAAGAACCAATATGTCCATCTAGCTGAACCACTTTTCCAATAATGCATCCTATCACCTCAGCTAGGCCAGATGGCTACTGTCCTCCCACCCTTCTCTGCCATGTCATTCATCAAAGCTCATCATCTTTGGAGTTCCCCCAGGATTCTCTCTGTCTCACTTCCACCTTGAAATGTGAAAATTAAAAGGGAAGAATAATCACACTGTCTCTTAATCTGCCAGATTTTCACCATAAGAAACAATACAGAAAAATCTTGTGTACCTTTTATTCAGTTTCCCCAAATAGTAACATCTTGCAAAACTATACTGTATTATCAGTGCCCAGACATTGGCCATGACACAGTCAGTGTAGAACATTTCTATCATCATAATTATTATGACGATAATCATAACATTTATCTTTAGCTACCCCTTATGGCCACACCCACATCTCTGCCTCCCCCATGATCATCTCTAATACCTGGCAACCACTAATCTGTTTTCCATTTTTATAATTTTGCCTCTTCAGGAATGTTATATAAATGGAATCATACAGTATGTAACTTTTGGGATTGGCTTGCTTTACTTAACACAATTCTCTGAAAATTCATCCCAGTTGTTGGGTACATCAATAGCTGTTTTTTCATGTTACTGAGTAATATTCTATGATGTGACTGGATCACAGTTAGTTCAAACATTCACCTGTTGAATGTCATTTCCTTTTAGAATGTTACAAATACATCTATCATAACCATCCTCGTATAGGTTTTTGTGTTAAACCTAAATCTTCATTTTTCTGTGGTAAATAGTAGTGAAATTACTGAGTTGTATGTTAGACATGTGTTTAGTTTTTAAGAACTGCCAAATTGTTCCTCAGAGTGACAGTAATATTTTATTTTCCCACCAGCAATGTATGAGTGATCCTGTTGCTCCATATCCTTGCCAGCACTTGGAGTTCTTGCTATATCTTATCTAAGCGATCTGTAGTAATGCATCATTGTGATTTTAATTTTAATTTCCCTAGTGGCTAAAGATGTTGAACAACTTTTCATGTGCTTATTTGCCCCCTGTATGTCTTCTTTGATAAGATGTCTGTTCATGTCATTTACCTATTTTTTTAACTAGGTTGCTTGTTTTCCTATTGAGTTTTGAGAATATTTTTTATATATTCGAGATACAAATCCTCTGTCACATATTTGTTTTGCAAATACAGAGCAAAAAGAAATCTTGAGGGTGAATATGGTGAAAATATTATGTACTCATATATGAAAATGGAAAAATAAGATCTGTTGAAACCATTCTAAGAGTCGGGGGAGAAGGATAAAAGAAGGATGGAGGGAGTGAATTTAATGTTGTAAGCAATTTTGTAAATGTCACAATGTACGCCTAGTTACAAGAATATGATAATTAATTTTTAATTAAATAAATAAATAGCAATTTTTTAATTTACTAAAGCCCAGCTCATCAAATTTTCTTTCTTATGGATCATGCTTTTTGTGTCATATCTAACAACCCTTTGACTATCCAGATCTCAAAGATTTTCTCCTGTTTTTGACTAACAGCTTTATAGAGGTATGATTTACAGTTGAATTTAATTACCTTCAAAGTTATAGGGCTACTCAAGTTATCTATGTCACAGTGGGTAAATAGTGTGTGCTTTAGGGGGAGGTAGTCCATTTCCTGTAAGTTTTCACGTTTATGTGTACAGAGTTGTATCTGTTCATTGCCTAACTGATGTTTTCAGGATCTGTGCTGAATTCCCTTGGCTCATTTATGATACTGCGAATTTGTCTCTTCTTTTTTTCTTTGTGGGCTTCTTAGAATTTTGTCAATTAAATTGAGGTTTTAAAAGAACTAACCCTGTTTCTTTGATTTTCTTTATTGTTTTTCTGTTTTCAAGTTCATTGATTTTTGTTCTTATCTTTATTATCTCCTTCCTTCTACTTGCTTTGGATTTATCTAGCTATTATCGAGGTTGTACAGATGGAAGATTAGATTATTGATTTGAGACTTTTTCTCTTTTCAAGTGTATGTGTTTAATGCTATAAATTTTCCTCTCAGCACTCCTTTACCTGTGTCTGAAGCTATTCTTTCCAAACCAGGGGTAGAATCACATAGGCCAAAGTCTATTTGAATAGCTCAATATGGTAATGACTTGAGAGGCACTGGCTAAAACCATGGGCTGTGGTATCAAACTGCCAGGTTTGAGTCCTACCTTCATTCTTTGTGAGTTTTAGACAGATTACCTATCCTCTCTAAATTTGATTCATTATCTGTACAATAGAGTTTATATACTGCTGCATCAGAATTAAATGATAAACTCTATCTAAAGAAAAATAACATATATATATGTTATTAACATATATATATAACCTTTATAATATAAGCATTCAATAAATGTTTTTATACCAGACAAACAAACTGATCTCTCTAAAACAGAACTGCTGTATGGACTACAACCAAATTCTAAATTAATATCATTGTCAAAATTGCATCATAACCCATTTCACTCTTCTCTCCCATATTGTCTTTTAAAGTGACATCAGTCCCTTCCTTCCTCAGGAAAACAACATCCCCTCTCATTTTCTTTAGAAAATGAAATTAAAACAAAAATTTCTGAGGACTCCTTGTGTAAAATTATTCACATATACATGTTTAACTTTTTCTGAAAGAAAATAAACTCAAAAGTCAGAGTTTTTAAAACAAATCCAAGAGAAAATAGTTTTCAAAATTACTTCAAAGTAATTAACAATGTACTTTGCAATTTAGATCTCTATGTCTTCCAAGAAAATAAAGAACAAGGCTTATGTTCTGCTTCCAAAGACATTACTTTTAAATAAATTAGAAACCAACCTAGTTAACTATTCTAATTTAATAACTTACCCATCAAGCTCAGCAGTTTCAATGTAACAGAGACCATGTGGCTCACTACTTGATAGAAGAAGCAAGTCAGCCTATTTTAAGAAATCATGACAAAAGAATACTTGAGAACGGAAGACTGGTTGAAAGCCTGCTATGTAACATAGCCCATCCACTGCTAACCAACCAGCAGAGCCTCAGAGTCAAAGTGAGAGGATGCGATCCCGTACCAGCTTCCGTCAGACTCCCGGAGCCAAACCCTCCTTTCCTCTATTCCTGCTGTCATAACTCTGAACCATCACAACAGAAGCAAGGGCTCTGGGTATCATAGAAATTAATAACTGCTGACTTTAGCTTTTTTGAAAGTCATATTTAAATTCTATTTTCTTGCTTTAATAATTATTAATAGAAAAAATAAATCTCTCTACAATAAGAAATTGAAAATATTCATTTGCACATATTTTAATTACCTAGTAGCTGACTAAGTAAGAACAGGGAATTGGCAAAGGAGATGGAAAAAAGACAGATGAAATAGGAAGATACAGGGAAAAAAGAGAAGAAAGAAAAAATAAGAGCAGCAAGGACATTTTTAAAAAGAGAAAAAGATCAAAAGAAAAACAAAAATAAACAAAAAATTAAGAAGATGGTGGAAGGAAGGGAAAGGGGAAGATAAAGTGGGGTCTAAGCAAGGGAGCACAATGAGAATAGAAAACAGTGAGAGACAATGGGAAAAATCAGACACTAGGAATTTGTACTCCATTCAAAAACAGAGTACAGAAAGGTAAAACAAGGCCTGTCTGGGGTTGGTACCTGTGAGGGAAGTGGGAAGGATAAAGGAAAGGGTGTAGGAGGATGAATATGGTAGAAATATTATGTACTCATGTATGTAAATGGAAAAATGAGACCTGTTGAAATTATTCTAAGAATGGGAGGAGGAGGGATAAAGGAGAATGATAGAGGGGTGAATTTAAGATATGTTGTTAGAACTTTTGTAAATGTCACAATGTACCCCCAATACAACAATAATATGATAATTAAAAAATAATTTTATTCTGATGTCCATTTGACCTTTAGAAATTACCTATCACAATTCAGTTTTAGAATTCTGATAACTTTCTATATTGGAAAACTACTTATCTATTTTATTTCAAATTTCAAAATTTATTTTAAAGTAAGTATTTGATCTTATTTTCCATATTTAAATTTCAATGCATACTGGCATAAGATACTGTAGCAAACAGCAGTAGAACTTAATGTTCTTTGGGCCTATGACTCTCCTCCCTTAAATGTAAAAAGGTCATTTTAAACTGTACCCAGAATTCTCTCATTCTAATCACCTATGATTGAAATTAGTTATGATGTATAGAGAAAGATTCGTACTTGTACTTAGCATTGCTTTCTTTCAAAACTCTGCAGAGAGTGACCCAATGTTACTGTTTAGTGTGGAGCTAGCTGTGTTAACATGTACTTTGCGGTATAAACAGGGGCCTACACAGGTCCACAGCTGGCTCAGAACATGTGACTGATGCACCACCGCCACCTGGTGGCTGGATTCTTTCCCTAGCAGTAGGGACCCAACTTCCCAGAAGCTGAAACAGGCCAACCTACTTATAAACTTCCATAGGTTCTGGTCTAATTGTTGCTGCTCTGAGTCCCTGGGAATCTGGGACTTCTACCTCCTTCACCTCTTTCTGTCTCTTCATAGTCACCTTTTTCTTTGATGTCTTCTGAACCTTCCTCTCCTTTCCAGTTTTTCTGATCCCTATCCTGCCTTCCCTCATGCCATTCTCCCCTCCCCACCACTGAGCTTTGGTCTTCCCTCTAATTTCTCTGAGTTTTTTATAATCCATTATCATTAAGGAGGGAGTGTGAAGGGACAGGACTGACAGGGGTGTGCAGCAGAGTGGTGGCCAAAATATTCATCAGCACACAGTCAGTCCTCCTACTTTCTAGTGCACTCAGTAATAATTCTGAAAAGGAAAGGGTAGGAGAATTGTTTTAACAGCACTGTTAGTCCCTGGCCACCCTTTTGTCAGAGGTGTTGAGCTAGGAGTCAGAGCAACATATGGCGGATCTTAGGACCCACAAATCCCAGGAATCTGTGAGCCTCAGATAGACCTTCTCAAGCTGACTTCTCCAGGAAACCTCAGGAGACGCAATTTCTAGTTGATCCAGAAACTTGTGCTCCAGTTGTAGGTATTCATAACACCAATAATCAATGTTTAGCAAGGACTTTCTCCAGGTCCAGCACTATCCTAAGAGCTTTATATGTGGTATTTTAGTTAACACTCACAAATATCCTGTGTGTGCATCCCATTGTTCTCTCTACTCTACAAATGAGCAAAGTGAGATCCAGAGGACTATACAGCTTGTATAATTAAGAATGAGGGAGTTGGGATTTGAATCCAAGCACATTGAAGCATATACAGCACGACACTCTGAAATGAATAAAAAACCTCTTTGCTTCAAAGATCTATAGCTTACTAAAACCATAATATTATAAACAGTTCTAATAATCTTATAAACAAGTATTATGGGAGGAGTGCAAATGAGAGAGAGGCCATTATGTTGGTAGTTGAGTAAAGCCATCATGGAAAATTCTAGATGTAATGGAAGACAGATCCCCATGCAGAGGCACTAGCAGGAATAAAGAACAGAAAGAAAAGCACGATTATCTGAATGCACAGGTGGTCCAGGCAGACAGCTGTTCATTCTGACCAGAACCACCTTCCATACACCCCTATTTGTTCTTTCTTCTGTCAATTCTTGATTACTTTTTTCCCATGCTCTTCCAGTAGGGCTCAGCAATGTCTCCCACAAATAAAGCAGTGTTTTTCAACACAAAGCTCCTCCACGCCCCCCCAGCCCCTCCACCCCAAGCTTTGATGAGCAACAGAGAACCCAAGTATCTACCCGATGGAAGGCTGAAGCAAATATTCCCACCAGAGGAAACTTAAATCTGCTGAACATCTTTGAGACCTCAAAGCCAAAGATATTGTCCTCAGAAGTATATTAGAAATAAATAATGTTTGTTGAATTAAAGAATAAAGAAAGCAGTTGGGAATTGTGGGGTATACCTGAGGTCCCAGCTACCAGAAAGGCTAAGGCAGAAGAATGACTTGAGCACAAGTAGTTAGAGACCAGCCTGGGCAGCACAGTGAAAGCCTCCTCCCTGTCCCCACCCCGACAAAAAAACTACTACTAATTATAAAGGAAGAAAACCTCAAGAAATAACATCATAAATATAAAACACCCTCTCCTCATGATATTGTTTTATTCTCACCCTGTGAGTGGATAATACTGTGCCCACTGTATGGACAAGGAACCTGGGGAGGACATATCCGGCCCAGCAATGAGGAAGAAATAGACTCCCCCAACATCCACCACCAGATAAGCTAATTATAAAGGCCATGGCCATTCCAAAGTCATGATGAGAGTGTAATCACATCGAATTGAGGATGTGATTTAACACCCTACTCATGAGTTGGCTCATAGCTTAAACTATAGTGCTAGAACTAGAATTCAGACCTTCTGATCCCACAACGCTTACCCTTTCCTCTAGTGGGCTATAAGAGGAAAACAGAAAATGTTTTGCTTTGTCTTGTTATATTTTGGTTTGCTTTTTTGGTGTTTAAGGAGCAAAATTACAATGGCAAAATAATACTAGGACAGTGGAACCATAACAAGGAAAGTCTCCACTTGTAGAATTAGCTTTCTTGCCACTTTTGGATTTCCCTTCAATTTTTAAAGTCATCCTCACACACAGAGTTCTTCATCTTTTCATCATCCACATCTTTTCTTTGGTTTTTAGTCCAAAAATAAAAATTAAAGATGGCTCAAGGAGCTGATAGTGGTGTGTGCCTGTAATTCAAGCTACTTGGTAGGTAGGAGGGATCACAGGCTGACTGCAGCCTGGGCAAAGTTAGCACAAGACCCTACCTGAAAAACAAGCTAAAAACCAAGGTCTGGGATGTGGGTCAAGTGGTAGAGCACTTGCCTAATAAGTGTGAGGCCCTGAGTTCTATCCCTGATACCACCAAAAATAAATAAAGAAATAAAATACAGAAAATGGCTCAGGTATTATGATTCAGAAATTTGAATGAAATCGTAAGAGTGAATGTGTGTAGTTATAGGTAACATTTTTATTTTAAATTTAAATTTCTTATTCAATTAACTCATTGTGTTGTTTTTAACAATAGTTTAATTAGTTCTGCTAATGCAAATCAATTTCGTTGTGTTATCTGAATTATATTCTGCATTTTTTTCTTGGCTGCAAAATAAAATTAGCAGCTCTGGAAATTCAGCCCCAAAGTGATCTTGAAACTTAAAAAAAAAAAGCATAAAGCAAAAGGGATTCCTGACATGGAAAACAGAGGTAAGTTAACTTCTGATAAGTAATCTAAAATATATTTCACAAAATACTGCTTAGTTTGAATTTTAGACCTCTGATATGGATTGCGCTTGTCAGCCTAAATTCAATTTGAACTACAGTTTAGTTGCATACATTGTGGTAAATGAACTGAATTTTATGAAGGAAATTGCAACTTAGGTAGCTGGTGAATATAAATGATAGTGCATTTGATATACAAAGACCTCATTAATTAATATTTTATTAATTCAGCACAATTGATATACATTTTCTGATTGTTCAGAAAAGAACATACATTTTTCTCTTTAACTTATGTTTTCTTCCAACATATTCCAATTAAACAGCAGTAACCAAAATATTAAGGAATAGTATCCAAAATATGGGAAAACAAACAGGGTACTCAGGAGCATTTTTTAAAACCCTTATGCACATAAAATAATTGATTTAAAAATTTTTATATCTATCACTAGAAAAGGTACCTGAGGAAATTGGTAAGATGATAATTATTCTGAGCCCCCATGTTACTAAAAGTAATAAATCAGTATCTTTTAAATCTTGTAATTCAGAATTTATACTAATACATACTGGTATCCCCTCTTTATTTACTCTAAGTTAATATGGATTTACTAAATTTGCAAATGTAAACACATCAATATATATGTCATTTTAATATAAGATGAATTCTTTGTATTGAATACTCACAGCAACAAATTGGTTATTTTCTAATTTAATGATGTCTCCCACTTTGACATTCATCCATTTTTCATTCTGTAGTCTAGGAACATAAACAAAATTAATTTTTTCAAGAATGGAGAAAAATAAAAAGTATAATCAAGGAAATGTATTCACAATGCAGTGTCATAGCATAGAGGAAGCAGAAAAACTTTTCTAGAATGTTAAATTCAAAGGGACCTTTCATAGCAACTCTTTACCTGAACAATGTGGGAACAAAGACTCAAAGAAGGGTAAGTGATTTGCCTGAGCATATGGAGTGAGTTAATGATATTCCTGGGCAAAACTCAAAATGCATAACTCTTGACTGAAGGCATGTTTCACCATTCCATCATGCCAGCTTTTTACAATAGCCATGAACTTTCAATAAATCCAGTCATTAACATTCTTTTCAAGGTCTTTATTAATAACTACAGAAACGTCACTGCCATTGTCAGAGTATTTAACTGGAGGCAAAAAAGTGAATGAGAAGACAGTAGCAAGGGAGAATGGTCCAGGGCAATAGTTAAAATGCAAACAAAAGGAAAAAAATGAAAATTATGGAAAGGACAACAACAAAGACGGGTGATAAAAGAAGCTATGAAAGAGTGAATGAGGTTGACCACCTACAAATCATCTGCAGCACTGAGGCTGAAGGATGACCATGGTGGCATTCTAATAGGCTAGGACCAACAGCAAGAGAGGCTTCACAACTTTCTTTGAAGTGATGATAGATAAATAGATAGAGATAGATAGATTAGATAGGTTGATTGACTGATAGGATAGGAGTCCCAAGTCTGCCCTACACCAAGTTCAAAGGCATTTATGATGAAAAGCAATTGTGTCATTGGATCTGCCCCTGGTGACAATCTAGTCCAAGCTGCCCAAAGCCAGACATCACCCCTCCCTAGAAACAGAACATCTGTGGCAGGAGTCAGTGATGCTCACCATCTCTCTGAAATGCAAGTCAGTTTTGTTTTCCAAGTTGGAAGCCCTTGTTACACTTCTTTCTGAGATTTTCTCTTACAAGAGAAAACTGGGAGGAACAGGGTAGGTGTCCCCAATAAGTAAAGGTGGGCAGGTTAATCTCATTGCACAGCTTTTCAAAGAATAATCTCATTTACTTGCTTTATAATCTAGAAAATAGTTTTAAATATTTAAGCAACTGTGAAATATGCCTCACACTATCAACCCTGCTGGGTCATTTGGCTTAAACACTCAAAGAATTTTTCTTTAATACGGATCCAAGTACATGTTGTTCTGGAAATTTTTCAATTGCAGCATTTTCATCTCTGGCCAGAATTCAATCATTTTTCCGATGCCATGCTTTTCTGTGTTCTATCTAATTCAATGACAATGGAAGAATCTAGCAAGCTTTGTATATCTTGTTTCACTTATCTTTACAGGTGTGGGCTAGTGCTGGTTTATTTCCTCTAGGGATTTCTCCTTTGGAACATGAGAAGCATTTCTCAGGGAACAGTCTATCAGAAACAGTAGATGTGAATAAATGGAGAAGGATATTGTGTCAAATTATGGAAATTTCACTGCTACTGAATTGCTCTGAAGTCTGTATTCAAAGTGCCTCTGGTTGCACCTGCACATCCATGTTTATTGCAGCACTATTCACAATAGCCAAGTTATGGAAACAGCCAAGATGCCCCACCACTGACGAATGGATTAAGAAAATGTGGTATCTATACACAATGGAATTTTATGCAGCCATGAAGAAGAACGAAATGTTATCATTCGCTGGTAAATGGATGGAATTGGAGAACATCATTCTGAGTGAGGTTAGCCTGGCCCAAAAGACCAAAAATCGTATGTTCTCCCTCATATGTGGACATTAGATCAAGGGCAAACACAACAAGGGGATTGGACTATGAGCACATGATAAAAGCAAGAGCATACAAGGGAGGGGTGAGGATAGGTAAGACACCTAAAAAACTAGCTAGCATTTGTTGCCCTTAACGCAGAGAAACTAAAGCAGATACCTTAAAAGCAACTGAGGCCAATAGGAAAAGGGGACCAGGTACTAGAGAAAAGGTTAGATCAAAAAGAATTAACCTAGAAGGTAACACACACTCACAGGAAATCAATGTGAGTCAATGCCCTGTATAGCTATCCTTATCTCAACCAGCAAAACCCCTTGTTCCTTCCTATTATTGCTTATACTCTCTCTACAACAAAATTAGAGATAAGGGCAAAATAGTTTCTGCTGGGTATTGAGGGGGGTGAGCGGGAGGGGGTGGAGTGGGTGGTAAGGGAGGGGGTGGGGGCAGGGGGGAGAAATGAACCAAGCCTTGTATGCACATATGAATAATAAAAGAAAAATGAAAAAAAATACATTTAAAAAATAAAACAAAATAAAATAAAAATTGGAAAAAAAAAAAAAAAAACAAAGTGCCTCTGGTTGAGCATAGTGGCTCACACCTGTCATCCCAACTAATTGGGAGGCAGAGATAGGAGGATCTGGCTCAAAGCCAATCTGGAGGAAAAAAAAAAATAACCAGGCCCTATCTCAACAAACAAGTCAGGTATGGTGGTACACATTTATATCCTATCCAGGCTATATAGGTGGTGTAGGTAGGAGGATCACAGTCGAAAGCTGGCCCAGGGCAAAAAATTATTCTGAAATGGGCAGGTGAACTAAACAGAACTTTCTCAAAAGAAGAAATTCAAATGGCCAGAAAACACATGAAAAAATGCTCACCATCTCTAGCAATAAAGGAAATGCAAATTAAAACCACACTAAGATTCCACCTCACCCCTGTTAGAATAGCCATCATCAGCAACACCACCAACAACAGGTGTTGGCGAGGATGCGGGGGAAAAAGGAACCCTCTTACACTGTTGGTGGGAATGTAGACTAGTACAACCACTCTGGAAAAAAATTTGGAGGCTACTTAAAAAGCTGGACATCGATCTACCATTTGATCCAGCAATACCACTCTTGGGGATATACCCAAAAGACTGTTACTCCAGAGGCACCTGCACATCCATGTTTATTGCGGCACTATTCACAATAGCCAAGTTATGGAAACAGCCAAGATGCCCCACCACTGACGAATGGATTAAGAAAATGTGGTATCTATACACAATGGAATTTTATGCAGCCATGAAGAAGAACGAAATGTTATCATTCGCTGGTAAATGGATGGAATTGGAGAACATCATTCTGAGTGAGGTTAGCCTGGCTCAAAAGACCAAAAATCGTATGTTCTCCCTCATATGTGGACATTAGATCAAGGGCAAACACAACAAGGGGATTGGACTATGAGCACATGATAAAAGCGAGAGCACACAAGGGAGGGGTGAGGATAGGTAAGACACCTAAAAAACTAGCTAGCATTTGTTGCCCTTAATGCAGAGAAACTAAAGCAGATACCTTAAAGCAACTGAGGCCAATAGGAAAAGGGGACCAGGAACTAGAGAAAAGGTTAGATTAAAAAGAATTAACCTAGAAGGTAACACCCATGCACAGGAAATCAATGTGAGTCAATGCCCTGTATAGCTATCCTTATCTCAACCAGCAAAACCCTTTGTTCCTTCCTATTATTGCTTATACTCTCTCTACAACAAAATTAGAGATAAGGGCAAAATAGTTTCTGCTGGGTATTGAGGGGGGGAGCGGGAGGGGGTGGAGTGGGTGGTAAGGGAGGGGGTGGGGGCAGGGGGGAGAAATAAACCAAGCCTTGTATGCACATATGAATAATAAAAGAAAAATGAAAAAAAAATTATTCTGAAAAACAAAGTAAAAATGGTCAGTGGGTGTGGCTCAAGTGGTTGAGTGTCTGCCTTGCAAACACAAGGCCCTGAGTTCAAGTCCCAGTACCACCAAAAAAATGAAATTAAAAAAAAAAAAACCAAAGTGCCTCTGTTTCAGGAAGAAGTTGAGATGATATTAAGCTTCATTCCTAAACTCTGTCCCTCCGACTTGTACACTCAGGAAGGACCTCACAGAAGTGGCAAGTTGCATATTTTAGATGTTGACTGAGAGCTGAGCACCATCCAACTGCTTCCTGAGTGACCTACACTAACCTACACTGTGTACAGACACATATGTCAGATGTGTGGAAAGGAACCCTAATGACATGACAGCATGACCCTTACAAAGTAGAGTGATGACAGAGAATCATCTCATGACTTGACAAAGTTACCAGAATCTGAGTGGAGAGGAAGAGAAGAGATGTACAACAGAATATTTTAGAGAGGGGAAAGTAAAATGTAATTAGAGTTTTGCAGAAAAAAGTCCTGGAGATATTGGCAAGCCCTTTGTAAGGCATCTTGCTTAACACTGTAATGCATACAAAACAATCGATGGTATTATGTGATCAGAGATGTAGAGTTCTTTTATTGTTATTTTCTTTTATTTTTATTTAAGATTCATTCATAGCATAAGGGGGGAGGGGCTCATGTGAAAATCCCATATATACATAGTGTATTTTGAGCAAGTTCACCACCTCTGTTATACTGCCTTAGCCCCCCTCTTTTCTCTCTCTCTTTTAAAAACAATATTAGTGGATTTCTTTATCTCTATTCATAAAACAATATTATATATTAAATTATATAATATTATACATTATTACATACTAAAAACAATATTAGTAGGTTTATACATATATGTTGTTAGGACTTTTCTTTTTTTTCCATTTTTATTAGGATCTATTGTTGTGAAAGGGGGATACATTGTGACAATTCTGAATAGCCTTATATTGCACATTGTACATTGGTTAGACTACCCCCACCATCTCCCTCCTCCAACCAAACCCCTCCCCACCACTCATAGACGTCGGAATGGGATGAGAAGAACAGACAGGAAGATTTGTTTTAAAGGTCATCTTCAAAACATTTCTGAACTTGTAAGATTTTAACATGTATAGTGATTGGGTTTCGTCATCACCCTGAAATGATGAAAACAGACCCTCCCTGGCTCTCCAGATGTGGTGCAGCTGTGTTTGAAGCAATCTTGCAACATAGCTCTAGCTAGGGGGACACAGAATGGCCTTGTGGACTGCAAAGATGACCCACAGACTTGGCACCTTTTCCCTTTGTGAGGGAAAAGCCCTCTCCCTTGTGTAGATGAGTTGCAGTCTATGAATATTCTAAGAACAAGTTTAATCTTTTAATTGTATTGAAATTACAAGATTTTAAAAGATGGGGTAATATGATAGCCTTTACCTTAGTAAGCTCACAAGCCAATTGATAAATAAACCAAAATACAACAAAAAGATTCATAAAGTTTACATTCCAAAAGCACCAGAAAACATATGGAGTTTAAGTGCCACAGAATGACAACTGAAATTACTCCAAGGAGAGAAACTTTTTAATATACTGGCTCACAATATATCTGCCCTTCAGAACATCAGAAAATCTGAGTTGTCAAAAAATGAGGTGACAGATAGCAACCTCACCTCATAGTTTTTGATAAATTGCCCTGAATTTGGTTTTTCCTGCAAAGGCATTTCTAGGATGTCCAGAGCTTCAAGGCTTAGTTGAAAGCCCCAGAGGAAAATGCAAGTCTGAGGTTGAGGTAACACCTAGCCATGCTCCATATCACTGAACTATTGACTCCAGAGGCTACAAATCAAAACTCCAAACCCATTGCAGAACAAAGGGGGGGACCTTCAAGAGACTCTTGCCTTCCTTTTCATATCCTAATGCCCCTACTTTCCCATAAGCAACACAAACTCCTAAAAAAAGAAGATTTTCTTAAATGCTTCAGAATAAATGCTGGAGTACATTTATTAAAGACAGAATATAACTGTTCTCCCCTAATTAATCAGTCAGTCCACTCACACCAAGTCTTTGTCAGCCCTGTAAAATATGCAAGCATTTCCTGCTCATACACACTTCGTTTTGTTTACTACTCTATCTTCAGGACTTAGAAAAATAGCTCATATTTAATAAATAATTATTGAATCAATGACAAATACAGTAAGGAATATAAAATCAATATATCCCAAAATATTTGATGAATAATAGCACTTTCCTGGATGTCTAATAAGAATTATAGCAGTCAACATTTATTTAGTACCACTGAATTCCAAGGATTGTATGGATTCTTTTTATATAGAGTTGCTAAATAAAATCTAAAAGATACCCCATTAAATTTGAGTTTTAAATAAAAAACATTATTTTTTAGTATGAGTGTGTCCCATGCCATATTTGGGATATACCTATTCTAAAACATTATCGCTATGTATCTGGAATTTGAATTTAACTGGAGTAATATTTATATTTGTTTCATCTAGCAACACTACTTATGTATTTTATCTTGTGGAATCCTGACAACACCACAAGACAGGTACTGTTTCTACTCTCACTTTACATAATAGGATGCTGCAGTTCAGAGAAACTGTGGTACTCACCCTATTTTGCAACATCTGTAAAAAATGTGAATGACCACACACCTGAATAGATATTCTACTTTAAAGAACTGACTATACAGGTTCTTAAGTATGAATGTTCAAGGATGTTTATTACAGTATTATTTATAGCAGTCAATTTGAAACTACTAACATGCCCATTATCTAGAATTAGATAGATGTAACTATGAAACACTTCCCTAGTTATGGTTCCTTTATCTAATAGAATACAGTGCAGTTACAAAAAATAGTAAGATTGATCTATATGTACTGGTGTGAAATGTGCTCTAAATTACATTAAGTTAAAAAGAAGCATACACAGAACACTGCCTATGCCTGGTAAGATTTGTGTTTTGAAATAAGAATAGACATATCCTTATAGATGTTTGTACACACATAGAAAATTTCCTGAAAAACACATAAGAAATGGTTGAGTGGTTGCCATGAGAGGAAGGAAATGAAGAGGGAACTGGAAGGGAAGGGAAATTCATTTCCATTGTATGCTCTGTTGTACTGTTTGACATGTTGGCATTATATGAATTGGCATTTAAAAGACCAATTTGGAAGAGAAAAAAAGAAATGAAAACTTCTTTTAGTTCACATGTAGGTGGCAGGGCTGGGACTGGAACCCAAGTCTGTCTGCCAACAAAGCCCATGCTCCTAATAAATCTACACTTACTGTCCCTTTTTTCTTTATATTCTGTGGCAATTATGTACTGTCTGTTTTAGAAAGAGAATGGACCCTAAGGAACCAAAGCAATTTGAGCAAGGCAATGGTACACACTCCCAGTGTTCAAAACCAACTGGTCCAAAGACAGTTTGCAGTCATGGTCCCCTGACACAACACTCTGAACAGCAGTAGTTTCTGGTTCTTTTCAGTCCAAAGCTGTCAGAACTGCACTAGAGTAAAACATACAACTTGGCCTTAATCCCCTAACAATGGACTGGTGAATAGGATCTTGTTACGTTGAGAATGAACATAACGCTCATATCTTTGGAATCTATTTATTTTGAATGCAGATGTTTTTCTCCTTTTCCTCCCTCTTCTTAGCAAAATGCCAAGCTGAGGCAAAATCGCACAGGGAGGTCTGTGGTCAGCTGCTGAAGATGCTGTCTCTCATTTTGCCAGGGAGGCAGGGTGGGAAAAAGAAGGCATGATGAAAGATGTAGTTTGACCACATGGGTAATTCAGTTTTACAATTTGCTCAGAAAAAAACTGAGCAGTCTTATAGATGACCTGTCTAATTTATATAAATCCTATTGTGCATTTCAGATGCAGAAACACACCCACAATTCAATTTCTGTATTTTAAAAACAACATGATTGAATCACTTACTAAATTTTACCTGAACAACAAACCTGCTAAATGTTGTGCAAAAGAAAGCTGTCCCCTGAATCAGTCACCTAAGACCCTTTCTGATCTTCAGTAAATTCTACGTAGGAGTATATGAACAGATAGCTCATAGGTGATGAGACCACAAGGAATTCAGAAAAAAATTATTTCAAAGGAAGAGCATTGTGTCTGCTCTCACATCTGAACATGGAAGGAAATGCCCTACATTGATCAAGGAGAACCCAGAGCTGTTTAGAATTCCTGGACAGCAGATCCAAAGGAAGATGTGCAGATAGGAAGGTAGTTGGCACATTGGTTCTCTTGGGATTAGCACCTGTGAGGGGCTGAAGGAAGCACAGCTGAGCAGAAGGGGAAATTGGCTGTTGGTGCAGTCACAGCAAAGGCCTCAACCAAGACCATAGGGAAAACCAAGACCACAGAGAAGCTCTGGAGCTGGAAATGACCTTCAGAATTTGATCTGAAGGGCTAGCTCTTTATATCCTAACATCATTCAGCCATTGGATGCAGGATGACCTCAAGAAAGTGAGGTGAACTTGCACAAGAGTGCCTAACACTCTCCTTGAGAACAGGCTGACAGCCCAGGGTTGCATATTGGCAGCTCTTGTGGTAGCTGGGAAAACATATTCTGTGATCCCTGAAGAGGGACTTGGGTGGCACTACAGAGAATCTGCCACAAACTGAGACTCCATTTCCCTATTTTGCTATTAACATGTTCATGTAATTTTAATAATCCTTTTTAATTCTAAGCTATTTCACCTTTTTCTAGTTCAAATTTCAATTCTATAAGGTCAATGTGAGCAGCTGTCACAAATCTTCATGCTTCTTCCATCCATTTCTTTTTTTTTTCTTTTTTCATTTTTCTTTTATTATTCATATGTGCATACAAGGCTTGGTTCATTTCTCCCCACTGCCCCCACCCCCTCCCTTACCACACACTCCGCCCCCTCCCTCTCCCCGCCCCCAATACCCAGCAGAAACTATTTTGCCCTTATTTCTAATTTTGTTGTAGAGAGAGTATAAGCAATAATAGGAAGGAACAAGGGTTTTTGCTGGTTGAGATAAGGATAGCTATACAGGGCATTGACTCACATTGATTTCCTGTGCGTGGGTGTTACCTTCTAGGTTAATTCTTTTTCATCTAACCTTTTCTCTAGTACCTGTTCCCCTTTTCCTATTGGCCTCAGTTGCTTTTAAGGTATCTGCTTTAGTTTCTCTGCATTAAGGGCAACAAATGCTAGCTAGTTTTTTAGGTGTCTTACCTATCCTCACCCCTCCCTTGTGTGCTCTCGCTTTTATCATGTGCTCATATTCCATCCATTTCTAAAACTTTTGGGGGGAAATTCTATAAACTCTTTTGTCATACAATTCATCCCCTTTCCCAACAATAACTTAATAAGGTGGGAAACACATTTCTAATACCTGTCCATTAAAAATACCCTACAGATAACCACTGGCTCTCCAAATAGCCTAAGAATAATGACTACGGGGGAAAAAATCATTTTTCCTGAAGTATTCCTTATACTGATGAAGAAAATGACAAGCAAAATCACCTTAGCCTGATTAGATCAATAATTCTTTGACAAGTAGCCATGCCTTACTTTGATAAACTATATACTTTTCTCTTACCCACTTCAACAGAAACTTTCCTCTAGAAGAAGAAGAAGAACAGGAGTGGTGGGAGGAGGAAGAACAGGAGTGGTGGGAGGAGGAGAAGAAGAACAACACCAGCAACGTAATTTCCAAAGGAGGAAAAGAAAGTCTGAATGCTTTTGTTCCAGGATAAAAGGCCTGTATTACATTTTCCCATTGTCTCTAGTAATACTCAGTTGTCCTAGGGAGAGGCAGGCTAACAGACAATCAAATGTTCATTGAAGCAAAAATGTACATTAATTGCTTAAAGTGTCAAGTAAAAATAGGACCTGTACCAACAAAGAAAATGCAAAAGAGTCTCTCCGTGGCATCATTTGTTTTCCTCTGATCTGAGAATCTAATGTTTCTGTAAATAGCTTTCCTGATTTTCAGGCACAAATTACAATTAGGAGTCTCCCTGTAAGATGACAAGTTTAATTACTTACTAGATTTGCAGTCATGTTAAATCCCAAACACTTTATAGTAAAACTTTGTAATTTCACTTTAAGATAAATTATAGTGTTTCTCATCTTGAGCACCTCAGAAACAGGATATAGCATGTAGGTAGAATTCTTAACTAATTGATCACCTACTGGCACAGAAGGGTACTGTGACATTACCCTTCACTAATGAGTTCAAGACCACTATTATCTGCACAAAATGAACACTCTGAGCTAGATGTTGTACTGAATGTCAGGCTACAAGTAGAATTAGGTACAGACTGTGTTTATCCCAAAACCTAGAAACTAGTGGGAAAATATAAATCTGGCTCTTAATTAACCTCAATTAAATTATCTTTGTTTTCTGATACCTGGAGTATGTGAATATCCTTCTAGTCAACCATGAAGAATACCTGCACTTTAGGACAATGACCTCAGTAGTAGATTGTTTGCCATATAGCTGTCATCAAAAGTCCAGCAAGAAAATGGATATACCAGAGAGACTATCTAATAAGTATATATTAACTTTCATTCCTTAAGATATTCCAAGTTTTGTCCCCATATACGGTGAGCTCATCAGAAAACTATATGCCTGGACTTTATTACTCTGATCCCACTAGACTTGTCTTCTCAGAATCATGACTCAACACCATGCCAGCAGACTTCAATCAGGATTTACTTATGGTCATGAGTGTAATATCTCTGTTTTCTGAGGCTTCAACCATTATGTCATTCATATTTCTCTCAGCACCAGGATAAATCTTATTGCTCATGATTACTAAAAGACTTCCTTCCACTGGACCATCAGTTTTGTATCCTCAGCACCTTCATTATGAGGAGAAACAAAGTTCAAGGTGATATTTTAACTTCATGGATGATAAATATTACTGGGCTTTTTAAACAAAAACTAAAAATTTTTAAAGCAAGACTATCTTTTGAGGATGACGGTATAGGGATGATCTTGATACCACAGAAACAAAACTGCTCAGAATGGACCAAAAGTTAGAACTGATTTTCCAAAAGTTGTTATACTCTAAAAGAAAAGAATATTGGCCTCCTGCTTATGAAGAAAATGAAATCACATAGTAGAAAGAGGCCATGTTGTAGGATCAGAAATACAGATGTTAGTCTAAGCTTTAGTCAAGAATTTGCTCAAAACTATAATTCCCCACCATGACCTGTATGAACTGGCTTTTGTCAACCCCTCTGGATATCTCTTTGTTTCTTAGACTGCAGTCTTTAAATTGGCATAAACCCACCTGACATTTAAACACCTATTATGACATTCATGAGTTGCAGATGAGAAAATTAATAAAAACATTTTGTAAATGGTCAAATAATATATACCTTCAAAGTATCATAGCTATTTTTGTTATTAAGAAGTACCTCATTATAAGGGTAGTACATTCTGGTTTTAATTTCAAGTCTTCAAAAAAGCTCCTCATATTCTCTGTCTCCATGTCTTGACTGCCCATATTTTCTACAATCAGAATTTTGTCTTACCCATCCAACTACAACCTCTCTGGTTAAAACTGTTCATCTTTCATGTGGTAAATCCAATAGTAAGTTTTCAGTCTTCCTTTTATTCATCACAACTAAACTACTCCTTCTTTCTTCAAACATTTTGCTTTAAATCCAGGGGAAAAAAAACAGTCATATGGTTTTATTTCATTAGTCACTCTGCTATGGTCCACAAATGGCCCATATGTTAAAGGGTTGGTCACCAAACCTATGGCACTACGGGAAAGGTGGGAGAAACTTTACAGGGTAGGGCATACCTGTGAAGGGGCCCCTTCTCTCTCTCTTTTGTCTTGGCCACAATGAGGTCAGGAGTATTCTCCACCACATACTCCTACCATAATTTTCTGCCTTGCCACAGGTCCAAAAACCAATGTACCCAATTCACGATGATCTGAAATCTGTGAAATTGTGAGTTAAATACACCTTTAAGTTTATTGTCTCAGTAATGAAAGCTAACTGACATAAACTTCTCAAATTCTTAGTCAGCCTTTTTCTTCTTCCCCGATTCCAACCTTAGTTGCCCAGGAATTCTTTTTTCACTGTGTAGGGTCTAGACTCACACCCTACTTGATAAGATGGCTTTCAAATTCACATATGAAGCCCAAATCTCTGCCCTATGTTTCAGCTGTGCATCCTGCACCTCTATAAAGTGACCAATATCTTAATAGAGTTCTACTTTCCCAGGTCATGCAGAAAATAACCATTACAACAATAGCATTCTCCTTTCCTAATGTTCCCCATCTTGGAACCTCAGCCACCTTCCTGATACTTCTGTTTGCACACATCAGTGCAGTAGCACTCTGATTGTCATTACCTTCAAAAGACATCTCAGCTGTGACTAGTAAGTGATATTATGGAAACACTAGCACTTTGTTCAGTATATAGCCTTATGACTGATTTGATGATTTGAAGTTCTTTTGCTCAAGATAAATGAAGAAATATTTACTGATCGCATGATATGACACTCAGGATTTTGCCTTTAAAATATTCTAGGAAACAAAAAGTGAGGAAGGATACAAAATAGCAGGAGGGTGATGATAGCTGCAGGAGGTAATGCAAAGATAAAGATTCATTATACTGTTCTAATTTCTGTCTTTGAAATTTCCTGATAGATAATGATAATGACGAAGACAAGTAGATAGACAGATAGATAAAAGGTAGATGATAAACAGATAGATTATTAGATAGATAGATAGAGTCCTACTTATTCTTACATCTGTCACCCTTTCACTCTTACCACCCAAGTCCCTGGCATAACCATCTCACCTGGTTAACACTAGGAAACAAAACTTGTCATTGTCATTCTGCCCTGACTCCCTCTGCTGTCCATTGTCTACACATAGCCAGAGAAATCTTGTCATTCATACCATTTTCCTGCTCATAACCCTCCAAGAGTTTCTCATTACATTTAACATAAAACTTGAATGGGAGTTCTCCCCAATTACCTACAGAAGCTGGCACTTGCCAGCCTTTCAGAATTCTTCTTTATTACAACACTCCAGCCATAGCAGAAATCTTATTGCCCCATTCATTTCCAGTTGGGGGATTTTACACTTGCTGGTACTTTTACCTATGATTTTGTCATGGCTAGTTCCCTCTCAAACCCAGTCTGTCCTCTTTAAGAGTCCTTTTCAGGCCATTCTATTTTTAATCATCTACCTATGTTCCAAACCATTACTATCCTATTAGATGTTTCTTTGTTGCATTTATCCCTATATGCAATCACATTATTTATCTACATTTTCTTTATTGTCTGTTTTTCCAACTAGAAGGCAGGCTCATTTGGGGTAGGGATTCATCTGGCCTGCTCATTTCTGTATCCTTAATATTCAAGATGGTGCCTGGAACATATTAAGGGCTCAGTTCATATTTGCTGAGAACATATTTGAATGGAGTAACTATTTATGAGGTCATTCATACTGTGTACTTAGCACAGTGCTCTAGAGCTGAAATGAGATGCCATTTCTTATAGCTATTCTTACTGAGAAGCCCTAAGAAAGTATAGCAGAGATAGCCACAAAGAATAGCAGGAAAGTATGGACAGGATGGATCATTGCAGTGCAAAGGGTAATAGTTTAGAGAATAAATGCATTGCTCATCTTTTTACAAAGAGTTTAGTTCTTAGATTTCACATCTCTAAAACCAAGATGTGCCTCCTACAACAGAGCTAACTTCTTTTTTGCTTTTTGATTTACAGCTTCTTCACTCCAATCTGCACCAGGGATGCACATTGCTGACTGCAAGGGTAAGTGGATTCTGCTGATTACAACAAATACTGTGTACCATTGGCCTTCAAGTAGTGGGCCAAGCAGTGGGGAGAAACCCAGTATGATCTCTGTCCTAAAGTGCCTAGAAGTCAAGGGAGAGCACATACAATGGACAAACTTCTAAAATTTTGTGCTTAACTGTACCCTGGTGACATTTGCAAGGTGCCATGGCAGCACAAAATGGGTACTGATCATTCTAGTTTCCTGAAGTAGGTACTGGGGAGACTTCTAGAGATGGTAACAAAGAAACTGAGCCCTGATGGACAAAAGAAAGGAAAGAGCTCAGTGTGATAGAGGATGTTAGGAAGACTAACTACAAGCTATATTGGAATAGATGTTTATAATTATAAGGAATGGGTAGGGAAGTTACTAAGGAATTTTTAACAGGAAGATGTTTTTATCTGTGTTGCTTTCTGGAAAGAAAACTGGCAGGAATACAGATGGCTTAGCAAAGCCCAATCCTAGTTAAGGAAACATCATTCAATCCATTCACTATACCAGCAGAGATACTGAGATGATACCTCTGTATACAACCTAAGTATGTCATTGTTCTCACTGACAGAATTTATGAGAAGACAAAGTTGTAAATATATTCTCTAACAGAACACAAAAAATACTATAAGCCAACAATACACAATGAATATAAATAAACAAGACATAGAAAGAGAAATAATAAAAGGCAGTTAATAAATATTTGGGAAAACAGTCATGCTTTTTTGTGGGACTGGGATTTGAACTCAGGGCTTGGCACTTGCAAAGAGGTGCTTTACCACTTGAGGCACTTCTCCAGTTTATTTTTTGCTCTGATTATTTTGGAGATGGGGTCTCGCAAATGATTTGCTTAAACTGACCTCGAGCTGAGATCTCAGCCTCCCAAATAGCTAGGATTACAGGCATGAGCCACTGGCACCCGGCAAACATAGTCACTTTCCCTAGAAATTAACAAATATTTAACACAAGACACCTATTCACACTTATGTTGGCCGAGTTTTTTTTTAAAGGTAATATTCAAAGTTGTGATTGTGTTGGAAAACTACATCATTTGTTCAGATAAGAGAACAAATTGACACAAACTTCCTGGAAAGCAATTTAACAATATATTTTAAAACATTTTCAAAAACAACTTAAATATTAATAATGAAAATCAGGACTGTATAATAGGTACAGTGTGGGGGGTACTAGTGGGAGGGGGAAGGTGAAGGAAGGAGATTAAGGAGATGGTACATGGTAGATGGACTTCATATACCTACGAGAAACAGAACTAAGAAACCTCTTGCAATTGGTTTAAGTGGGTGGGGAAGGGGTTGGGGGGAAAGACAATGGGGGAAATGTAAACAAACCGCAACAATAAGTCCAATCAGAATTGTCACTATGAATCCCCCCGTATAATGAATATATCCTAATAAAAAATGTTTATAAACTATTTGCATCTGTAGACCCTAGAAATACAGCTCTAATGTACTTGCTATATGTTTCAATGTCCAGTTTTCTAAAATGTTCTCAATTTAGTGGGTCTCTGTTGAATATCTTACTTTATATCTGAATCCCAGTGCTCTTTCTTGTTCCTGAAAAGGAGAATGAGGAAGGAGGTACAGAATAAAGACAAAATTTAGAATACAGAGAAAGAGGAAGAAGGAGGAGAATGAAAAAGAATCTGAACATATTCCCCAAAACAGAATAACAGAGTGTCCTTGGTAGTCTAAGAATGGGAAGCATGACAGCATTTTGTGCCTCATACCCACCCAACCACAAAGCAAAAACAGGGGGAAAAAAAGTCTTTTGAAACACCTTTCCATAATGAAAGATCAGGTATAAAAAAAAAAAAAGTCCAATAATCCCAACTATGTGGGAGACGGATGGGAGGATCAAAGTGCAAGGCCAATCTGGGCAGAAAAAGTGAGTGAGACCCTATCTCAAAGAACAAGCCAGTGGTGGTAGGGCACACACATAAATCTCAGCTACATCAGAGGCAGAGGTGGGAGAATCATGCAGGACCCTATTTGAAAAACAAACCAAAAACAGAAAGACTGGAGTGTGGCTGATAGATAGCAAGCAAGTCTTTAGTTCAATACTAAGCTCCACCAATTCAGAGAGAGAGATTTCAACAAAGAAAGCAAGACATTTGCTGAGATATTTGTTGAAGTGAGAAGCAACATGGTGCATTAGGTATCTGATATGTACAACTGCAGGAAGCTGGGTTCTTTTTCCTAGTTTTATTTGCCTTGCTCTTACTGGAAAGTTAATTCTAATATTTTGTAGAAATAAAAACTATTTGTTTCACCCAAGTTTCAGAAGGAAATACTGTATGTAAGAAAACAAATTTCCTTTAAACTCCTGTGCCTAGCAATTTAACTCATAGTACTGTGACCCCAAAACCTATCTCTAATGAAGAGAGTATTTGCAGAGCTGAGTTCTCAGAGGGTTAAGTCTGAACAGCTCCCTTCTCAGCTGATAGAGACAGTAAACAGATTGTATGATAGAGGCCCATAATTTCCAACAGATACTTAATAACCAAGTCTAGAAAGAAAAATTTCAGCTCTCTTTTGGCAGAAAACTCTCTTTCTTTCTTTTTTTAACATTTTAAAATTATTACAGTTCATATGGTTTCCAGACCCACTCTCCAGAAAGCAAGGGCACCATCCCCTGCCTGAGTGTGTCACTGCTCCACACATGATTTCTCAGGCAGACAGCCAGAGGAGTACTTGATTTGAAAATGAAGCCTTAAATTTAGCAGTGGGAAGGAGAAAGCACATCTGAACACAAATGCCTAGATAGGGCAAGGTAACCAGATGAGGCTGGGTGTGCGGGTGAACACAATTCAACAGCAGGAGATTCAGAAAGTGCTGTGGGCAGGGAAGTCTTCCTCACACTCTAGAAATCCTGCTTCTGTTTCTCCAGTGTCTAGAGCTGTCCAGGTCCCCTTATTTTGTTTGCCCGAGGCAGCACAACCTGGAGGAGGTCACCAAGGAAACAGTGAGCATTGCTTCAACCAAGCTTTGCTGATTCAGAAATGAACTCGTTGGGTGAGGAGTGTTGACCTAACCCTCTTCCCTTCTTTAAATGTCAGACACTGCCTGATGCATGTTAAGGTGGGGCAGTGACAAGAGACTCCCTGTAACACAGAACACAAAAATTGAAGATTGCTTTGGTATCCAAGGACCCCAACATATTCAGGTCGCGATGAAATCAGAGAATGCTGTGCACAAAACATACAAAGTATGGGCACGTCCCCTTGTCCTGTTATTAGTTGTGGGGAAGAAGTGTGGGGAATATCTAAACAATGCTCTGTTTTTACTTTGAAATGGTAAGTTTAACTTGCCTAGATGCATTTTGTTTGCTTGACTTGTAATTATTGAGAACCATCTGCCTGTTAGACAATATTCAGTTGATGACAAAAAAGTAGAGATTTTCTCAGTCTCAAGTAACTCACAGTAATAAGAAGAATGGACAGATAGACAAGTATAGCAAAAGGTAACCACCCCTCCCCACATCTACCCTGGCCCCTCTCAATTGGCTTCTCCCCATGGAGCAGGCATGAGATTTTCCCAAGACACAAACCATCCACCTATTTCCTCTGTTCTTAGAGGAAAATCCCTGGAAGTTTGGCCTCTGACTGTTTTTCCTGCCCATCTCACCCTGCTTTTCTCTTGGTCTTACTTTCTGGGCTTCTGCCAGTTGATCCCTCATAATCACCATCCTCTTCCCTTCACAGGACCTTTACATGTGTTCCTTCTATTTGGAATTCTCCTCCCTGTCTTATTGCTCCCTTGTTCATCATCTTTGTCTAGTTAACTCCTAGTCATTAAATTCTAGGCTCAAAATTGCTGCTTCCTCAAAAAACCCATTCCTAAATTGCCTTACTTCACCTCACTCTGCCTACTCCCAGAAAAAAAATTACTTTATAACCATATTGTTTTCCTTAATAACTCTTGTGTTGGGTTGTAATTACACAGCACCTAACATAACTATTTTATTACATCTCCTTCCCCCATCAGATAACAGCCTCCAAGATTGCAAAGACATGTGTGAGTTCACCTGCATTTCCTACACTTAACACAGTGCCTGGGATACCATAGCACTCAATAATCAAAAGTGACAAATAAATGACAGGGAGGGAGACTATTAGAACACTATTTGGGCTGACAGAGATGAGCACAGGATTTGTGGGAGTATCTGGTCAAGACATTAACTGTAGCCTCATGCCTTGAATTGTCTACTAACTCTCTGCTACAATTTCGTCCACCTGGAGTACAATATCATTATTGTTGCAGGAGCCTATGGTTAAAGGTCCTCTTCTTTCCCTAATCCATTTTGTACCTTACTGTCTTACATCTGATTTTCCTCTTCCACCATCCTCTCTATGTTGTAACCATCTTGGCTACACTTCTTCCAACCTCCCATTTTCTGATAACTCTTTTTATTCTTTAGAGCACTGATTTCTCTTCTTTGGCTCCTTGTCATCACAACAAGGCTGAAAAGGATCAGAGACTCATAGTATTTTAGGATTCAGAGGGACCTTGAACTATCTATTCCAATGGCACTCTAATTTCAGTGTACATAAGAATCTCTTGAAATGTTTATAAAAAACAGAGTCATAGGTCCCAGACCCAGAAATCTTGATTCGTGGGGTCTGGGAAAGGACCCACCCTAACAATAGTGACCACATAGAACAGCCAAGGGTATCTGCTCTGTGCACCCCCATCCCAGTTTCATCCTAAACAGCAATATTTGTGCCTGTTCTGTATATTGGTCTTCCACATAAGATTTCATGTAGAAAAAATTGTGCTGCTGAGCTCGGTACATGGCTCAGGTGGTAAAATATCTGCCCAGCAACCATAAGACCCTAAGTTCAAACCCCAGTGCTGCCAAAAAAGAAAAGAAAAGGTCTTGCTGATTGGACAAAGAAGAGTTTGAAAGTGACTAGAATCCAATTCCCTTGTTTTACAAATGAGAACACTGAAGTCCTTAGTCCTCAGTCGCTTAGTCAATTAGTGTGACAGAGCTGGGACAGACCCCAACTTCCTGACACCAAGCTGGTGGGCTCTCCCCAACACCCTCCTGCCTGGTGAGGTGAAAGACAAGAGATTCTCACTGCTGTAGCAGTGAGAGCTTAGAGTAAGCATCCTGTATATGAAGGTAGCATTCTTGACCAGAGCACATTTTACCAGAGCACACAGTTGGAGAGAGCTGAGAGAAGGATGCATTTATGCTTGTCCTCTATCCATAGCTCCCTCCCCACCATGTTCTTAGCCTCCATCTACAAGAAACATGTGATGAGCTAGTCATTTTGATGGCCTGGGCTCTCCCCTAATTCTCACTCCACCATTCCATTAGCTGATCTTTGTCGAGGTACAATTCTTTCATGGGTATTCTAAGACAATAACATTCCTATCACCAGCAGCCCCCCTCCAAAAAAAATTTGTGTTAAGGTGCCCGTGTGTGAAAACAGAGAATCTTGTGCTCCTCTTTTTTTTTTTTAATCATGGCACCTTTTTCTGTAAAATTATAGTCCCATTTATTTGTCCAATTCTTACCCTCAACACCAGGCTCCTTGAGGGAAGGAACACGGGTCTTAATAGTCACTGAGTCCCTAGTACCTAACATAGTGGCCAGGACAGAGAACTTCTAAAAAACACAAATTGGATGAAGAGATGGATGAGTGGTAAGCATTCATGAGTCCCTGCCACTATGCTCAGTGTCCCTATTGGTTTGGTTTTGTTTGTTTTGAGCAACACTGGGGTTTTCACACTTGCTAAGCAAGTTCTCTGTTTGAGCCATGCTCCTAGCCTTTTTTGCTTTAGTTATTTCTCAGATGTCTTATACTTTTTTGCCCAGGCTGGCCTCAGACTACGATCAGTCTATCTATGCCTCCTGCATAGAGCTGGGACTACAGCAGTGTCACCACCATACCTGGCTTGTTCCTGAGGTAGGGTCTCAGTAACATTTTTTACCCAGGCTGACCTTGAATTACAATCCTCCTATCTCTATCTCCTGAGTAGCTGTGAACCTCCATGTCCAGATACCTTTTTCATTTTGTTTAGGTTTTTTTCTCTCTTTTGAGACAGGGTCTGTAGAATTTCTACTGCGTATTCCTATGAAGTCCTAGCACATCTCAATTATCTGAATAAAATATGTCCCCTCTTGCCAATGCAGCCCCTTAAAGCACCACTGCTGTCCATGAACCCCTTCTAATCATTTCCACTTCTCAGTTTAACTTTCCTTTTTCCCCCTTCAAGTCCCCTATACTGGGGTTAACACTGGACCCCAGACAAATCTAAAATTCTACAGGTGTTGATTGTGAAGAAAAGCTTACTTATTTTCCAAAGATTACAAAAAACATACTTTATTGCACCATATATTCTCCATTTAAAAATACCATCCACTTTTTTTTACATCTTCAAAATCCATTCTTCCTCTCTTGGTTAGAGTCCATTTCACACTTTCTGCAATGCACAACATCACTCCCTGTTTTCCCTTTCCTCCTTATCTCTAATAACCGGTCTGTTATACCAGTGCCAGAGTTTTCTTTTTATGTCACCAACAACTTTTTAAAATTTTTTTCCACCCATAACAGTCAGATTGTATACCAATTTTCAATGCATGGGAGAAGCTAACTCATTGACATTATCTCAGGAAGTCTACAGCAAAATGCTCCTGGAGTAGAAATTTTCTATGAGGAAAATTTGATGGGAAATAACTAGTTAATTAAATAATGTTAAAACATTGTTTTGGGGGGCTAGGGTGTGGCTCAAGGAGTAGAGTGCCTACCTACCTACCTATTAGGATGATTATTACTATTATTAGGATGATTATGACTAGTGAGGCCCAGGATTCAAACCCCAGGACCCCTAGTCAAAATCATCCTAATAATAGCAAAAACATTCTTTGGTATAGACAACCTTTGAGCTATGGTTGAAATCAATTTTATTCACTATAATATTAAAACTTTTTTTTGTTTTCAGATTTGAAGATCTTATGAAGCCTACAATTTTGCAGTACTGGGGTTTGAGCTCAGGGCCTCATGCTTGCTAGGCAAGCCCTTGACCACTTGAGTCACTCCACCAACAAGAAAACTACATTTTTAAACTTAATGCCCTAACATCTCCAAGGCCTTTGTGTTATAGATTTGGGTTTGTTTGTCCAAAAAAAATTCTGCATCTCCTCCCTATGACAACTAAGAACAGACTCATAGCCTATGTCTAAAGATGAGAAAAAACCTAGTTTTTAAAAGGTGACATAAAATGTACTATACTTTTAACTTCTATTGTCACCTATAACAAGTGATCCCTGGTTACAGAAAAATCTGCTATTTTCATGAGTTGGAACAATGGGCTTGCATTCAGAGAAGAGGAAAATTCAAACTACACTGAGTCATAAAGGGAAGATAAATATGAAGAACCCCAGATACTGAGAGAAAAAAGACTAGAGCCAACTACATTCAACACTGAATGGGGGAAGGAGAGATTTAAAATGCTAGCAGCAGAGAAAGAATCTTAGGAGAAGAAAAATGTAGGGATTCCACATTTTTTGTTAAGGAGCATGTGGTATACAAACCCTTCTCAGTTATCTCCTCCACAAAAGCTGCAGCCAACTCTATCTCACTCTCTAAGGCTGTTGTAAGAGGGAGTTCGTTGAATGACCTTTAAGGCAGCTGCTAACATCTGGGCTACATAAACTTTAAAAAGAAATTAGAAGATGCCACTTAAAACCTCATGTGCAGAGTTTTGAAAGTGTTATAATTTCCTGTTATTTCAAGATGCACCTCATTTGGGGAAATAGTCACCCTTTAGAAGTTCAACTCTTAAAAAAAATTATATCCATGCAACATAATAACTGGTTACAATGGAAAAATCTCTCATAAGAACTGTGATGATTTCACGGCTCACATACAGAAATCAGCTCATTGGCATGTGGAGTCTTCCATCTGCAAAGATGAGGATCAAAAACTGCCCAAGAAGTGATCAATCCAAGACTTAAGAAACTGAAATTAATTTACTGAGAGTGAAACTATTTTTGAAACACTTTTATTGTGAGTTATCAGTGGGAGTTAAAATTTAACTTCATTTTTGGACTTTCACTGTTCCCAAATAGCATTTGAAACTCCTCCTATTCACTTATCTTACTAACATTGGTTAAAGAACAATCAAGCATTTTTCTCCTCAGATTTTTTCCTTTCAAATGTGCAAGGTCTCTTCATTTAAACCCTAACTAGCTGCCTCCAAGTGGTATAATCATGATGTCAAAATAATGGGTGTGCTTGAGATAAAAGACTCAGAGGACAAGTTTGGTCCTCTCCCTTTGTTTAACCACAGAAGTCGCCACTCCAGTTGCACATAATTCAATAGAGGGTGTCATCAACAGAGTTCCACTCTTCTTCCTATGAGGCACATGTAGACATAGTCAGGATGCCGTCAGCTGCATACACACTAAGTTCAATGATCTTTGGTAGTTTTTGTTGCAGGTGCTCAAATAGAAAATGTTAATCCAACTCTGACATTTTGGATAAAACCAGCAGGAGGCAATGCCACACATAAATAACTACCTTGCCTTCCCTTCCTGGGTAAATTATTCCCAAGAATTTGGCGATAAATAATAGCTCTCCTGACCATCAGTCTACATGCCTCTAAGCTAGCAAGACAAAGAATGTTCTCTCATCGCTGTCTAAAGGATCTGTTGGCCACACTTCTGAAACATTGTCCAAATTTACCATCAGAACTCTACAGACCAGACCTGATGTATATACTTCACATGAGTATGACATAGTCAGTGCTTACAATGTAAAGTATACTCAAACTGTTTCAAATTACTGATGTTTAGGAATTTACATGTGTCACTAATACATTTTTAAAGCAGAACATTCATTTTGTGTTATGATTCAGAAAGGACAAACTTGGAACTTGTTGGTGTTCTTACAGTAACCCACCCAAGAAACTCCCAAATTTGATAGAACAAAAACTTCCCACGGTTCAGCCAATATACCCAGCCTGAACCTGCTCACACTTGAATACTGGATACGCTGATGGAGATGCTCAGAGTACTAAGTAATAATGCTTCAAGTTCTAGTTACTTAGTATAGGAAATACTGGGTTTATGTAACCATTCTAGGTGAATTTTATAAATATGTCAAAAAATAGTCTTTTGAAAAAAGGGTAACTAAGATCAAGAAATTATATTTTAAAATTGAAAGCAGATTGAGCATTCAAGCAACAGAAAAAATGATTATGTGAGTTATGAGACATTCACTCAATGGACTGTTGTGTAGCCATTAAAAATTATGTGTATAAAGACCTGGAAAAGAATGGTAATGGTGGGAAGTAAAAACAGAAGGATAAAGACATACATGCATAATTCTAAGCAATATTGGCATAGGAAACAATACAGAAAGGAAACACAAGAAGATAACACTGATAATTAGTCTTGGATAGTAGAAGAGTCGAAGCTATTTTTTCCCCTTCAACTTTTTCTAATTTTTCAAATTTCTAATGAGCATATGCTGTTTTCACAAAGGAAAAATATACATACATATATATGTTTGTGTATATTTATATACATATAAATACTAAAGAAAAAAATGAAACAAAATTTTAAATCCTAATATTTGTCATCTCTCAAAGTGAAAATTCCCTTAGACAAAAAATTGTTCCTATTGAAATAGTTTATTTCGCATAGGTATGCAGCATCCAGGATTACCAGACTTAAATGTGCAAAGATGACACTCTGCAGTAGTCAAAGAAAGCCCTATCTCCTCCCAAGTACACACAGTTACTAAAAGAAAAATGAATTAGACTGACAGGACCAGTGCTGTGAGTGCTTAGGAGATTTATGTGAAGTTCACCAACATTCAGGAAAGTACAAAATGGAATGTGTTATGCAAAGAGCTGATGGTCAAGTGCAATTTAAAATCCAGAGGTACTAAGCAAGGAAGCATTTTGACTAAAAGAAAGATAACTGCACTGGAAAATCTGACCTTAGATTGTCCTAATGCAAAAGTGTAAGTGCACTCTGCATGTTAGAGGGAAAAGGCAACACATGGAAAAGTGATGGTGACTATTTATTATCCATGACACAAGCAACAGATGCTGGCAGCCTGGAAAAATGAACAGAGGATCTTGAGCTAAGTACTGGGAGGCCAGGCTCTCAGCAGAGTTCATTTTCTTCTCTGCTCAGCTATCTCACCTCTTACTAAAGATACGGAGCAATGCTGCCCAGTGAAATAAAATGTCAGCTGCAAATAATGTGATTTTAAATTTCCTAGTAGTCACATTCAAAAAAAGTTTAAAAAAAAAAAAGGTAAATGTAGTTTTAATAATATATTTTATTTAAACCAATGTATGTGAAATATTATAAGGGCCCAGTGGAATAAATATAAAACACATTACTAATTAAATTATTTTACAAAGTCTTCAAAATTTGGCATGTAAAGTAGTACTTAAAACTTGCAGCCCATTTCATTCTGAAACACACATATTTCAAGTACTCAGTAGCCACACGAGGCTAGAGGCCAACTAGTTGGATAGCACCTGATTTCCACACCCCCTTCCATCTCTAAAATCCATATGAATAGAAATTTTTATGAGCTATAAATTTAGAAATTTCATAAATATATCCAAATCAGCAAATGATTCAGTCTTGAGGGCAACCTATGTAATGGGGGAAATGAAAGATGTAAATGGGAAAATTTTTTAAATTGAATTTTTGAATGTAAGAAAAATATACAAAGTAATTATCGATTGACCAAGTGTTTGACAAAATGTAAGCCCTACCACAAAAAAAATGTAAATATGCATTACAGAATAATTCCCTACAAGGATATTAATTATGTGAAAAACTATGCTTACCATTTTTAAATAAATGAAATTTATTTCCTTTATTGTCTTTTAAAATTAGAGGGGCCTGGGCTAGAGAGATAGATAAAGAGATGGCATTGAGAGAGTCTTTTTTTGGGGATTTTTGGTGGGGATTTGAACTCAGGGCCTTATGCTTTCTAGGCAGGTGTTACATCACTTAAGCCACACCTCTGGCCCTTTTTTGCTTTAGTTATTTTTCAGGTAAGGTCGCACATTTTTGCCCAGGGTGGCCTCTGACTGTGATCCGCCTACCTTTGGCCTTCCATGTAGCTGGAACCACAGGCACATGCCACTAGGACTATTTGTTGAGATGGAATCTCACTAACTTTTTGTCCTGGCTGGCCTTGAACCACAATCCTCCCAATCTCTACCTCCCAAGTACTACAGGCATGGACCACCAAGCCCAACCTGTTAAGAAGGTCTTGACCCTATCTGCACATTACACTCATCTTGGAATCTAAAAACGCCGGGACTTCACCTCCAAGACCCTCTTTTAATTGCTCTGGGAAGTGGCTGGGGCATTGACTTACTACTCTCTCAAGTGATTCTAATATGACTCCCAGGTTGACGGACAGGAGTTTGAGGCCCCTGCAGGAACTTTCAGAGTACCCCTCATCTGCCTCTCACCTGCCCATTTGCTCCAACAGTGGCTGAAGATAGTTAGCACAACTTGAGGAAATGTCCTCTTGTGAAACATTTAAATATCTACTGATATTCAGTCAGCTAATGGTATTTCTTGTTCTAGGACTGTGTGTATACACTTCTTCTATAGCAGTCACATTTATTTCTACAATATGGAATCATGCCACCCCTGCCTAATTTTAAAACTAAAGACTTTATCAATGGCTCAGTGCAACACCCATTTCTATAGGACTTTCATGTATTACAATAGTTTGTAGATTCATATTTGTCCTCATTTGAAAGAAAACCCTCAAAAAAATGAAATTGAAAAGGAAGGTTAGAAAGGAAAAGTTTTTACTTCCATGGGTATTTTGTGGCTTGGGTTTACAATGTTGAATATCACAGTTATCATACTCCTTAGAATGTAGCACTGAAACACTCCAGGCACTGAAACTGTGGGTTACCTATGTTTCTTTATATATGTAGCTTATATGAAGATACACTGCATAGATATTACATAGTGATATTTACATTTATGTAACTGTATACAAAGCATCATGAATACAAAATAGTGAAGGCATGACAGCCCACAATGCCCACACTCACACACTGCATCAGGAGTGGACAGATCTCTAATCTAAGCTCTTACTTCTCGAACTCTGGGCTAGCCACTCCCTTATATGCCTCAACCTCTTTATTTTTAAAATTTTTCCACTGTTACTCATACCTTGGAGTTTTATGAGAGTTAAATAGGAATTACTGGGACACACACAGTAAATATATGTTGAATCCGAACACAGTCATCCACCTTCTTTGCTTCTAAGTACAGGAGAAGGTCCACCTGAAGCCCAGAAGAAAAATTAATTACCCAAATCCATACAGTGATCACTTACATGGATCCAGGGTTTCCTTATTGGTACTTTTGACCCACTCTTTTCTCTTTAGGGACCCTCTCCCCAAAGCTGACTATTCCTTGCATATGCGAGGACAAGGGAGTGACTCCAGTCCTAGCATAAAGACCCTAATCTAAGGCTTGCCAAGAACACATAAGGGAAGTCACAAGCACCTGGCAGTGTCCAGTCCAATGTGACACCCACCTCTAGCAAACCTGGTTTCCCAGAGCCTCTCAGACCCTCCAGCTTTCTTATTTTTATTCTGGGATTACAATCCACAGGTGTGAAGGATAGGCCCAAAGACCCTTCTTAGTACTTTCTATCAGTGTTGTCATGGGCTTAATTATGCATACTACTATCTTAGATCTGCTTCCCTAGAAGCAAATCCTGAGATGACAATTCACAGGCAAATGGTTCATTTCACCCCGGTACTTCTAGAACTGGGTGTAGTGTACATGTCTATAATCCCAGCACTTGGGAGGCTGAGGTAGGAGGATCACAAGTCTGAGTTCAGCCTGGGCTACATAGGGAGATCCTGTCCCATAAAAGAGAGACGAGGGGAAGGAAAGGGAGGGTGGGGGAGGGAAGGGGAAGAGAAGAGAAAAATAAGTACTTCTAGAAGTAAATTTTAAGGAAGATCAGAAGCATTACAGAAAGAGGGAAGAAACCAAACAAGGATGTGACTGCAGACAGGTTTATCCTCTGCCTGATCTCATGAGCTGCTCAGGAGTCAAAATTATACCTCAGAGTTTGTCCAACTGGAGTGGGAAATAATGCACACAGGAACTGAGAGTGAGCCACCAGGAAGACAGTGAGATCTGGACAAAGTCCCAGAAGCATCCTCTACCACCAGCTCCAAATGAGGACTCGAATCCCTCGTGCTATCTCAACATCTCCAGATCCATAAAGTGAAAAGCCAGTCTCCAACTGCTTGAGCACATTCTGCCAAAACCACCATTCCAATCACAGGAATTGGGTAATAATGGAATTTAGTGAAATTCAGCAGAACAGCTTCTTCAGGTAGTTAGTCCTCTTAGCAAGGATACTTGCTACAACACAGTTTGAAAACTCAGCAGACACCATAGTGTCTCCAGAGACATAAGCATGATCAAGTGAGAGGTCTTCTGCCCTAGAGAAGTTCACAGGTGTTGGTAATAACTCAAATGGAAATTTTTGCCTGATTTTCCACCATTCTCAATGACATATGCTTCTCCCTTCAACTTTACAGGATCAGCAACAATATTTTCCAAAGTAACTTACCATATTGAATTACAAAGAGGTGCTACCTCATGAGAAATTATCAAAAAAACTAAATGAAATTATAACCAGTAGTAACTCTAATACTACTTCTAGTTATGACAGTGATATCAAGCATGGGTAAGAGACATCTAGTCATCAAGTTTCTGAATTTCTACATTACTGGATTAATTCCATGATCTCTAAATAGAAGCCCCAATAGCTAGCACTCTAGGTATAACTACAAAACTGAACTGGTAATTTGAGAGACATAAAAATATCTGCTAGAGCCATTAATTCAAATTCATTATGTAATTTTGTGTATTTTAACATGTTTTATATGAGATGACACATCAAAGTAATGAGATTGGTTGTAAAATGTTCCTTGGAAAATTAGTCATATCATAAGAACATCAGATCTAACTTCCAGACTTGAGAAAGCCAAGACATGCAACAAATACTATTCAAAGCCACATACTGTTAGCTTACAAAGAACCACCACCTCTTAAAGAAGTAACAAGGCCACGTGGAGAGTGCCACCAGGCACTGGACCAGGCCATGTAACAGGAACTCATTTGACCTTCACAGCAGCTCCCTCCATGCGAGAGATCCCATCACAACCCCTACTTCACAGATGAGGGATGTGATGCTTACAGAACTTTTCTAAGACTACAGAATTATTCAGGGCAATACAATCTCTATGAGTGCAAAACTCATGGTTTTTTATTTAAAAAATTATTAGGATATATATTCCTTATACAGGGGGTATTCATAGTGACAATTCCAATTAGGCTTATATTGTACATTGGTTAGATCACCCCCATCGTCTCTCCCCCTCAACCCTCTCCATGCCCCACTTAAAGCAATTGCAAGAGATTTCTTTGCTCTATTTCATGTAAGTATATGAAGTCCATCCACCATATACCCTCACCTTAATCTCCTTCATTCACCCTCCATCCTCCCACTAGTACCCCCACACCCACTGTACCTATTTTACAATCCTGTCTTTCGTTATTAATATTTAAGTTGATGTTCAAAGGGGTTTCTCAATATATCCCTGTTGTGAGTCTACTTTACCTTGGTCCATTCAACCCCTTCCCTTACTCTCCCTTACCCCTTTACCTCCCACCCCCCCCCATTTTTTCAACAGCTTTCAATACACATCTTTATATCCTCTACATTCACAGATGTTATACAACTCATGCTTTTAACATCATTCTATAATGGCAGCAATTCAAAACAATTGCTAACACTGGAGATGAACTGGATGGTTCCGGGCTTTTTTTTATGACTTCTCCTTGTCACACCAGGATCACACTTTCCAAGGCTCTGTTTCTACGACCTTAGTTTTGGGGTAAGATCATTTTTCTTCTCTAAACATCATTTTCTAAAATAAGCAAATAAGGAAAATCTATAGGAATTCATGGTATTATTATCAACCAACATTTTACAGAAAGAGAATAATTACTTTAATCTTATCACTTATTGCCTAGTCTATCTTGATATCCTTTTCACTTTTTGGAATTTTCTTTCACATGTGGTTAATTTGTCTTATGATTTTTCTCTTTAAAAATTATATCCTTCACAGTATCTAAATGATTCAAAAATTACTGACTGGTGTGATATGCTACCAGGATTACAAATTATAAATACATTGCTAATTTACTTTGCCACAAACTATCATTAGAAACAAAAAGGGACAGAGAGTAAATAACAATGTGACCTTTCAAATTCTCCTCTCCTAAGTTTCCTGGAGGTGTTTTCACTGTTGCTTGTGTGTAAATGCATGTGTTTGAAAACACTTCTGATTCTAGTACTATTTTCTCAAATTATATTCTTTTATTAATGGATGAATTAAATGCAGTGAAAACTCTGTGTTATGGTAGACTACTTATTCTAAATTCAACTACAAGGAAATATAAAACCCTTATCATTATCCTTTGCCAGCAATTTTTTTCAGAAATGACCAAATTAAAACTTTTATTCATATACTCATGATACATATGTGCAAATTCTAAATAGTGTTAGATCTAGAAATGAAAAGTAACAAAGATATGTCTGTGGTCCACAAGAGAAACCCCAAAAGATTTGAAGTAGAAATTGAGAGAGTCTTACAAGGATTCACTGAGTATAGAAAAAAGTCATGAACTCTAAAATAGGTACAGTGGGGAGGGCAGTACTTGTGGGGGGAGAGGGTGAACAAAGGAGATTAAGGTGATGGAATATGGTTGCTGAGCTTTGTATACTTATATGAAATAGAAAAATGAAACTTCTTGCAGTAAGTGAGGCAGGGAGGGGTCAAGGGGGAGAGACAGTGGGGGGAATATAATTATTATATAATATAAGGCTATTTGGAATTGTCACAAGGAACCCCCCCCGTACAATGATTATATCCTAATTAAAAATATTTCCAACACACAAAAAATAAAATAAAATTCATATGCAAGAAACGAAAAAGTCGAGAAGATAGAATGAAATTACATTTTATTTTTTAATAAATTAAAGGGAGAAAGAAGCATGCTTAATTAAGATAGAAAGCCACCAATTGAAAAGACCTGTTTTGGGGCCCCACAAATCTTAATAGTAACTCAAAGGATGCATTTCTTACCTGCTATCAATGAGCACTTCAGACTGCCGGTTGTTCACTTGATTGTCACTGTTGTGGCGGAACTGAAAAATCAAAGTGTTTGTTACAGAACATATTGAATCACACTTTGCTAACCCAAATATCATTTGCATAATATTGCCAGGATGAACACAGTTTATACTTACCTTGAACCCAGCTCTATGTTCTAAATCTAAATCAACACTCATCTCACTAGACCTCATTCTGGAATATTACCAATGGAAGAAGTCTGACCACACGCTAAGCCCACAATTCCAATTCTCACACATTTTTACTTGCTTCTAAGAACACAATATGCTCTCGACGATGCCACAAAGTTCAAGAGAAAACTATAATTTTGATGACTTCAACCAGGAATGGAGACTTCCATTTCTCTCACATATGTGCTCAATACTTTATTGGAACATCATTCATTCTGTTTTATGGACTTTCTTTGAAGTCAAGAAATTACTTGTAACAACATGTATTTTTATTCTCCAGAAATTCTAATTGTTAACAGTGATCATATGAAATACAAAGCAATACTCAACCACATTTGGTGTGGATTTATGTTTTATGCCCAAGTGACCATATTTCTTATTGTGTACTCTAATAATGCAAATATCTATGTTGCCTGGAATAACCCAAATATTATGAGCTCTCCACTAGACTCAGAAATTAGCAGCCATTCAGAAAAGAGTTTCTATATGAACTGTTGAGATCATATAGTAAGAGTCTAAATTAGAGACAAGGATAATATAGAGATAATAGTATAACCAATAAGAGCTAAAAAGGGTCAAGGTTATTTCAGCAGATAGCCTACATGCAAAGATGAACAAAGGTAGTTTCATGATTTCACAGTGTGTAATCATAAGGATAAGTGCTTTTACTTTTTTCAATACAAAAAGAAGATTCTCAATATTCCCATCACAATGTATAACATATCATATGTATAGCATACCAAATACATAAAATGCTTCAACCATAGCTTCTCTTTTTATAATCTCCCCAACCCAATCTTTCTATTATGCTATGCCTAGTACATACAAGTATCCAGAGTGGCAGGTATAAGTTAATGAATATTACCAGTAAAAATAATAAAACTTGACTATTTAGCATTTGTTAACATGAAAATAATTTATAATATTGTAAATTTTTAGGAGTAGATTAAGTAAGCCCACTCACTGATATTATTTTATCTGAGTGCACGGTTTTGTGGGTTTGCTGAACATTCTCTGTTTGTTCCATATCTACACCTATCCCTGTGTCATGGGAAGCTAGTCTGTGTGGTCCTTCCTCCTGGTTGGGTTTGACCAATAGGTTATACTGGCAGAAAATCAGATAGCTAGAGGAGAGTAAAATGGAGATATTTATTCCCTGGCTTCTTTCTAGCTGGGTTAGCAAAGCTGCTTCTCAATAGGGAGACTCAGCTACTGAAAATACCCTCAGCTACAGCTCCAGGCTGGGGCCCCACCTACTTCCTTTGCTTCTTCATTTTCAGGCCTAAAATAGTTTTGCTACCCATGTTACAATCATGGGTATTTTTTCTTGTCCACTCTTTTTGTGTGTGTGTGTACTGGGGCTTGAACTCAGGTCCTAGACCTCAAGCCACTCTACCAGCCCCTTTTTTGTGGTGGGTTTTTTCAAGATAGGGTCACATGAACTATGTGTCCTGACTTCAAATCATGATCCTCCTGATCTCTGCCTCCTGCGTTGCTGGGATTATAGGCGTGAGCCACCGGCATCCAGCCTTGCCCACACTCTTTGTAATGGACTCCTCATTACTGAACTCTACAGCCCTCTCTATTTCAAGGCAGCATCTGTCTTCTGCCAAGACCCTGACTAATGAAGATGCCCATCTATTGGACTGGCATATATCATCACAAAAATAAAAGTACATGTAAGCACTAACTGCAGTAGAATCAAAAGGGACTTATTGATTAGTCACATCTGTATCTAACCTGAAAATAGTCCTCTAAAGTGACTAGCTTAGCATCATGGAAAACTGACTGACCATCAATTCATCCCCAAAACCTGAGCATCACACACTCAAGATGGGACCACTCCCACTTCTGCTCAGGCTTTGCCAAAGACTCTTGGTATTGGGGCAGATGGAATCTGGAAGGATTAGAAATGGTAGTATCAGGGCCAGGCTGACTCTTTTTGACGATTCTTACTCTAGAAATAAATGTGAATTATTAAAGGGGAACTACCCCAGGACAGAAAGAGAATGGAGGACCAGCACTTACAGTGTACCTGCTCACTATGAGCCAGGCTCCATGCCTGGTGTTTACACATGTTCTTTCATTTTGTCCTCCTAACAGTACTGATGTCATTGGCCACATTATACAGAAAAGGAAAGGTTCAGACAAGTTAGATGGTTTGCCTTATGTCACACTGCTAGTAAATGGAAGGGTAGGATGTCTTCCTTCAAAGCCTAAGTTCATTCCACTATACCATTGTACTCTTCAATGAAGGGTGACTACAATGAATAAGACCATTAAGGCCATCATGTAGAAAGTCAATCAGGGACTTAAATGAGTTCTATTTCCCTCAAACAATATGGGGAAACAACACTTACTTCAAATATGTCATTGATCAAATCATTGTTGGACTTCCCTCTCCTGGAGTTACCTTTGGAGCTCACAGCCCATTCTTTGAAAGGACCTCTATCCTTTGGAAATGGAGTTCTACATCCTTTGAAAGGATATGAAAAGTTGTATTGTATTTGGAAATATAAGGAAATTACTCATGAAAAGCAAGTGTTTCAACAAGGTTTTGATGAGGCTAAGAAATAGCCTGTGTTTCCAAAGCTGGGTGAACATGAAGTTATTAGATTGGCTTTCTTCTGTACTTTGTGTACTGACCATGAAGATAATTCTGTAAGCGAGCTCCCAAACTACCTTAAACAATGGCAACCTCACAGGAATGGATAGACTCCAGGAACAGTCTAAGTTGGCCACTTAAATGTGATATTATACAAAGTGTGGATGAGTCCTGTGTATTTTTTAGAAAGTCAGCCTTATTTACTCAGCCATAAGGAAGAATGAAACCATGTGGTTTGAAGGTAAATGGATGCAATTGAAGGACATTATGTTAAGTAAAGTAAGCCAGGCTTAGAAAGACAAAGGCCACAATTTTTCTCTCATATGTGGAAGATAGACACAATACAAATATAAGCAATATTATGAAAAACAGGTTACACTAAGGGAAAGTCATTAACAGGAGAGGGAGGGCAAAAGAAGGAAGTTAAGAAGGTGAATATGAGTGATGTACTTTCTATACAAGAATGAATATAGAAATTTTAAACCTGGTGAAATCACCATAAGTATGGGATTAAGATAGGAAGAAGAAAATGAGATGACATGAAATAATTCAAGTTATAATACATATATACATGAAAATGAAAGAAACTCCCTGTAGAACTATCTTTAACAAACAAAAATGTCTTTTTATAAAAAATGAAGAAGAGGAATATAAAACAGGTCCTGTTTGGGGGAGTTGGTACCAGTGGGATGGGGAGGATACAAGGAAAGGGTAAAGGATACTGAGTGTAGTGGAAATATGCACTCATGTGCGAAAAATAAGAAATGTTGAAACTATTCCAGGAATGAGGAGGGGGGGGATAGAAGAGAATGATGGAAAGAGTGAAACCACCAAGAGAAATATCACATGTACAAACTTGATAAGTACAAATCTCCCCATCTTTCTTTCTCATACCCAACAGCTGTTAGCAGAGGCAGGTTTCCACTTTCTCCAAGCAACCTTTCCTAATTCTCTCTTTCATACTCCACTCCCACTACCAACCTGGCTCTTGAAGGGTATCTTCCTCTCATAGAGAACCAGAGCACTTCACTTTTTTAATGATTCTTATGACATTTTAAATCTCATATTATTGTTCTTCATACACATATTTTACCTCCCCTTATTGTGTTTTAAGATTTTTTAAAAGACTTTAGTTTCTGTGTCTGTTTCATTTTTACATTTCCCATATAGCTTTTCACATAGATGTGTGGTAAATAAGAGCCAGCATTCTGAAGCCAGATTGCTTCCAGTAGACTGTGGAAACTTAAAACCTAGAACAACCACAAGATTATATCTATTAAACCAATGATGAAGATAAAATTTAATCATACAAAGTAATTAGTCTAAAAAAAAGGCAGAAAAATAAAACAAAGAATCAAGGGGAACCAAACGGGATATTCGAGCCTGTAATCCTAGCACTAGAGCTGAGGCAGTAGGATTGTGAGCTGAAGGTTAGCTTGGGCTATATAGTTAGACCCTGTCTCAAAAAAACAAACAACAAAAAAGAACCCATGGGGAATATATAAAGCAATAGCAAGATGGTAAGTGTAAGCCTAATCATTGTCATAATAATATTAACATAAATGAGTTAAACAGTCCAATTAAAAGGTGGAGGTTTTCTTGTCATAGTTAAAAGTATCATCAAAGTATATGCCGTGTGCAAGAAATCTACTTGAGAGGCCTAGGTTAGCAATATAAACATGCAGGTATTAAAACTAGGGCATATGCAACCACCCAGGGTCAGAATATAACTTGCTGGACTTACCATGTTTGGTTTTCCCCAAAACTGTGTTTTAAGTCTTTGAATCTGAATTGAAATTGGAACTGTACATTCTTTCAGTTTTGCAGATTTCAAAACTTTCTACTGTCATATACCACACTTCCTTGCCTTAGACTTCTGACTTCTGAAGTTCTTTGACTTTATAATTCCTAGTATAATGAACAGAATATGTGAGAGTGCCTAATATTTACCAACTACCAAAGTTTAGACAAAGACATATGAAAAAGAGTAAATAATACTTGTACTGGGTGAATACAGGTTATGCTTTAAATCTAGTTTGTTCTCCCATGAGTTGGTTGTGTGATCATTAGCAAATTGCTGCCTACTTATGGGCTTTAGTGTTCTCATCTATGAAAGAGGAAGCAACAAGCTTACTTATCGAAGCCTTCTTGCAGATTTTGGTTCTATTAACAGCTAACAAAACAAGTAACAAAAGAGTTAATTCAAAATTTAAAATAGGTTTCCACTTTTTATTTCTGAGAAGCCACAGTTAAAATTGAGACATCAAAGATGCTCGAGAGCATATACTCACATAATCATCTGTAGCATCTTTAATGGCCGTCATGGCTATAACCAGGATCAAAGGCACGATAGTGGTAAACCAGGTCAAGGAGGAGATTTCTGGAATTAACTGAAACAAGAATTTCAAGTAGTTTAAGCCTTTTTAAGTTAAGAAATGCATCCTCTAAGTTTTGTCATTTAGTTATATAAGACTTGGCAGAAAATAATGGGGGTTATATTCAGTTACTTGTATGAATGTAGAATGACTTTCAATAGTTCACTGTTTTGCATTGATTGTAAAATACATACAGGAGAAGTACCATTCTGCCAGTCTTCAAATTATGTGACAAAAAAATTAAAATTTTGAAGCAAGCTGAGAAATAAGCTTCTTGAAAGCTTTCACAGATGGTAATCTTTCCCAGGTTGTTAAATGTCACCTTTCCATCTCAACTTTTCACAATTTACCAACTTCTTTTCACATAAGTTCCCAAAGAATGATCCTTTAGTATCTATATTGAACCAGGTATTTTCCATACATTATATCATTTGAACCACAGAAAAAGTTGAGTTAGATTCTATACTAGAATTGTTTTGTATAAGCCCATAGGGTATGTATTCCATGTAAATAACACTTCCCCATCATGCACAACAGAGTACATTGTGAATGGTAACCCAGAGTCAGAAAATACTGCAGTGCTGGATATCATAACCTATTTTATTAATGAAATATCTGAAAGGTCAAGGAACTGGGGCAAAACATAAATCTATATCTCTTTGACTTCCAAGCCTATTCCCTTGTGCCTGTACCTTCAAAGCAATCCACCTAATAAAGAGAGGGTATGACTCTCTTAGACAACTGGTTTTCTTTTTTTTTTTTTTTTTTAATTTTTCTTTTATTATTCATATGTGCATACAAGGCTTGGTTTATTTCTCCCCCCTGCCCCCACCCCCTCCCTTACCACCCACTCCACCCCCTCCCGCTCCCCCCCTCAATACCCAGCAGAAACTATTTTGCCCTTATCTCTAATTTTGTTGTAGAGAGAGTATAAGCAATAATAGGAAGGAACAAAGGGTTTTGCTGGTTGAGATAAGGATAGCTATACAGGGCATTGACTCACATTGATTTCCTGTGCGTGGGTGTTACCTTCTAGGTTAATTCTTTTTAATCTAACCTTTTCTCTAGTTCCTGGTCCCCTTTTCCTATTGGCCTCAGTTGCTTTAAGGTATCTGCTTTAGTTTCTCTGCATTAAGGGCAACAAATGCTAGCTAGTTTTTTAGGTGTCTTACCTATCCTCACCCCTCCCTTGTGTGCTCTCGCTTTTATCATGTGCTCATAGTCCAATCCCATTGTTGTGTTTGCCCTTGATCTAATGTCCACATATGAGGGAGAACATACGATTTTTGGTCTTTTGAGCCAGGCTAACCTCACTCAGAATGATGTTCTCCAATTCCATCCATTTACCAGCGAATGATAACATTTCGTTCTTCTTCATGGCTGCATAAAATTCCATTGTGTATAGATACCACATTTTCTTAATCCATTCGTCAGTGCTGGGGCATCTTGGCTGTTTCCATAACTTGGCTATTGTGAATAGTGCCGCAATAAACATGGATGTGCAGGTGCCTCTGGAGTAACAGTCTTTTGGGTATATCCCCAAGAGTGGTATTGCTGGATCAAATGGTAGATCGATGTCCAGCTTTTTAAGTAGCCTCCAAATTTTTTTCCGGAGTGGTTGTACTAGTCTACATTCCCACCAGCAGTGTAAGAGGGTTCCTTTTTCCCCGCATCCTCGCCAACACCTGTTGTTGGTGGTGTTGCTGATGATGGCTATTCTAACAGGGGTGAGGTGGAATCTTAGTGTGGTTTTAATTTGCATTTCCTTTATTGCTAGAGATGGTGAGCATTTTTTCATGTGTTTTCTGGCCATTTGAATTTCTTCTTTTGAGAAAGTTCTGTTTAGTTCACCTGCCCATTTCTTTATTGGTTCATTAGTTTTGGGAGAATTTAGTTTTTTAAGTTCCCTGTATATTCTGGTTATCAGTCCTTTGTCTGATGTATAGTTGGCAAATATTTTCTCCCACTCTGTGGGTGTTCTCTTCAGTTTAGAGACCATTTCTTTTGATGAACAGAAGCTTTTTAGTTTTATGAGGTCCCATTTATCTATGCTATCTCTTAGTTGCTGTGCTGCTGGGGTTTCATTGAGAAAGTTCTTACCTATACCTACTAACTCCAGAGTATTTCCTACTCTTTCTTGTATCAACTTAAGAGTTTGGGGTCTGATATTAAGATCCTTGATCCATTTTGAGTTAATCTTGGTATAGGGTGATATACATGGATCTAGTTTCAGTTTTTTGCAGACTGCTAACCAGTTTTCCCAGCAGTTTTTGTTGAAGAGGCTGCTATTTCTCCATCGTATATTTTTAGCTCCTTTGTCAAAGATAAGTTGCTTATAGTTGTGTGGCTTCATATCTGGATCCTCTATTCTGTTCCACTGGTCTTCATGTCTGTTTTTGTGCCAGTACCATGCTGTTTTTATTATTATTGCTTTGTAATATAGTTTGAAGTCAGGTATTGTGATACCTCCTGCATTGTTCTTTTGACTGAGTATTGCCTTGGCTATTCGTGGCCTCTTGTGTTTCCATATAAATTTAACAGTAGATTTTTCAATCTCTTTGATGAATGTCATTGGAATTTTGATGGGAATTGCATTAAACATGTAGATAACTTTGGGGAGTATCGACATTTTTACTATGTTGATTCTACCAATCCATGAGCATGGGAGATCTCTCCACTTTCTATAGTCTTCCTCAATCTCTTTCTTCAGAAGTGTATAGTTTTCCTTGTAGAGGTCTTTCACATCTTTTGTTAGGTTTACACCTAGGTATTTGATTTTTTTTGAGGCTATTGTAAATGGAATTGTTTTCATACATTCTTTTTCCGTTTGCTCATTGTTAGTGTATAGAAATGCTAATGATTTTTCTATGTTGATTTTATATCCTGCTACCTTGCTATAGCTATTGATGATGTCTAGAAGCTTCTGAGTAGAGTTTTTTGGGTCTTTAAGGTATAGGATCATGTCGTCTGCAAATAGGGATATTTTGACAGTTTCTTTACCTATTTGTATTCCTTTTATTCCTTCTTCTTGCCTAATTGCTCTGGCTAGGAATTCCAGTACTACGTTGAATAGGAGTGGAGATAGTGGGCATCCTTGTCTGGTTCCTGATTTTAGAGGGAATGGTTTTAATTTTTCTCCGTTAAGTATAATGCTGGCTGTAGGTTAGACAACTGGTTTTCAAATGGGGTTCATTTTGGCACTACTTCAGGGCCATCAGGCAGGGAAGGGTGGGGCAGAGACTCAGTGGATGGAGATTAAGCCCTAGAAAATAAATCAAAACTAAACTGATTTTACATAATATCTTCTTTGTGATTTTTTTTAAATCTCAAAAGCTTTGAGAGTTAGATAAGAGGAATAAGTTCTAGCATTCTACAGCACAGTAAGGTGGCTATAGCTAAGATCAATTTATTATATGTTTTATGAACAACTACAAGGGAGGAGTTCAAAGGGTCCCAACACAAAGAAATGATCAATGTTTGAGATGGAAATGCTGATTTGATAATTACACATTACATACACGTATTAACACACTGTCCCTCATAAATACGTACATTATTCTGTCAATTAAAAATAAAAATGTTTTTAAATAAGAAAGCAAAACAAAGGTTCTCAGAGGACAGCAAAAAACATTGGGTGGTTTCAGAAAAACTCTATTCTGCTGGGGATGTGGCTCAAGTGGTAGAGCACTTGCATAGCAAGCACAAGGCTCTGAGTTCAAAACCCCAGTACTGACAAAAAAAAGAAAACCTGGATTCTACTCATAGTTTCTCATTAACTCATGGTAAAAAAAACTGTATATGACCTAACCTCTCTGGGTCTCAGTTCTTCATCAATAAAAGAAAGGAGATTGAACGAGACCATCCCAAAGGTCCCCTCCAAATATAAAATTGTATGGACAAGAGACTCTGATCATGAGTAAGAAAGCCCTCAGAGAAATGTGAATTGAAATTTCTGGAATGATGTGAAGGGTTTTATGGCACTGAGAGTCAGGATCTTGGATTCTAAGTTTTCTTTAAGAAATAGTAAGTTGTACATACATTGGGTTTTGGTTGGGTGCTTTCTTGGTTGGTTAGTTGGTTTGGTTTTGGTTCTCTTCCTGATCAGCATCCAATTCTTCTCAACTATATCCCTATTTCATTTATTAGGGAACTATGCTAACCCTCTAGTTTTAGTCTTTGTAACTTTAGTGGACTGATTCCACTCTGGCTCCAGTTTGGGTACAGGATCTAGGCCATCCCAATCACTGCATCAAAGTCTTGAGCCACAGTGGTTAGTTTAGGAATGAGGATAGAGCTCCAATCAAAGTCAGTCCTCAAGGCTTTTGCTAGAGCTACAGAAAACTTCTCTCTCTCTCTCTCTCTCTCTCTCTCTCTCTCTCTCTCTCTCTCTCTCACTCTCCCCCCTCCCTCCCTCTCTCTCTTTCTCTCTCCTCCCCCCCACCCCCGATAATAAGTCTAAAACTATGACGGACATTGGGTTAAGGACCTACCTAAGAGTATGACCAACATGAAAGAAAACAGAAAAAGAAGCCACATCCATTTCTACCACTTACAACCAAAAGGATATTAATTCAAATAGTTATTGACTAAAGAAAAAATAGTAGTCTTATGATTAACACACAGCCCAAAACATTCTACCAGTCTGGTCTGATTGAATTATCTAAAATAAATGCTAGGTAAATAACTGGTTAATATGAACTATTAATGTTTATCTGTATCTTTCTTAATTTTTGCCCTTTTACTTTCCAAAATAGCACTAAAAGCTGAATGCCCTTAAGCCTAAGTTTTAGTCAGGGGAAAGGTTATTAACTACCAAATTAACCACACAGGACTGTAAAAAATGGCCACCCTATAGTGAAATAACACATAGCAGACATCCTTTATCTTATTTATTCATGAGATGTATCATTGTTCTTAGAATAAAAGAAAATTTGCCAACTTAAGTTTCACAACCTCTTCAGTCTTCTCAACTCCAGCAATCCCTGTGTTGTAGACATGAAAGGGAGATGAAGAAAGCAAGGAGGCCATGAACATTAACTACTAGGTTCTGGTTTGACTCAAATAAAGAGCAAAGTTGCATTCTAAAATGACCTCAGTGTTTAAAATGACAAATACACTCATTTTTTACCCTTCCTAGTCCTCCCAGACTTGTGAAGAGAAACAGCAACAACAACATTAAAAACGTGACAGGGACAGTTTTACTAATCATGAGCGTCTAGCTTAGTAAATTGCTACTTTGAATACTTACAATAAAAATATAATGAAGAAATACAACCTAAACATTACCTGCAATATCAGAAGGAAAAGGAAATAGGCATTTGCCACTCTTTGGAACTGCTCAAATAAGTTAATTGGTAAGAAGGTGAGAATGTTGTATTTGGATGTGTGGATACGATTATCCTGAAAAAGAAAGAGCATCCTGTTAGTCAGAGGCAAGGTATTACTCATTATAGCCCTAAAACTTACAAGGCTGAGCCTGAGTTGCACAAATTAGCTAGAAAATTCTAACCTACATGTGGCCCAAGACCTTTCTCCCAAGATGACATGCTCCTGATTCTAGGCAAAAATACTGTTCAGTGCCATAAAATTATGGGTATCAAGCTCACTTCTGAGATTTTTTTTTTCCTCTTTATGCACTCATTCGTTTGGTAAATATTGCTTGAGTACCTACTGTATGCAGACACGGATCTCGTGCTGTGACCCACAGAATGAAAGGAACTTTAATAGAAATCACTGGGTCTACCTTCCCAAAACATGACCCAAAAAGGAGCCTTAGGTCTGTCTTTGAACATCTCCTGTCTTGCAAGACAGCCTGTCCCCATTTCAGAATGGAATTGCTACAAAGGTCGTCTTATGAGAAACCCAAACATGCCTCCCTATAACTTCTTGCCATGTGCCAAGTTCCATCCCTGCAGTCACCTACACCAAGTCTGAGGCCTTTCCAGGTTGATAACCTTCAAATACTTGAAAATCACTCATAGTACTTCCCTAAACATTCTCTATTCTGACCCACATTCAGAAACACCTCACCTTTCTCCAGGACTTATTATGTAGACATTTTTCCTGGCCATCTTCTTCTCAATCCATCCCAACTTCTCTACATCTGTCTTAAACCATAATGCTCAGATTCAGACACAAATTGCAGACCTGGTTAAAAAGTTTATGTATAGTAAGAACTATACATGATATCCTGAGTTCTGAACTCTTATATTAACATACCCTAAGACTTCAGTAGCATTTTGTAAATTGTATCTCACTGTATCTCCTTATGGAGTTTTGATCAACTGAAATCCCTAAGTGATTTCTACATAAACCACTATTAAATCAGGTTTCTCTTCCTTTAGTCATTTTCTTAATAATGATCTATAACATGTTTCATATATTCCTATTTTACCAACCTAATGAGAAAAAAAGCATTTTTAACTTTGCACACACTATTACTGTAGTAGTAAATAGCCCTTCCAGTTAGTATCATCAGTATTTTTTTTTTTGGCAGTACTGAGGTTTGAACCCAGGGCTTTACTCTTGAGCCACTCCTACAGCCCATCAGAAAATTTCAAACAAATGCCTTTTATATATATAGTCTTTACAAATGCAGTAAAAAGGACATGGCCATAGATCTTTTATTTTTCATTAAAATAATAAATCTATGGAAAACTACCAGAGACCTCTCTGCCGATTAACATTAACACCTTTCTTAAGGCTTTACATAAAATATAGTAAATATGTCTTATTTAACTAATAAATCCATCTAACTCTATTCTCCAGAGGCTTAACTCTGTTTCTTCTACAAAGACAGCATGGAAAATTGGGGGAACTTGAATAGCATGGGGAAGATATATTCTGTTGAAATTCAGAATCAATGTGCCCCCAAAAAGTTTTTGTTTTAATGACATTAGTTTAGTGTAGCTTGTTTAAGCTGCAGCAATCACTGTCACCTGTTTGAAGAAACAATGTCTGATGGTTGACCATTTTAAATATTTATCAGGGGTCAAGATGTCCAGCTCTGTGCTACAGATCATAATTAAGTAAAAGGGCTAGAGAAGAGTTTCCAGCTGATTTGTTTTGGTGCACTGTAATGTACTGAAAACTGTTCTGTAGGTTTCAGTGTATTACCTACCCAGGAGTTAGGCTGGGCAAGAAGGCTGTGGGAATTGTCAATCATGACATGCTTCCCTAAAGTAGGAAGTTAGAGACAGAGGAACCCTCATACACTGCTGGTAGGAATGAAAGCTAATACAATCACTTTGGAAAACAATATGGAGGCTTCTTAAAAAAACAAAACATAGATCTGCCATATGATCCAGCAATCCCACTCCTAGGGATATACCCAAAGGAATGCGACTCAGGTTATTCCAAAGGCACCTGCAGAACCATGTTAATTGCAGCTCTATTCACAATTGCCAAGCTATGGAAACAGCCAAGATGCCCCACTACTGATGAATGAATTAAGAAAATGTGATATTTATACACAATGGAATTTTACTCAGCCACAAAGAAGACTGAAATTTTGTCATTTGCAAGTAAATGGATGGAACTGGAGAACATCATCTTAAGCGAAGTTAGACTCAGAAGGCCAAAATCTTATGTTCTCCCTCATACGTGGGTTATAGACCTAAAACAAATGCAGTAATATTATTGGACACGGGTCACACACTAAGGGAAGAATTCGTACAGGAGGAATAAGGAAGGGAAGGAAACCTAAAACTTGAAAGTGGTTGATGTGCTCACTGTAGAGGAGAGAATAAAGTAATCTTAAACTGACAGAGGCCACTATGGGAAGGGGACTAGGAAGTAGTAAAGAGGTTTGGCAGAGATGAACCAATGTGGGTTGCAATACACAAGTGCATGGAAGCAATACTAGGAATCTCTCTGTATAGCTACCTTTATCTCAAACTAGCAAAAACGCTATGTCTTTCTTATTATCTCTTATGTTTTCTCTTCAACAAAATCGGAGAAGAGGGCGGAACAGGTTCTGCCCCGGCAGAGGGAGGGAGGTGGCCTGAACAATGTGTACACATGTAAGTAATTGTAACAATGATAAAATAAAAGAAAGAAAGGAAAAGAAGGCTGTGGAAACTGTCAATCATGATATGTTTCCCTAAAGAAGGAACTTAAAATAATAAGGAAGAGGAAAGCTAAGAAGAAAGAACAGTTAACCAGAAGTATCTCATTTTCCTAATTCTGTTTTATTTTTTTCCTTTAAGTTAAAACTAAAATAGAGGTTAAACTTGCATCTTGTTAAAAGGACAGATACAAGATGTGACAGTCAAAACCATGGCAGAAATTATAAATTCTCCTCCAAAACTTAATTCCATATAGGTGAAGAGCCACTTCTGTGAGATAAAGTGATAATGCCAAACAAATTATGACCATTTTCTCCTGTATCCCTAGCTTGACATATAGCAAAGGCTGTGTTTGTTCTACTGACTCTGTTGTAACTTAGTCACAGATGATGCAAGCACACACATCTTAGACTGGAAGCAAGGAACAAGGGCTCCCCCTCCTGGACGAGCTCTAGATCCATCATCTTTGTTTTTCAGTCAAAAAGGAAAACATGTTTCCATTCCCATTACTTTATCCAAGAACATATTATACAGACCTTAAATCAGACATTCTAATATGTAGTCATTCCATTGATCCAGGCTTTACAATCAAATTTTAGTTCAACTCATCCCATAATACAGCACAGAAGATCTTCGCCACTGTCCTTTTAGAACTACTTTCCCACCATGAAACACTAGAAACATCTAATCCAATACACCATTCCACCACGAAATACTAGAAACATTCAAGAAAGAGAAGGAAGAGATATCCATGAGGTACCTTTGGTGCTAATAGAAGCCATACTAGAAGCCACAGCTTTAGTTTGTTAGTCAGGTGGGCTGGTTAATTGGTCCTCTTGATGGCTAAGACTTAAGCATACAGCCACAGGTGGTGCTGGGCCAAGGGCATGCCTTCCACATAGTAGGAAGAAAGAGCCTGCCCCTAGAGGAGCATAAGAAACCACCTAGTCCCTTATAAGAAGCTCACATCCCAAAGGGAGGAGGACCAAGCAGAGGTGAGGCTAATTCCTCCAAGACTGGCCATTGTGTAAATGGCTCCATCTCCCATGGGGCAGAGTGAGTAAAAGGGTGGCAAGGTAAGTATCACACCTGCAAAGTCTTCCCCTTGGAAGGCAACATCTGGATGAGGACAAAGCATTGTTCCTCTCTATATATCAAAACAAAGACTTGAGGAGGGCAGAAGATAACACATTTGGGGATCTAAAAGAGAGACTATGAGGCTGGACTACAGAGGTCAGCACAAACTGAGGCTAGAGAGAAAAGTTCCTTGAAGTCCATACTAAAGATTTTAGTCTTTACTATAAAGACTAAAATCATAAGTGAAGGAGAAATTACTGAAAGGTTTTAAGCAAAGAGTTACTTGAAGAGGTTTTTATTTTAAAAGATTACAGGGTAGAAAACAAATTGAAGGTGACACAAAAATAGGTATGAAAAGAGCAATGAAGAAGTCTTTGAATTATTCCAAGTGAGAGATAATGGGAGGCTTTGAGCAGTGTGGTAACAGAGGAAATAACAATGAATAATAATAAAAATAATAGCCAATAGTTACCAAGTTCTCACTACATGTACTGTTCGGGAAGCCTTACATTTCATAACTCATTTTATCCTCATAACTATCCTTATCAAATAGATACTATTTGATAAGAAAACCCAAGGTTCAGAGAGACTAAGAAACTTATATGAGTTACACTGCTTATGAGTAGGTAGAGCCTGGAAATGGGGACCTGCCTCTACAGCCCACCCGTTTCACCACTATGCTGTCCCAACTCAGTGCACAGCAGACGTCTCCTCCTCTGCTGAGGCAGTCAACCCTCACTGTCTCCTCCACGCTCCATCTCAGCCTGCTGCCACTGTCTTACCAAAGGAAACAGTATAACTTCCTCTCCTGTCAACCCCTCAGTTGGAGGCTTGGTTATGGTTGGCCTCGTGTATGGTTACAGCTTCCTTGTATTCCCTTTCAATTCCCCTCAGGAGTGATTCACTTGTTCTCTAAGAAAGATCAATGCAGATAAATAATATAGACAAGCACACCTTTATTTTATTTTCCCAACAGAAGTAGCAGTGGCTAAAGTCCTTTACATTTTCAGCATTTACTACACGACAGGGAGAAAGAATTAAAAAGTGACAAATTCTTCAGTGATGAGCCATCAAATAAAGCATTAATAAAATTGAAAACATTAGTTTTTATAATGAGGTCCTCATTTACACACAACTTTAAGTATATTGCTTAAGAAAATAGAAAATAACACACTGCCAAATTAGCAAACAGAGCATTGGAAGGGTTTACCTCAATTTTTCCCCTGGAAAAAATGGTGTTAATAAGGTTCTCATCTACATGTTTACAAGACTATCATGGAGATGAAGTCATAAATGTAAACGCATTTTTGCTAAGTTAAAATAATTATATCAATGTAGGATTTGTGAGCAACTCTGAAATAATCCAAGGAGATTAATAAATACAATGCACCAAGCAGGATAAACTGGCTATGCCACGTAACACCCCCACGATCTTCATGGCATCACCAGTAAGAGTTCATTTCTTCCTCATGCTGCTTGTCTGATAAGAATCTGTTCCTCATCATTACTCGTGATGGACCAGCCACCAACTCAAATGCTTCCATCTGTAGTACCAAAGGAAAGAGAAAGCTCAGAAGAGTTAATGCTTCAATCCAACTCACTGGCCAAGAGAGTTGCCAAGTGCCCAAAAGACAGAAAGCTGGAAACACTAGTGGACATTACTTATGGCTACCTCAACCAGGAATGGAAACTAATCCTAATATTTTGAAAGTGTGAGACATATTGGCTCCAAAATAATAATCAAAAACTCACCATAGTGCTCTAAATAACTCAGTCCTGTTAATGCCAGGGGTAACAGACATTTGAGTATTTTTCCTTCCTGCTCAACTAACTGTGCTCCATCTAGATATACTCAACTCCCATCTGTAACTACAGAGCCAAGGCTAGATTAGCTTAGGGCAACTATGCTCCTAATTACGGTTTTTGAGTTCAGAGACTGGCACATGACCTATACCAATTCCGGAATTTGCTGGAAATGTAGGCTTTCTCTTACCTATTGCATTCCAACCTGGAAGCAAGTACCCTAGAATTCACTATTATCATCTTGAGGTCATGAGTACAGAGAATGGCAAGCATAAACTTGACACTGAAGAAGCAGGAAATGTGGAGAAAGAAATGAAACCAGGCCTCTCCTGAGGCCCACCCTGTCTCTGGGTTTTTAGTTTTATATTCTGTTTATTTCTGATATGTTCTAAGTCAATTTGAGGTATTTTTTCATTTACTCGTGAACAACTAAACACCACGCAAGAACATTAATAACATTTTCAAGATTAGTTTATGTTTTCATATAGTAGTTTTGTTCCCTTGAAGAACACACCATGGAAGGTAAACTTACGGAGCCCAGTGCTTGTCTGGGGACAGTGCCTGTGTCTGCATCCTACAAACCAAGCCCAAAAACTTTTGCAATAAGTACCACGGTTTCAGCACTATCAAAAGATCTTTTCTCATTTGATGAGACATTTTTATTGCATGACAGCTATAAAAAGTAACCATCTAAAACTTGAGAGGAAAAATGTCTAGTTTTTCTTGCCACAAGAGAAGGCAAATATAGTATTGTTATGATACAATCTAGATTCCAGGGAGAGAAATAATCCTGACTCTTAAGAGAGATTATTTCTAAACCATAAAATAAAGAACAAAAAGAATCTCTGTCCACAGACCGTTTGCATGAAAGAGGAAGTGGCTAAAAGGCATTTGCACCACTCAGGAAATATGCGAAACACCCCTGTTTATGCAAAGTTCCCAGAAGAATGCATATATGCGGCAAACGGGCTGGAGAGTCAATGTCTGGCGCCTCAGTGATACCAGGCAAAACCGCAGTTCCTCAGTATTAGTCAAATGCTGCCTAGTGTGGAGTCCATGGTGTTCAGAGTTGGGAGGAATGGAGAGATGAGAGTTCTCATCAATGAACACTGTAGAGAAAGAGTCAACCACAGAAGAGGCTGTGCAGAGGCCCAACAATAAACATTGTCTGTAATCCTCCACCTCATCACCACCAGCATCTTAACATTCTCCTGAGCCTGGGCTCCCAGTCATGTGCAAAAAACACTTATGGAGAGAGAGGGTCCAGAGAGCTCATGCCCCCAGCTTTCACCCATTTGTTCAGTTAGTCTTTTAGAAGGACCTTCTCTGTGTCTTGCACTGTTACTGAGCAAGAACTACAGATGTAAATAAACTAAGTCCTTACTCTCATACGTCAAGTTTTCATTTCAGTTGTGGGGAGAGAAGTAAGAATAAGCAGAAAATGAACTTGTATACTAATGATATTATTTAAGAAAGTAATCACTGCATGAGCAATAAACCAGAAATACCCTTCCTACAACAGTGCCTTTACAGGTTAATGGGACCTCAAGATTACCACACCTGATAAGATCAACAGGGATATGAGGCCTCCAGGGGGTGGCCATCCCTCAGAAGTGCCCAAAAGAATCCTCTGGACTATCAAAAGAAAAAAAAAAAGGCTTCTATGTATATTCTAACTAAAATTTTTTTTTTCTTTTATTATTCATATGTGCATACAAGGCTTGGTTCATTTCTCCCCCCTGCCCCCACCCCCTCCCTTACTACCCACTCCACCCCCTCCCGCTCCCCCCCCCCCAATACCCAGCAGAAACTATTTTCCCCTTATCTCTAATTTTGTTGTAGAGACAGTATAAGCATTAATAGGAAGGAACAAGGGGTTTTGCTGGTTGAGATAAGGATAGCTATACAGGGCATTGACTCACATTGATTTCCTGTGCGTGGGTGTTACCTTCTAGGTCAATTCTTTTTGATCTAACCTTTTCTCTAGTACCTGTTCCCCTTTTCCTATTGGCCTCAGTTGCTTTTAAGGTATCTACTTTAGTTTCTCTGCATTAAGGGCAACAAATGCTAGCTAGTTTTTTAGGTGTCTTACCTATCCTCACCCCTCCCTTGTGTGCTCTCGCGTAATTACTAATGTTTTAATGCACAGGTTGTCTTTACTATAGATATATGTACACTACAGATTATATCTATAATAAAAATAACAGATCTACACATGTATGTATATGTGTTTGTGCACATGTGTATTATTGTGCACGTGTGCATGTATATGTGCTATATATACAGTAAAGATAATCTATGCATATCTGTACAGATATATCCATATCAGGTTTACTTTTTTTTTTTTTTAGCAATACTGGGGTTTGAACTCAGGGCCTTGTACTTGCTAGGCAGGTGCTCTACTGCTTGAGCCACTCTCCCAGCCTTTTTGTTTTAGGTACTTTTCTAATACAGTCTCGCTGCTTATGCTCAGGCCATCCATGATCCTATTTATACTTCCCACATAGCTGAGATAACAGGCGTGTGCCACCATGCATATATTTTATTGGCTGAGATGGGGGTCTTGTGAACTTTTTGCCCAGACTAGATTCAAACTGCAATCCTCCCAATCTCTGTCTCTCAATTAGCTAGGATTACAGGCATAAGACACCATGCCCAGCTGCAGTTTTGCTTTCTTTTTACAAGAAAGGATCATGCTCAAAATCTTTGAAGACAGCAGACTAAACACTGTTATAGTCAAAAGAAATGAGCATGACACCACGTGCCACAAAGACTTGGGAACAGAATGGAGAATTTATGGATTTCTGTGTGATGGTTTCTCTGTGTCATACAATGACACCAGCTAACAGATGGTGTCTCCTTACATATGCTGAGCCTGTACATACATCATCTCAGTTGTTCCTCCAAAAATCCAGTAAGCTGTTACTATTTCAGCATCATTTTTACAGATAAGGAAACAGGTTTAGAGTAATTGTGAGGGTTACCTATTAAACAATGTCTCTTAAAGTCCTGTATTCAAATGGTACAGTTCCTGGAAATGAATCGAAAACAAAGAGTCTGCAGACTGCCTTAAGTAATGCATTCACTGACCCTCATAGTACATTCTTCACCTTGGTAGAAAACAGAACCAAAATTAATGAACCAATAAAGAAATGGGCAAGTGAACTAAACAGAACTTTCTCAAAAGAAGAAATTCAAATAGCCAAAAAACACATGAAAAAATGCTCACCATCTTTAGCCATTAAGGAAATGCAAATTAAAACCACACTAAGATTCCACCTCATTAGAAACACCATCAACAACAGGTGTTGGTGAGGATGTGGGCAAAAAGGAACCCTGTTACACTGCTGGTGGGAATGCAAACTAGTACAACCACTCTGGAAAAAAATTTGGAGGCTTCTTAAAAATCTAAACATAGCCCTTCATCCTTCCTATTATTGCTTTATACTCTTTCTTCAACAAAATTAGAGGTAAGGGCAAAATAGTTTCTGTCTGGTAGCGAGGGGGTAGTGGGGGAGAGAGAGGTGGTGGGGGGATAGGTAGGGGGTGGGGGAAGGGGGAGAGATATGACCCAAACATTGTATGCACATATGAATAAAAGAAATTTAAAAAAAAAGAAAAGAAAACAGAACCTCTCTAAGCTAAAGCGCAGTGAAAGACTCACAGTAATTCAATCAGCCAGAGAAGTCACTTTCAGTCCTTTCAATCCAGGGAGTGGAGGCTTGTCTAGGGAGCTCATTTGCCACCTATACTTCAGGAACACAGGCAATAGCCAGGAGAGCTCTCTGGCCCCTGTCTCCCTGCAAAGCAAATCTGCCTGATGGTTTCACAGCCTTATTCTCTTTTCTACCCTCGAGCTGTTGTTTAGTGTTCCAGCATCTGAAAGACTGTTCTACAGTCCAATGAACTAGTGTCCAATGAATAGTGACTTATCTACAAAGAAGTAATTTTGGACAATTACCAGGGGAACAAATTAAATTTGCCTCTGAGATTAATTTAATCACACTAATTTTTTTTCCTTCAGGATGTTTAGATGCTTACAACATTTTACATACTTCCAAACAAAATATTAACTTTTCTTTTGTGACATCTGACAAAAAGAACAAAAATATCTATAAAATTATACAGAGAAGAGAGAGAGAGGAAGCCATACAAAATAGAAAAGAACATGAGAAAGAGACATACAATAGAGAAAAGAACAGAAAGCAAAGGTTGTATTTCTGTTGACCTTTCATGGAACATCCCCCATGGTCCATTTGCCTCATCCTCTGCTTTGCCAGAGCTCTTCTATGCCCTCTCCTTGTATATCCAACCTCTGCTAGGTTGTAGGCCCTCAGCTTTGGCCCACTAGCCCATCTCAGTCAGATACATAGAGCATTCTATGAGCAGAGTAGACATTTCTTTGAGCTTATGTAGGGGCTAGCTTGCTCAGGCCTGTTTTCTGAACTACAAGGGAGTTTTTGAACAATTTTGTACCTATAAGCTTCTCTTAGGACTAAAAATTAGACCATGTTCATGTTGCTGTGCAATCTGGGAACTAGTCCAAATATCAGGCAAGACTTCAGTGTTTATGACAATAATAAAAGCATAATGGAAAAGTCCAGTTAACAAGGAAAAGAACCCATAAAGAATTTCCCAGAGGGCCAAGGGGTTATAATAATACACTAGGAATAGTCTAATCCTTCCTAGGACTCTACCTCTTACACCAGGGTTGTACATAAATAACACCACTTCAAGGTTGCAATTTTCTCCTAAACCCCTGAGGATCAGACAGAGAAAGTGCATGCAACTATGAGATCCCAACCCTGTGAGGCAGTGCCACTGGGACTCCCTGAACGTCACACCCCTACAGCAGTCCTAGACTTTCCTGGTCTGCAGCCCTTTCATAGCCAGGATTGGGCAAGGAATCTAAATTCAGACAAACCCACAACACCTGGTTTTGTGTGTGTGCATGTGTGTGTGTTTGTGTGTGTTGTTGTTGTTGAGTGGGTTTTGTTTAGGACTAAGCTTTTGAGAAGGAGAGAATAGAGGACTGGATGGGAAATATGGAAGGACAATTCTCTGTTGACAAGGGGTAGGGGTGAAAAGAAGACTTTAAAAGTTTCTATCATTAAAACACAATAGCAACAACAATAATTTATAAGTAAATTATATTTTATACTTTGTGATCACATCATGCACAATTTGATGACTTTTCACCAAATTTGGAAGTTATGCCTGAGATAATTTGAGTTAAATAAAGACTACCCTAATTTACTTTGGGCCTGACAATGGGTCTCCCTAATGACCTACATAAAAGTAGGCTGTTGTCTTCCACAGGAGCCAAAAAAGATTCAACAAGAATCCCATGTGAGTGTTAAACATAGCAAGAGCTGCCATGATGCAAACATAGAGTCTCCAATCAAGGACAGATCCTCAAAGCTGCCGAACTGATTTGCAAATAAGCAAGCAACAGTGGGAATTTATTTATTTAAGAGCAAGTGATTCATCAGAGCATCACTAGGGAGGCAGCCAGTAATAACAACCAGTGTACAAAGCTGCTTTGCAACAAAGCAGACCAGATCCTTTCCCCTATTTCCTGAATGAATGAATGAATGAATGACTCCTGGCTGCACTTCACAAACCTTCTGCAGCATTTCATCCCATTTCCTTCATATTCTTCTTCCCCAGCTCATTCCTCTTCCACGATCTTCCACCGAACTCACTCTATCTGGGGTAAGGGTTACAAAACACAGTTCATTCTGGTCCCTGTACATGTGTGTTAGTTTTCAGGAGAATGATGCCAGGGAGGTTGGAAGGTTTGGGAGAACAGAATTAGGAGGCATTTCATAGGCATAAAAGACTGTGTTCCATGGTCCTCACACTGGTGGTCACAAGTAGCACTGTCAATTAGATAAGGGATTGGGTCCTGAGGCATTTGTTAGAAACAAGATTTTCCCAAATGCTAATGTTTATAAATGATGTCAAGCTCTGTTTTAGGTATTCTTTTCCCATAACAGTTGTTTCCAATAAAATGAGTTGCCTACACCCTGAGTAAGGAAGGTAAAACCTAGAAAGGCTGAAAGCCATCAGAAAGCTATCCCAGGGCCATGGCTTGCATAGGCCATAGTCCAAAGTACCAAAGGATTTCTAGGAAATTTTCTGATTTCAGACTAAAAGAAAACCCTTCACTAAGAAATAGGGAGGGAAGGAAAGGCGAAATTCCATAAGAAAAGAGTTGCATGTTTAGCAAGACACATCACTTCAAATCTCAAATTTAGGATACACAGATTAAAAAGAAAGAACCTCCTTGAAAAAATTTGTTTCAGGAAATCTATAAGACCTTCTTAAAGCTATTCCCTGACCACACACAAAAGAAACAATAATCTAGTTTTAAAAGTACTGAAGTGAATGCCAAATATCACATGAGAAAGTTAAGTAATAGAAAAAGTAAAGGCTTGGAGTCCTAAATCTGAAAGATGAGCCCATGTTTTACCAACTAAGTGACCTTAGAAAAGTTTCTTAATCTCTTTAGTCCTTACTTTCCCTTATATAAAATTTGCATAATATTATCTACCACATGAATTGATGAGAAGATTAAATAAGAGAGTTCATGTAAAGTACTTAGCATTGCGCTTAGTAATTAAAGACTTTTTTCCCTCCTTTATTCCATGCTTTTGCCAAAATCTTCTGGCCACTCCTAATGAAAATAGGTCTGGTGCTTCTGAAATTCAAACATGTGTATGAATCACTTGGGGGTTTTGTCAAAATGCAGTATTATACATGTAGCTTGGTGGTGGAGCCTGGCTGTCTGTGTTTCTAATAGACTCCAGGAAAAGCCAAGGATACTGGTCTGAGGTCTGGGGACCAACTTCAAGAAGCAAAGTATTAAACAACCTAAAAGTTTTGATCAGTACAAATTGCTTTGATATAAGAAAGGCTGCATGCAAACATTTCAAAAGCCTATGTAAATAACTAAGTTAAATTAGCACAAAGCCAAGAGAGTCCCATTTGTGTACTATAGAATCTTCAGAGTACCTAATTTCCCCAATAGGCCATGGAGCTGAGTCATTGTCATAGGTGAACACTGAAACCTTACTCAAGGACTTAGGCTATAAACACATGATTCTTTAGATCAGCCGAAGATGTTTTTCTGGACTTTTTCTTCACTCTTTTAGGAAAAATATGTTGTATGAAAAAGAAAAATCAGACTTTTTTTATGTGTATTTTCAATTTAAGCTCTGGTAAATGAAAAGATCAGCTCAAGTATGAAGGAGGAAAATAAACCTAGTTAAGAAGAACTCCCTAGGTGCGTAGATACAAGAAGAACACGGCAGGATAAAGAGAAGCAAGAGGGGTAGGAAAAGGAATCCTTTTTTAGAAAAACATACATGACCAAAATGTAAGGCACATTTGAATGGCTTCAGGAATTTATTTCTTGACAAAACATAAATTCAGAACTAGTTCTAATGTCAAACTATTTTAAGAATACTTAAAGGTTTTAATAAGCATAAATATGGTACACATTTGAATTAAACAAATAAAAAATGTTTCTGCATTTCATATTCAAAGCATTCAATTCCAGATTGTTCCAGAAGTACTTTTCACTGGACATCATTTCCTTCCGTTAGTTTAGGTTTAGATCAGCTTATAGGTGACTGGCACTTGGATGTTTGAGTAGTCAAATAGCTTCCCAAATTCAGATAGTGAAATTCAAAGTGTAGTACAAATTGGTAGGTTTTTAAACAAATCAGACCATTTTTATATTACATAAATGAAATGTGTTATATTACCACATTTCAGTATGGACAACTTTAAGAACAGAAATACATCTATGTCTCCCAAGAAAATTGTCTTCCTTACCAAAATACAATGAAACTATAACTTAAAAGTCTAACCTTGATCACTTAATACTTAACTTTATAAAGTCTTATGCTTTTATTTCATTTATGCATATGAAATAATCTCAAAATCCCAAAAGGATAGCAAACTCCAGAAGGGTTCAGACTCTCACCTTACACTTTTCTAAGTCTCTAGAGCATTTAACAAAGTGATAAACACTTAATAATTACTCATTTCAGGCATGATAACCCCAACTGAAAAAAACTATAAAATAACATTGTAGGTAAAGAAAATTCCATTTATAAGGGAAAACATGAATTAATGTCATTGCTCATAATTCACATCCCAGTCCGGTAATTTCTAACACATAACCTAGAGAAGTATTTTTGCCAAAGAGTGGGACAGACACCATCCTAAACATAGATTTTTCACATTAGTTAACACAACATGCAGTTTATTGATTTTATTAAATCAGAATTCAAGAAGAAGAAAAAATGCACATTCCTTAACTTTTTTTCATCTAGAAAAATCTGAGCAATGCTTTCTCTGCAAAACATCATTTTTAAAAAGTTCAACCTATTTGTGCTCCTAACCTCAAAAATGTCTTGCTTAGGACAATAGTGTTTTGTGGTATTTGGTCTACAGAGTATTCGAAATATCAAACATTGGACTGAGTGGTTTGTAAGAATCACAGAAACATGACTTGGAAAAGAATATTCAACATTCAGTTACTTATTCATTCCATATTTCTGTTCCAATGTAGAAATTATCTAAATCAGTACTATATATGTTTTTTAAAACCTTTTAAGACAGAGAACCCTAATACAACATAATTAACTAAATGCCAGGTTGATGGCAAAGCCAGTGAATTTTAGAAATTAGAACTAGTTAAGTAAACAAGATGCAATGATTAGTGTGCTGACAGCAACCTATAAGGTGGTCCCTCGTGACAAGAAATAAGGCACACAGCTATGTCTTTGTGTTGTGTTTGATATTATTATTACTAACTTAGGTCAGGGGTTCTCAATCCTGGTTGTCCACTAGAATCACCTGGGGAAATATTTTAAATGCCTGGACTGCACCCCCAGAGAGTCTGAGTTAATTGACCCATTGGTTTAAATTTTGGTGGAGATGCAGAAGAAATGTTCAGTGAGTCCACATTTGATACAACAGTAAAAACAATTTAATGACAGAGTAACTCAGTCCTTGTTATTAGTGACTAAAATGAAGTTAATAGAAACCAAGAAATCCAGAAAACTAGTGCAAGCTTAAGTTGTATTAATATGTTTTTCTCTACTTCAAGCTAGTCAAATAACATCTAAAATATTGTGTTTGACTATGGAGCACCCTACTATAAGTTGTTTCAGAAAAGCTGAAGTTCTTTCAAAAGAAAAAGAATTTCAGTGCAAATTAGTACAACCATTATGGAAAGCAGTATGGAGATTCCTTAAAAAGCTAAAAATTGAAATGTCATATCATCCAGTGACAGGGAGGAGGTGAAGTTCATTGCTGAATTTGCCCAATTTTATCTACATGGTGATTTATGGATTCATTTCATCAGTCATTTGCCAACAAAGGAAACAGAATTTGTACTTCTTTCTCCACAAGGAAAGTCATTTTTTTCCTGTTCCATCTTTTCATATCTCAGTTTTAGTTGAAATTTATTATATGATACCAAATGATAACAGAGATCCAAAATTCTACCATCAAAAGTTACCTATTTTACCTGTGAGCCATTTTGGGTTATAATGCATATATACATGGAAATGTCACAAGGAAACTCCCTGTGTAGCTATCTTAAAAAAAACAAAAATGCCATTTTTTTTTCCTTTTACAAAATCAGAGAATAGGAGGGAGGAACAGGTCCTGTCTAGGGGAACTGGTATTAGTGGGAGGGGGGAAGGCAGTGGAGAAAGGGTGTGGGAGGGTGAATTTGGTGCAAATACTGTGTACACATGTATGTAAATGGAAAAATGAGACCTGTTGAAACTATTCCAAGAATGGGGGGAGGGGAAGATGAAGGAGAATGGTATGGGGTGAATTCAAGTATGACATATTTGATATATTATAAGGACTTTTGTAAATGCTAAAAAGTGCCCCCACCCAGCTCAACAATAAAGAAAATAATTTTTTAAAAGTTGCCTATTTTACCTGTAGGAGGGAAAGGAAAGGGTGATGAGGAGTGAATATAATCAATGTAGATAGATAGATAGATAGATGATAGATGGATAGTTGTATATGTATATACACATATGTGTGTATGTGTACTTTATACATATATATGTATAAGATAGTATACATATATATGTATAAGATAGCATAATGAAACTCACTAAAAACTGTTTTAAAAGCAAGAAGGATAAAAGGAGATTAAGAAAGAGTGATAGAGGGGATGAATTTTACCAAAGTACATTATATGCATGTATGGAAATATCACAGTAAAACTCCTCTATACAATTAATGCATGCTAACAGAAAACATTTTAAGTCAACCCCTAAGGTTTTTTTTAATTACCTATTTTTAGCCCTGCTGATTCCAATTGCATAGTACATGGACACTTTTCAGTTTCATGTCATTGCAATTATGACATTAAAAGAATAAATAAATCCACCAAATCTATACAGGTTTCCTTGAATTTTACTTCACAAGACAGAGTGGGAACTAGCCTATGGAAAGCCTGAAATTACTTCTAGCCTGGAACAGGTAGGTAACTAACAAAAACCTCAGAGTGTTAGAGTTTAACTACATAAATGTGCCATTTTAAAGCACTTAGGAATAAGAATTCAAAGCTAGAACAAAAGATTAAAGCAAGCAAACCAAGTTAAGGAAGCAAAGAATCAGATAAATATTTAGCCAAAGAGTAATACTATTTAAACACATAAGATGTCAGAAAGATAAAACATTTATGCTTTTAAACTTTTGAATCCAGAAAGAAAATGAATTTGAGAGATGGCCAAAAAAATTTCTTCTCCTACAAGTAAATTATTTATAAAAGGAAAACAGAAACCTCTGCCATATAGAACTTAGAATAACATACACCGATATTAACACCACACAAAGCAGAAGGCATTTTCAATGTTTACTAAAAAGCCACTGTTACCATGGTGATGCCCCAATACAAAGAAAACAACAAGTAACAGCCAGAAACCTAACAAATACAAGTCACTGGCACTTTTTGTGGCTAATTCCAACTTGTCATCATCTGCACTCTTCACTGTAAATGCATTGCTCTGGTTATCAGGCCTATGGACAAGGGTCTGCATGTTCACAGGGCAACAGCACTGCTCAAGAAGGAAAAGAGAAATCCAAGTTTCCCATCAGGCTCGGGACAAAAGCAGGACATGATGTGTCCCAACATGTTGAGAACCCAAGGGTCCCCCAAAGAAAATAGCAATAGAACAGTATCACATGTCCACAGCAGATTGTACAAGGCAGCTCAGTCTCCGAGACCAAACACATCAAAGAAGAAGTAAAATGCATTATGATCTGACAAAACCAAGAATGATAACAAAAAATGAGAAAGGGAAGCTGCAAAGCAGTAATGACCACTATGGTGGCTGGGGCGGGGTGGAGGGGGCAGTGGCGATGAGCAAGTACTCTCAAGAGAATGCTGACCATGCAGGAAGCTGCGGGGTCTGTCTTACCTCAGTCTGCTTGGCTACAAACTGTACTAATAAAAGCACCTATGTAACAGAGTTATTCTAAGGAGTAAGGTAGAATAGTACACAACAACCCTGTGAGCTAGTCTATGTACAACTAGAATTTGAATCTATGACTAGCTGATACAGTTATAATCACCTACTAAATGGAATATGCTTTTAAGAAAGGCAATAGCTCAGGACCTTTTGTACAGTCTTGTCTAGATTTAAAGTTAATCACCCCAAATGAAAGTGGCTTTGGAGAGACCCCAACAGATCTCAGGGCAAGTGCTCATGTTAATAGACGTAGTAATACACTACTCACACTCACACCAAAAGACTACAAAGGAAATAGAAATAAATCCAAGCTTGCTATAAAAAAGATGAAAGGAGAAGTGGTGAAGGCCCTCAGATGTAGTGGAGAGAGTGTTCTAGGATAAGATAGACCATAATTTGAATATCTTCTCACTCTCTCTCTCTCAACTTTTCTCTCTCTCCCCCTCTCTCCCAGTACTGGAAGTTGAACTCAGGGCTTCACTCTTGCTAGGCAGACAATCTACCACTTGAACCATACCCCCAAACCCTTTTTTGGGTAGGTGATTTTTTTTAGATAGGATCTTTCTTTTATGCCCAGAACTGGACTGCAGTCCTCCTCTTTACTTCCCACATGGCTGAGATGACAATCGTACACCACCACACCTGGCTTTTATTTGTTGAGGTGGGGTTTCTTGCAATTTTTGGCCATGCTGGTCTTGAATCATGATTCTCCCTATCTCTGCCTCCCAAGTAGCTTAGTACTTTTGAATCCTTTTCTCTCTCTTATGGCTATCTTGTTATCTCAATCTATTTATTACTCTGAGCATCAGTTATTTCACCTATGAAATGGGGGAAATTTTCTTATAGGGAAGGATTAAGTAATATATAAAAATATTTGATGACAACACTAAAATTTATTCGATTTTAAAATAAAAATTTAATTTTTAATTGTTTTAAATTATTTTTAAAATATTTTAATTATTTTTAATTATTTTATTTTAATTTACTGTATGCCAGTAAACTGTATACTTGCCCTGTGGTAAGTCTTTTACATGGATTTTCTGTTAAATCTAAGAAAGTTCTGGGCAAGAATCTACAATAATTTTATATGTCCTATAAAGCACAGGATAAAGGAAGATATTGGTGATAATAATGTTAAGAAAATACTGAGAAATCGGCTAACCTTGTAAACTGTTTGCACCATATATCATGTCAAAAAATGAGTAACTGTGTGATTCTGAAGGAGTGGAAGCTGCTGACAAATTATGTTGATGATGCAATGGTAGAAAAAGTAACATACCTAAAACAAGAAGAGAACTAACAGTCTCAATGACTGGGGAAATAGAGCCCCCCTTCTGAAATGAGTCTTATAGAAAAAGTAGTAATTCAGGGAGGTATTTATTGGCTACCTACTCTGTAAAGCATTTGTCAAGTTCTGGAAATTTTCCTACAATCTCAGCATAGATATTGATAGATATATAGTTAATAGTAATAATAGATAGTGATAATAATCATGACAGTTTCATACTCACAGTACTTACCAAATGAAAGTCATGGTTCATACTACTTCACTGTATTAAACAACTTAATTACAACTCAGTGAAGTACTTTAATTACCTCACTTTAATATCTGAAAACACTGAGGCATGGAAATATCACTCAAGTGACTTGCTCAAGGTTACATAGCTAGATAATGGGGCTAGATAATCCAGCTGTGAGGCAGACACTTTTGTACATAACTTTAATCTTCCACAAAACCCAGGCAGATGGAGAGATGAGGCCCCTCAATAACCTGTCTAAATTATACAACGAAAAGACAGCAATGGTGGAATTCTAACTCAGACTGGTGAGATTCCAACTCCATTTGTTCCACGTTATTATTCTATTCTTTTGACCAATTCTGGAAAGCAATCAGAAACACACACACACACAAATCAACCAAGCACCCACCACCTAATCAACCAGCTAAACCGTAGGCTCCTCCCCTCCCTTCACACACCCATTAGCAAAATTTTTATAGTCTAAAGACAAAAGGAGATAAGTTTTTGCAAAGCAAGACTTGGAATGATTTCATATCTTGCCCTTACCATGTGTACACGTGAATGGAGGAGAAATTTTTTCAACAAAACTCAGATAAATGGTGCAATTTTCACAAACCCTAAGCCTTGCCAAGTAAACTTTTCTCTTGGAAGGCTGAAGGAAGATATTTCAATACATAAAGAACCTTAATTTATCAACAAACTCTAAAGCTACAAAGTACATTATGAAACATAAGCCAGGCCTAGAAAATGATTGAAAGCACTGTGAGGAGATAAGGGTTTTAGAACATAAACAAAAGGCAAGGTTAATGATTCTAAGTAAAAGTAATAGGCAAATCAAACATGATATTGTGAGAACTAAAAGGTGGGAAAAATAAGATTACAGGAGAAATTTCAGAATGCCAAGAAGTGTAAGACAAAGTGGGATTAGAGACTAGAAGGAGAGTGAGCCAAGTGCTAGAATTATTATTCTCATTAGAAGAGAATCAAAGTCTTCTTGGTTAATAATAGGAATGAATAATAGAAGTAGTAAAAATGGTTGTATTAAAATATGTTAATGTTTAAAATGTTAAATTGTGAGAGTGAGCCAATTAGCCAGACTCATCCATATTAAGAGTCCAAAGAGCATACTAGTTGTATTAAAATATGTTCATGTCAAAAAATGTCAGAAAGGGAGAAATGACCCAACCCTTGTATGCACATATGAATAATAAATCAATAAAAAAAGTCAGAAAAAGTGTTAGATTAACTTTGGCTGTTTTCTGACTTCATTTTAAAATAAACAATGATGGAAAACATTGGTTTCAACTTCTCTCTCTCTCTCTGTCACACACTGACAGTCATGCTCTATCCTTCAATGTTCTTGAACATTTACAGAATTTGAGAATAGGAGATGAACTTATTTGAGTGATGAGAAAGTTATCCTACCTCAAACTCAGAAACCTCGGTAAACTCAGTACTTAATCAATTTTATCCAAGTATCTCATGTATACAGATAGATGGGAAGTTTCTAAAGGATTTTTTTAACTGAAAATTATCGATCCTATTCAGGAAGTACACAAGTTTGTATAAGATCGAGAAGATTTTTAAAAAATAGTTTCCAAGTTTGAAATGGCTCCTAAATTAAGCAAAAATTACTATAAATAGAAAAAAGATGTCATCTTACAAAACACAAACAAAATATGGCTTCCTTATAGAGTTACTACTCACAGAATGAAAATACTTAATATATATTGGAAAACAAGTAAGAGGAGCCAAGTACTTAAATGCAAAATTACCCCCATAGTAAATTAGTTATTATTGGGTTTTTTCCCCAAAGTCTTAAAATATACACATACCGAAGTTCCTTGATTGTGGATTCCATAGTCAAGGTTTTCAAGGATCAGCCTCTACAGTTAAAGGACTGGTATAGAATGAGTGGAAAGGCACAGGACGGAGTTTGGTAACAACCAGAAGGGCTAAACGATCGCACATCAGGAAACCACATAGAGTGACATTCCTCATGTTGGGAATAATAATCCCTCTCTCCCAAGCTAAGAAGCATGTCCATTGCCTCCTGAGAGGGATTTCTTCTCTCAGGGCAGACTTACTCTAACCACACTTACAAAATTGATGAATAAAATCAGAGTTTCAATATGCTGTTTTGCAATGAGAAATCTGTCATAGAGATAGCATACTGGCTCTCTGCAGGAAATCTACATTGAAAATCAAATTATAATCACAATTTTCTATGAACAGCACAGCATGAGAAAAGAGGATTGATATGTGCCGCTACTGAATAAATATTTAATAGAATCAAGCTACATCGCCCAATGCATCCAATCTGTAAATACTGAAAAAGACCTGCCAATAGAAACCAAATACTAAAAATTTCATTGGCCAAAACTCTCTCTCCTCCGGCAAGTGGCTATATGAATGTTGAAACTATCATTCTCACCACTGACTTTGTAAATATAATCATTCAAGACCTGGAACTTTCTCCTCCATATGCTTCTCCACGTTCAGCCTGAAATGCTTAGAAAATGACATTCACCAGTCATCAGCTACAACTACCACTCCCTTCACCAAATACTATCTAAAAGACCCATTTTCATGTTTTCCTGAAAACCCTATTACTCAAGTGAGCACCAAAATGAACTAAGCATAACAAATAAGATATTTTATCATCTTCCTATGTCAATCAACATACCCACCACTCTTAGAGCACAAGACAAAATATGTGTGCATGTTATTAAGATCTGTATTTATGGAAACATATGGCAGGCACCTTGCTATCAAAATGGGCCACTGAAAAAAGATTTTAGTGAGGTCACCAGATTGTAGAAGGTATGAATCCCACTTATAATCCTTAAGGTAAGACCCACCCCAACATAAATGTGCTGTGTGTGTTTTACTCACTGCGTACTGGAACTTTTCATTATAGTCACGGTCATTGGCTTTCACCACCCGTTGCACTTCTAAAGAAGAAGAGAAATTAGGTATGAAATTACATTTTAGACCCACAGAAATACATAACTCATTAAAATAACATCACTTAGGTTACTTTGTTTGTTGTAGAGATTGCAAGAGTTTTTTCCTTTGAAATGGAAGGACATTGACTTTCTCCAGCCTAAATGTTAGAACCTGTGTTCAAAAGCCCCAAAATGGAAAGGTGAAATATTTTTCATTGTCTTTCTAATGCCATCCATAAAGCAAAGCATTATATGTCTCCAATTGCTATGTACCTTCAGGTCCACAAAGACCCATTCTCTTAATGCCAGGTAGTGGCATTAAGAAATGAAAGCCAAATGCACCCTTAGAAGAATTTTTTCCCAGAAGAATTTTTTACAAAATATAACACTGCCAAATAAAAGCACACAGAAATAGGCAATTAAGTCACTGATCTTATAGTCACAAAGCCAAAGGTAAACAACCTATGTATAGGAGAAATGTCATATGATTGACTGAGATCTACATTTGACCAGAAGTAGTCAAATAATAAAATCTCTTCTGAAATCAAATGCAAATGACAGTACATATAACAAAATAAGGACATCAAGCCCAAAGATTATGACAATACAGAAATAAAAATTAGCAAAAGGCAAGACAAGACAGTAGTTACCAGCAGTACATATTTTGTAGTAAGAGTAGCAAGCTCTTGCTCCATTTTTACCAGGGTGTTACTACCATAGTTGATTAAAGGTTTACGATAAAATATTGAAAGCTATTAGAAGAGAACCAGCAAATAATCACCAGATGTAAATGTTGGACTTGCAATGGTAAGGGACTTAACCAGCTCACTTGGGATCTCCTTAATCCCATACTTCTCTGAGTAAGTGACAGGTGGTAAAAAGGGTAAGAGTCAGGTAAGAGTCTAAGTTTAGAGAAGGTAGATTACAACCACAGAGATAAAGTAGACTAAGAGAGTGAAAAGTAACTTAAAGGCACATGTTAGGGATGGGGAGAGAAGAGCAAGAGGACAGAGAAGAGAATAGCTAGAGGTAGAAAGGAAATGGGAAAGATGAGGGAGATGAAGAGGGAACGAAGGAAGAAAAACATACTTATATTTTAGCACTTCCTTCCCCTCCCCCATATGCCAGATGCCATGAATTGTAAGACATTTTTTTCCCAAAAAGCCCAGGAGGAATCTAGATATCTCTGTTGCTCCTATGGTTCAACTGCCAAGTCTGAAGGTCACCTCTGAGGATTCCTCCTGACCAATGACACCCTGTCTTTTTGGTAACAGTTGGATTTTCTACCACTTGTAAGGTGCTTCATCTGTTTGGCATCCACCACAAGCTTTCTTTCTTGCCTGTTTAATAATGTCAGCTCCTATTTTTCAGTCTCACTTGCTAATTTCTGCTAAGAGCAACATTGGACTCGTGTCAACAGCTGACAATACCTGAGTAGGCTTGCCCCCATCGTGCATACTTCTAAAATCCAGAATCCACCAAGAAACAAGCTCTCAATCATCCTGACCACCTGAAGGAAAAAAATGCTTCAAATCCTGACTATCAAAGCCCAAAATGGTATTTTGTTGGGGAAAGTGATTTAAAGCTTAAAATTTGGGGTAATTTCTTTCTATATCCCTACCTCAACCCAGGAGTAGTAAAACTGCTGACAGAAAACAATGACTATTACTGGGAGGGTGGAGTGAGAGGCTCTTTCTGAATGGTAAGAGTTAACCCAGCCACTGCCATATTGCATATAATTTATAGGTTAACTTTGGCTCTAAATCAAATATCACATATGCTAATTTGAATGTTAATTGACCTTAGCTTAGGTCATGTGTGTCCAAATGATGGTCATTTTTAAATTTCACATTTGTATGAGGCATACCCAAGAGCAAAACGCTGAGCAAAAGCTTCTACATAACCACACTCGACAAGGATTGGGACAAGCCCTCTCCCAAAGTGATCCAGTTATTCCTGTGGTAGGTCAGTTTGAACCTCTTCTGAGCATCCAATTGCTTAGGTCCCATAAGACCTAGTCAGATCCAGGAAGTCATCTTTGTGCTTCTAAATCCTATGATTAAGCCGTAGTCTTTGCTTCTGTATTTACGGTAGTTATTATCTTTTTGAACTGAGCTTTCACAGATTAATTCTGGCAGATTTTGTGTCCCTTCATTAAATTCTGCAAAATTAATTAATTAATTAATTAGGGCTTTCATTCTAAATCCCTACAATTTTATACCTTAACCTGACTATGCTAGGCTTGAATCATCTTTGCAGGATCTAACTTTCTTCCATATGCTACCACAGTGTAAACAGGATATAAATGCCTCTTGACAATAAGTCACTTACTAAAAGAAGTTAGAAACAAATCCCCCCCTAGCAATTCCCACTGAGAATGGCTTAGGAGTTCAATGACTTAAGATCATATATTTTATAAGCATCACAGGATCCTTCCAGATGTAATTTGAGTAATGAAAAGAAACTCATCACCAAGAGGTTTATGACCTACCAGTGATTTTGGAGCCACTCTGGCTCCAAAAAGGTGTAAAGTAATATACAATGATATACAAAATATAGTAAGTTAGTATGTTTAAAGTAGAGTAAAAGGGGTAAAAGAGCTTCCAATTTAAGATGGCAAACTGAGTATGCTTTTTACCTGCCTTCCTTCTCAGGTATCACTGATATTACAGAAAAATTATGTTTAAGAATAAAAACATAATGGTGCAAAAAAACAAAAGCATGCCTGGAAGAGGTTCCTAAAGTTTGAAGAAACCTTAGAAAACAAACTACAAAGCAGATAGGATCATTATGGCTGAAAAAGAAAAGAGAAAAATAAGAATAACTCCAACCATCAAGTAGCAGAGCACCTGCCTAGCAAGCACAAGGCTTTTAGTTTAAACTCCAGTACTGCCAAAAAAAAAAAGACAACTCCAGCAAACAGAATCAAAAGAGTGGTCCTCCCATGGAGGCCCAAAGCAGCCTCAAATTCAGAGTCAGAAGTACAAAGGTTAAAAGTGTGTTGTAGACAGAATGCCAGTCTCTGTTTACATGCATTACCTGGCAAAATAATTAATAGGGTCCCCTTTCACTCTCAAAAGTATCTCGGTTTAGATGATAAATTATATTATCACCTTACTTATGGAACATCACCAGAGTAATTAAATAATAATGGAGCCATCTAGGTCCTCATTCACCCCTCTTTTGCCTACTAAAGACTATAAGCAACATGCCAGAGGAAGAAACAGAGTAGGTGCTAAAAGAAAGCAGCTCTGATCCTCCACCACAGATATGGTAAACTTAACCTTACTAAGAAGTTGTAGAATTCTCCAGACTTCCTGCGTATCCCCCTGAAAAGCCTCTCTGCCAGCTGGCCTCTCACCAGTACCTCCTGCTTAAAAGAGAGGTCTGGCAGGGGAAAAGATCTTTGCAACTATACTACCTATATAGTCCTTCGCATGTAAATATAAACCAGTAAACATAAATCACCAGATACCTTAGAGAAACCAACAGCACAAAAAAGATCCAAAGGGAAGAGATAAAGCTAAAGACAGGTAGGGGGAAGGGACTGATTTTTCTTTTTAATTCAAATTAGTACCTTGAAGATATATAAGAAGACACATTATCCATGAAACAAAAACATACTAATATGAAGAAAGAAAATAGAGAACAAGAACGCATTCCTGGAAAAAATACCTAATGGACAACTTAGATTGAAGAAATCTCTTACGATGTATATCAAAATCAGAAAGAAAAGGAAAATGTGAAAAGAAAGCATAAGGGAGTAAAGCATAGGAGGAAATAATCAAATAAACAGAAGAACCGTTATCTACACTTTCACAAAGTAAAAGGGCCGTCAAGACCCAGGATGAATGAAAATGGACTCACAAATGCTCATGAAACTTTAAGCACCAAGGACAAGGGGGAAAACCCTAAAAACTTTCAGAAAAAAAAAATTGTCTAGCACCAAGGACACAAGAATCAGACCAACATGAAATTTCTCACCAACAGCAAAGATACTAGAAGACATTGGAGTGATGCTTTTCAATTTTAAAGAGAAATGGTTTTGAACTAAGAATTCCATATCCAGAAAAATAAACCATCAAGTGCAAAAGAGAAATACATAGTTTTATACCTCCAATAGTGTTTACATCCAAGATCATCTTCAAAACAACTACTCAAGAATGTTTAACAAACAAAATAATAGTTTAAAGTGTAAAAATAAAGTGGAAGAGAAGATGTTGATCAGAGTCAAGAATGATAATAAAAAATATAAAACATGATGGCCTGCACACCTACTCAATGTGGACCACAATTCTATGGGAAAAGAGAATGACAATCTATTGCCTTTAATTTTACAAAGTCTCCTAGGTAATAAAACGTCAACTCCTCAGGAAAAGTAAAATTATTACTAGTTCTTGACTCAGAAATTAATTTCTCTAAGAAAGTCTCATAAAGAAGTCATTGTTCGATACAAAGAACATAAAGGTGAGTTTTTTAGAATTGTGTTTTGTAACAACCCTAGGGATTTCATTCCAAAACACAATTCAGAAGGACCAATAATAGTATCTCTGTCCTCATTCTCTCTGATCTGATTAAATTCAGGGATGTATTTTAGGATTTTTGGATAAATAAATGAGCTGCATGTCCTTCAAGCAATCATCCTAATTGTTACTTCTCTCAACTTCACTTGCACTAAATATTATGTGATGATGAGATTAAACTTCCTGGAAAAATACCTGGAGAGGTGCTGTTGCTGGCTAAGTACAAGATTCCTAAGACACAAGATCAAGCTCATAATAACATCAGCATCCTTTTCTGACAACTGAGGAAAATAGCAAAGGCATGTGCTTGGATGGGACGCCAGCTGATCCCAGTGATCCAAGAAAATATCCATCAGCAGAGGCAGTATTTTTTAGACATTGTTTTGAGTTCACTTCAGAATATAGAAAGCTAGGTAATGCCTTCAAAGTCCTACTCCTATTCTCCCAAAATTGTAAAAGAAAATATAATTTGGTGTTTTCCTCAAGCAAATGAAGTATCAATCAATCAAATCAGTCACTCACATGATGCTTGTCTTGAGACGTGCTTCCTGTTACATTCTCCCAGATAACCAAATAAGGATATTCATTTATTTTAGGAAGTGATCACTTAAAAACCAGTGAGATGTTACAGAGTATTTACCAAAAAGAATAAACTGGCCTCTGGATAATTAACCTGAAGTTCTCTATGCCCTCCCCCCATATACACACACAAAATAATTAGTTGATAGGGCTTAAGAGTCTTTAAAAAAAAAAAACTTATGTTCACTATGCTTGTCTTTCCATTTGAAAGGGGGAGATATAGTTAGAATATCTAAAAGTATCATCAGATACTTAAAAAACAAGTTCAAAAGATGAAAGTTACACAAAACTATTCTTCTGGGAAATTTTAACTGCTATTCCCCTGTAGGCATCATTTTTAGGACCCAGAAAAGTAAGAGTTTGATGAAAGAACCCTAATATAAGAAAAGGAGGCCTAAGCTCCTTCTGCAACTATCCCTGTGAGCACACTGACTCAGAGCCATCCCACACCTGTTTACAGTTTTCTCAGTAAAGTCGTGCCACTTTGTCCTGTAATTATCAAATAAGGAAATGTGTGAGAAGCTCTTAAAAAAACCAAATAGGCAAACAAAACAAAAAAAAAGGAGAGCTTGGATAGTCAGTCTTAAAGCTGCTTATATTACTGTTACCCAAAAGGGTCTTGAAGTAATTTTCTGAATATTTTCAGTGGAAATGGCAAATGCCAGTTGATTCTACTCCAGGTCCTTGAAGGCAACACCCAACTCCTAATCTGGGCTCTTCTCCATCATAATATAATAAATTATACATTATCCAACTCTCACTTTCAGTAGGCAAGAGAGAACAAGTCATTTATGTCTTTTTTAGATCATTTTATTATGAACAATTCTTAACACCTTAGTAATTAAGAGTACTTAATGAAGACAGGAGCTCTGCTAACAAGACCAAAAGCAAGGGGAAGAATTAGAAGACTCCCACTGGACCCGTGAGTGATCACAGCAAGTATGAGTCCCTAATTAATAAACACAACTGTCTTTCTTCAATTAACTCTGGAGCATTTTGTCCTTCACCAAATGTGGCTTAGAAGACAGCCTTCAGGCACTTGGCATTGAGCCCTCAAAACCATTAAATGATGAAGTACCATGGAGAATTTGGGGTCCCTATGTAAAACCTTGATGGCATAGGCTGATATTTCCTGAGCAAAGTTGGTAGCCATCCAAAAACTGAAGAATGTCTCCAAACATGGAGTGTCATTTGGGAGTAGGGGTTATTGTTGATGTTTTTGGGTTGGGTCAAAAATCTTAGAAAATTTCTTCAAGCTAAATCAGTAATTTAAGCTTTTTCCTTCCTTAATTTTTTTTCATTCTTCACAATCTGGTCTGTGTGGTTGGAAGCCAGAGAAATTCATTAAAGACATGAAGAAAGAACAATGAGTGGGGAGAGCTTTAAAGAAACAAGTTCCCCAGTCTCCAAAATTTCCTGATTTGATTCCAAGAACACATTCTGATACAATTGAAAACTATGTGTCCCGAGTTGGGGTTTCCTATTGAAACCCTGTGGTGACCTGCAGCTTCTAAGACTTATTGACATTTAAGAAAAAACTAAAGAGAATTGAAAGGGAAAAAAATCTTCCCACATTTCTTTTTACTGTTGTCCTAACAAAAAGAGCTTGGAAACAAAGCTAGAGGATTCAAACAAAAACTAACAGGCCTTGGTTTGTTTCCCTTTAACTGAGCCAATTTTCTCATCAGGTCCAGAGAACTGGAAAATTTGATTTATTAGGAGTTTTATTCCTTCCACAGCCTACTATAGATTCACAGAAAAAATAACAGTTCACCAATAATTCCTCTTCTAACATATGTGACTGGATTATATAAATTATAAGTAAAATCAATAAAATTGATTGGTATGTAGCTTTCTATAAGTATGCATTCACAACTGGAGATTTAAAACATATTCTAATAATGATAATGACAACAACTAACATTTATTGAGCATTTATTAAAAACTAGATGCTCTACGAAGTGTTTCATATGCATTATTTCATGAATTCTCCATATAATACTATTAGGTACACATTCATATTAGCCCCACACTTACAATAAGGAAATGAAGACATAGCAAGATGATGCAGTACAGCCAGAATTCAAACACTGAACTGTCCTCCTTGTAAAAGAAGCTTGGCAGTGATTCTGGGTATAAGGAAATATGGGTGGTACAATGCCAATGACTAGGAAACTGCAAATCCTAGTCATCGGTGAAGAGGTGAAGGAGAAGAGGCAGAGGCCTCTTTCATCAAATACAATGCTACAGGATATACTCCCACCCAATTAATCCAGTAGTCTAATGATTTTTTTTTTCTAATACTGGGGATTGAACCCAGGGCCTTGCACATGCTAAGCAAGTACTCTACCTGTAAGCTATATTCCAGCCCTTTTTATTGTGTTTTGAGACAAGGTGTCACTAAGTTGTCCAGACTGATCTCAAACTTTCAATTCTGCCTCAGCTTCCAAGTAGCTGGAATTACAGACAAGTGCCACCACGTTTCACTGTTTCCAGGCCTGGTTTCTACTTCACTGTGGAGCACTTTCTGCAGGACTTGTCTGGCCCCTCCTGAGACTTTGGGCAATCCTCACTGTGAATACTCTCCCAAACCCCAGTTCACACTTGACTGCCTTCATTGAAACTATTCTCAATAGTTCTCAATAGTCTCTCAATAGAGAAAAGGAAAGTCAAGTCTTTGATCAAGATGCATCCCCACCTGTTAAGGAATTTATGCAGCTGAATACACAGAGCACCTTATCCAAAGTAATCTATGATCCTTTACTGAAAAGAAATATGGTAGAGGCTACCCACTGCCGGAGGTGGAGAAAAATGTGAGCATTAAATTCTTCAGAAAAGAACAAAAGAAAAAACTAGGAGCCTCATTTTATTTATCTATTCAGGAAACATTCAGGTAATTATAAAGCACTTAAAAGAGATAGCAGGGAGCCAGAATTTTAGGCAGTAAAGAAAGATAGCATATATTCATGATCTGACAACTTCTCTCTTCCTTCCCTGCCTCCTCCACTGGAACCCACCATCAGCCCCCACACACACACACACATCAACATCCAGGCTACAGCAACAGTCACCCCTCTGGTCTTGCTGCTTCTGCCCCTACCCGCTACCTATTCTCAACAGAGCAGACAGAATGGTCCTTTTACAATTCTTTCCATTTTCTATCATTGCTCTAATAAATCACTATTAATTTGTTGGCTCAAAACAATACAAATGTATTGTCTTATAGTTCTGGAAGTCAAAAGTCTAGAACTAGGCTAAAATGAAAATGTGAGCAGGGCTGAATTCCATCTCAAGGCTCAAGGCAGGGTATCTATTTCTTGTCTTTTCCCCCTTCAAGAAGCTGACCACATTCCTTGGCTCATGGCCCACATCACTCTGACCTTTCTTTTGCTGCCACATCTCCTTCTCAGACTCTGACCCATCTGCATCCCTCTTATGAGGATCCTAGCAGTTATACTGGGCCCACCTACAGAATCCAGGACATTCGTGTCACCTCAAGGCCCTTCAGCAAATCACATCTGCAAAGTTCCTCTCACCAGGTAAGTTAATTTATTCACAGGTTAGGATGTGGGACTAGAACATAAACATCTTTTGGGGAGGGAGCTTTCCTACATACCACAAGTATAATTTCTGTCTTCTACTGAAAGTCAACTACCAGCTCTTTATCTCAAGAGAAAGAAGCCAGTTAGTGACAAAGGCCTTCAAAATAGTAACAGCTAAGATTACTTTTCCAAATAATCAGTGAAGACTTGAATGGTATCTTTAAAATGCCACAAGTAAATACTGTCACTCTGGAGTTTTACATGCAGCAGAAATAGTCACGTTCATATGTAAATGTAAAATAAATATTTTTTACTAACAAAAATGGGTAAGATTCATCACAACAGTCCCACACTTTTTTTAAAAAGTGAAAGGAAGTCTTCAGGAAGAAGAAAAACTATTCTAGAAAGAAACACAGAAATATAAAAACATGAAAAAAATGGGGCAAATCTATACAAATAATGACTGCATTGAAATACACATGACAGGTATTACTGTTTTCTTGTTGGTTTAAAAATACACAAAGCATTAAAAACTAATGATAATAATAGCACAAAAGACAAGTAAAGAGAATCAAAATGTTCTAAGCTACTTCCATTGCTCAGAAAGTGGCAAAAGTACTATAATATTGAAATGAATCTTAGGAGTAATCACAAAAAGAATTTTAAAGGAAATTTAAAGGAATGACAGCTAGTAACTAATAGATAGCTAGAAGCAAAATAACAAAAACTATTGGTTATGTAAATAAAGCAATAAAAAAGGGAAAATGTGGAGTAACAAATAGTAAATAATAGATTTAAACATGTCCGAAATGTATTAGGTGTGCATTTTAAAACCAAAAATTGTCAAACTATACTTTTTAAACTTCTATATGCAGCATCTTAAACTTAAGAACACTTAAGTATTGAAAGTAAAGGGCTGTCAAAATGCATAATATGCAAATATTGATCAAAGGAAACCTGGTATTACTATACTAATATCAGATAAAGTGACCATTAATACAATAAGTACTACTAGAGATAAGTAGTGCCTTCCCATAATAAAAATTGATCTTCCAACAACTCTAAATGTGTATATGTCCATTGACACAGTCTTAAAATAAGGGGAAAAAAAACTAACAGAACTAAATGGGGAAATAAATTCAAAAACTATTGATATAAACTAAAATGTGGGTGTGATGTCTAATTTTGTGTATCAACTTGACTTGGCCACAGGCTGCTCAGATATTTGGTCAAACATTTTTGTCAATCTATGAAAGTCTTTCTGGATGAGATTAACACTTTTGTCAATAAACTGAGTAAAGCAGATTGCCCTCCCTAACATGAGTGGGTCTACATCCAATCAGTCAAAAACCTGATTAGAACAAAAAAGACTGAGTAAGAAGGCATTCCTCTTGCCTATGAGCTGGGATATCAGGTTTTTTCCTACCTTCAGACTCAAACTGAAACACTGACTCTTCCTGGATCTTGAGCCTGCTGGTGTTCAAACTAGAAGTGTACCATTGGATCTCCTGCGTCTCCAGCCTGCCAACTGAAGATCTTGGTATGTATTTATATATTTATATATATGTGTATATGTATATATATATATATATATATACATATACACATATACATACATATACACACACATAAGAATAAGACCAGGAGATCGATGATAGATAGATAGATAGATAGATAGATAGATAGATAGATCCTTTTGTTTGTGTTCTCTAAAACACCCCAAAGCAATGATTCGACATCACCTTTAAATATAGAAAGGTAGCACTGAACTCAAGACCTTTTCATAGCTTTTTAGCATTGACTACAATCTCAGAAAGCCAAAAGTGCACATTGATTCCCCAAAGCTACTAACACAAACTTAATGGAAACATAGTTCCAGAACCACTCTGTTCCAAGAAAGCCTGACTACCTCCTGAGTACTGGGTTCAGTTGTAAGCAATACTGACATTACTTGAAAATGCCAAGAGCATCAAAAGAATCATGGCCAAGATGCATTCAATTCAAACCTCTATTTAGTAGATTCTCAACTTCCAGAACAAAATAACAAACACCATGCTGTACGTTTCAAGATCAAAAATGAGAGAGACAGCCGCTCTTCCCTGGTAGAACTCATATCTCAGTCATAAGACACTAAGAATCTGAAAACTATGAATGATACCATATGTGAGAGAAAAGCTGCACGTGTCTAGCCAAAAAGGGAGGGAGGGAGGGAGGGAGAAAAATGGAGGGAGGGAGAGAGAGAGAGAGAGAGAGAGAGGATCAATATGAGAGAGGTCATCAAACATTTGATGATCTTTAATGTATATGGTAGAATATATATTCTGTGTTATTTCAAAAGTCAGAACAAAACATGAACTTTACAAGACTTGTAAAATTCTAATTAATGTGTAGTTGGATTTACTATCAAAACAGAGAATGTGCCATCTCCTAAATTAAATGCCTGAACCACTTGTCAGAGTGAACATTGATGTAAAATGTTCAGCAGCACTGTAGGAATAGGTGGCTAAGTATGTAAATCTGGACAGGACAACTAAAGATTCTTCTAATTTCCAGGTCTTATCATTCTTTGCAACTGCTATAGTTTGCATGTACCTTCAAAGAGTTCATGTGCTGAAGACTTGGTCTTTATTATGGTGATGTGGAAGGCAGTGAACCTTCAAGAAATGGAACCTAGTGGGGGACATTGGGAATTCTGCCCTCAGAAGGGTTTAAAGTAACCTTCATGTGACCCTGAGTTCTCATACAAGTGAGCTGGGGGCCTCCTGGTGCTGACAACAAGCTGTGTTCTTATACTGACTGTATGAAAAAGAGAAAGCAAAGTAAACCTGCCCCATATACACCTGAGTCCAGGCTCTGTGCCTGGTCTCTATTGTGAATGGGAGGACATGGCCTGGGGAATAAAAAAGTGAGTTGGTATAAGAGCAAGCCTGACCCATGACTCACTCTCTGGCCTCTTGTTTGACAGTGTGACTTTTCCTCCCATGTGTTCCCACTGTTGTGATGCTAATTCCCAATGAGGTCCTCACTACAGCTAACTCAATGCAGGTGCCATGCCCTTGAACCTTCAGAACTATGACCTAAATATACCTCTTTTCTATAAAGAAAAGAAAAAAAAAAACCCTGAACCTGCCTTGGGTATTTAGTTATAATAACAGAAAACTGAACAATATGGCAACCTAAAACTATGTTAACAGCACTATTATATCACAGACAAGCAGCAGTGGCAAACAGGTATAGCATTTAGGAAAAGATTTCTCAATGGACACCACAGATTTAAGAAGCATCTCCAAAGAAGTGAACAGAAGCCAAAATAAGGATAAGTTCTCCGTGGAACAAAGTACACAGAGAGAAAGTGAAGAATACTAGAAATTCCACCACTAAGGTCCAGTGAAGAAGACAGAGGCAAAGCAATCTGAGAAACAAGAAGAATCTCTATGGGGTTCGTGAAGACCAATTAAGAAGAGTATTTAAGGAGAGAATAGCACCCCACCTTAGTTCCAAAGAGAGAAGAGAAAAGACAGTGTTGAGAAGCAGTCCCTGGGGCTCTCTGTAGGAAGTCCTCAGTCACAGTGGTCTTTTACAGAAACCTAACCTAACCCATATCCATCATAATGTTCTAAGCCTATACAACACTGTCTTTGGATAAAGTCAGAGTAGCACACAAAGTTAGAAATGACTAAGAACACTTTCCATTTGCCATTTCACACAATGACTCTGGTGGCAAATTTTTAAATGTATAGTGTATTCCCTATGACAAGAAGACTTCTATTTCAAAGTGACCTAAACACAGGATGAAAGTCTAGAGCGCACCTGGGGCTGAGGACTCCAATACTGCTCCCCCTCTCCCCGGTTTTCCCAGTCATAAAGGCTAATGGACCTGTGGATAGAAGACTTAGGACCTGAAATACTTAGGACAAGCAACAAGGATCCAGGATCTTTAAAATAACTTACATCATCTTTTTGCCCAGAATTTTAGTATAGTGAAATGAAAGGGATTTGTTATTTCTCCACGATCTCTAAGGGTACCAAAGAAAATTCCCCATGTTCTACCAGTTATTAGAATCTAGAAGAAAACTCACTAGGAAATACAACTTCAAAGTCATCAGAGGACTTTTGTGAAGCCACCACTGTCTTAAATATGTCACTGATGGCCCTCCCATGAAAACTATACAGAAAGGGTGAATTACAAAAGGACAAGCAGAAAATAAGCAGTAATCATCATGTCTTAAAAATCTGAGTCAATTGGCTAGAATTTTTCACATTTTGAAGAATATGAGTTTGTACAGGTATTTATATATGTACTTTTATATGCACTGTATTTTGTATACACTTTTATATACATTGAGATGGTCTTTACAAGGGTATAGTCCTTGTTTCCCTCATCTTTTATCACCAACCCTTTATCAAAGGACAAACACAGTGCCTGATAAGTAGTATGTACTCAAAAGAAGTTTGTGCCATTAATAATTTAATTCTACAGAATAAAATATAGACTTTATTCTTCCATTGGAAACCAAAAACCATAAAATCTAAACTGCTATTAGCACTGGGACTTCATGGACCTCAGGTTCTATTCCTGCTTGTTTGGTAAGCACACATGATAACACCACAATTATCTTGACAGAATTCACCATAATACCTGAGGAGCAGGTATATAAACTTTAACCAAAGCCATTGACCACTGTTGTTGCTACCACACTGATAGCCATGTTGAGTCACCAAAAGTAAACAGCCCTTGTGAAATTAGCAGTCCTGGAGAATAAATATGAGGACATTCTTCCAGAATGTCCCCTTGGAAATCAGAGCCCTTCACAAGTTACCTCAGTAAATGTAGAACCTACATATATACTTAATACTCATGGCAGTCATAAAATTGAATAAAATTCTTTTTGCAAAGCCTAATTTTTCTAGGAGAAAAACCTAGAAATCAAGGAACTATGCTGTGTATCTATTAATTCAGTAGTCCAGTATTTATATAGTATTTTCAGCATTTATAAAGTGCATCACATCTATTATTTCATTTAATGTTCATTCTCACAATAACTTTCAGAGACAGATAGAAATCCCATTTCACAAATAAGAAAACTGAGGGTTGGAGAATTTGTGCACCACAAATTAAGTCTCTGCCCGTGTTTGCACCACAAAGGACAATTATAGAACATAACAGAGCCTTACACACCCAGAGCACCCATTCCAGCCAAATCCAGTAGTTCTTGCACTATTGATCTGGATGAACCAACTTATATCTCAACCACCTGGACTCAAATCATATACATAAGTTGAATAAGAAAAAGAAGTGAGGATTTTGGTTATAAAGGAAAACTCCATGAGTGCCAGACAGTTGTACATTGTCACCTGATTTTTAAATTTATAGTATCAATAATAACGTAAAAACACTGCTACCACAACAGGTAACCTTGACTGCGTTCTACATGTAGGTTCAACAGACTAAGCATCAGGAACTTATGAGAGAGACAGCCCTCTCTCTCTCTCCTCCTGGGATCTACAGAGTCTGCTAGCTATGTGTTGACTCAGAGCTGACCTATCCAGGAGACATGATGGGCAGAAGGCCAAGGTCTCACAACACCGCCTTTCTTTTTTGATAGTATGGGGTTTGAAGTCAGGGCCACACTCTCAGTCCTTTTTGCTTTAGTTTGTTTTTAAATAGGGTCTCATACTTTTGCCCAAACCAGCTTTATACTGTGCTCCTCCCACCTCTCTTAAGCAGTTAGTACCACAGCCACGGGCCATCATGCCCAACTTGTTTGTTGAAATATGGTCTAACTTTTTGCCCATCCTCCCATCGCTACCTTCTGCAAATCTCACTTATGGGTATATGGCACTATATACTAGCCTTCCCCATGATACTTTTAAGTGTAAATTTTTAAATGTTTTAAGTTAAATTTATTTTAAAATCAGAAAAAATATAATATAATAACGGATACATAATAATGGATCCAGTCTGAATTATATTTGTCTTTGTACTGACAGTCATAGAACATGATGTTTAATATCTTCATGAAGGAAGGAAAAAACAAAGGCAAAAGTGCCCAGGGCCCACAGAAGACATAAACCAGGCCTGGTCTGACTCTTCCTGCCCCACGCCCCACAAGCACTCCTAGGGCTTCCCTTATGGAGCACCCCAGGCTAGCTCCACGACTCGTCTTGGAATCGAGAACAGCTTTAGCTGTTTAAAGAAAGCCCTTAATTACCTTCTTCTTTTGCTTCCCATATTACTGAAGTAATGAGATCTGAATTCAAAAACCACTCTCTTTCCGATTGCTTTGTGGAAAATCACACACATGCTTTAAAACACTTTGTTTTGGGGCTCCTGTGTAAGCTATACAGAAAGGGTAAATTACAAAGAACAAATAGAAAATAGCCTCTAATCATCATGTTTTAAAAATCTAAGTCAATTGGCTGTAAATTTTCACATCTTGGAGAATATGGGACTTAATAAAGAACAAAGCATAGCTTTCCCACATTACCCATAACTACCTTCCATACTTTAATATACATTATCACACACTGTAAATGCATAAGTGGATGGGTATAACAGTTGCCCTGATCTGACTGTTGCACATTGTTCCTGCATTGAAATGTATGTCACACTGTGTCTTACAAACATGTATGGTTACTATGTGCTTATTAAAAATTTTTAAATTTACTTTAAAAACTATTTGTTGACTGAATAAATGAATGGATATTTTAGGTCAAAAGAGCTCTCCAGTCTATTATTAGATCTACAGGAAATGATGTAAGGTAAAGATGCATGATAATGCAAATGACACTGAACCAAGTGCCAGTCTTCTTCTCAAGTCATGTGGTCGTTGTAACAAATCCAAGAAGAAAAGATAGGCCTCAATTTCTCTGATAATCAGTGCCAGGGAACTGGCACTGATACTTTGTGTAAGGAAAATCAACCTTGTTCTTGTGCTCAAGCACCTACCTAGGAAGATCAACATTGTATTCTTCATCAAAAAAAAAAAAAAAAAAACTTTCAGTCAGGTCAGGTACAGTTGCTCAAGCCTGTAATCCTATCTACATGGGAGGTGGAGACCAGAACCAGCCCAGGCAAAAAGTTCACAAGATCTCATCTCAACCAATGGCTGGGAATGGTGACAAGCACCTGTCACCTCAGCTACATAGGGAAACACAAATAGGATTGTGGTCCAGACCACAATAAAGCAAGACTCTATCTCAAAAATAACCAAAGCAAAAAGGGCTGGCAGCATGGGTCAAGTGGTAAAGCACATGCCTTAGCTAGCATGAAGCCCTGAATTCAACCCCAGTACTGAAAAAGGAAGGAAGGAAAGAAGGAAGGAAGGAAGCTGCCAATTAACTAATCAAGGGTCCATTTAAAAAATAGATTTATATGATATTTTTGCCAAAAATGTTTAATACAAATTGATTTAGGAGGAATTAATTAAATCATTCTAGAGTATCCTATAAAATGACTGGACTAGATATTTCTAAAATTCAAAACAATGAACAATTATTCTAAATTAAAAAGAAAGTAAAGGGATTAAAAGACAAACTCAATGTATAAATATTGATTTGGTTAATGTACCAAAAATTTAAACCAATTCTAAGAGATGAGAGGTTTGGGGGGACAACTGTGAAAACTGAAGAGGAAAATGCTTGTTATTTAGCAATGTTACATTTCTTGTGTGTGGCACTAATATTGTGGTTGGAGGTGTGGCTCAAGTTGTAGAGCACCTACTTTACAAGTATGAAACCCTGAGTTCAAACCCCAGTCCCACCAAAAAAAAAAAAATTCAGATTTTCAGATTAGGGTTACTCAGGGTTACTCAGCCAGTCTATGCAAATATTCAAAAATCAAATGGAAAAAAAAACCCAAACTCTGAAATATTTCTGGTCTTAAGCATTTCAGATAAGGGAAATTCAGTAAATGAATGACTTGATTATAACAAGGAGTGCTTCCTGTTACCATGACCAAAGTTATTTCTACAGTCTGAACTCATATTGGTATGTTCACATAGTGGAACACTGATTTGAAATAAAAAATGAAGACCAAACTATTGATCCATGCAACCCTACAGATATGTGGCAAAAACCTTATGCTGAGCAAAAGAATATATACTATATTATTTTGTTTATACTCATTTTTAAAATAGGCAAAACTAACCTGATAGAAATCAGGTGTTTGGATGAATAAAAAGACACACAAGGGAATTTGCTGAAGTTACAAAAATGTCCTATATCTTGTTTTATACTCTTTGGGGAGTTACATGGATGTATATAATTGTCAAAGATGGTTCAACTGAACACTTGAGACTGTATCTGTCTAACCTCCATCAAAAAATAGAATAGTATTAAAATTAATATTGCTTCATGTCATTTGATAAACTCGATACTTACCAAGGGATTTCTTTTTACTGCCGAACATTATTGCACCTGATCTTTCACCAGGTCTCGATAGCTGTCCTTCATAAGAAAACAGGAGAAATATAAAACATTAGTATTTGAAAAATGCTTAATACATTTGCACCCTTTAACTTTCTTCCTAGACAAATTTAGGAATTTGCTGACACAATATAACAACAGATTCAACTTATCAGGCTTCAATCTAAGCAGATAGTAATAATCTTGCACAAAAATCATTATATCATAAATGTATTGGGACTCAGAAAGCTGTATCCCAAAGGGAAGGCCTCAGAGGCTATCTCAAAAGCAAAATTTCTCATTCCAAGAATGGGGAGAGAGGATAAAGGAGAATGGTGGAGGGGGTGAATTCAAGCACATTATATTTGATATATTGTAAGAACTTTTATAAATGCCACAATTTACCCCCACCCAGCACAACAATAAAAAAGAGAGAGAGAAAGCTTCTCTCTGACCTGCTTCTTTCCTGTCTCTCACCCCTCATTCTCTTCCAAAGCAGTCTTTGGAATGAGAATTCCTAGTCCCTAAGGCAGGTCATAGAAACCAGAATCCCTGTCTCCCAAAGTCAGCCATAAAACCTAAAAATATTACTCTAATTTTCCCCCACATTTCTGTGTAGAATTAGCCATAAAAATTTCTCTGAGTTTCTGGCAGTGTTGCTCTAGTGGTAGAGCACCTGCCTAGCAAGTTCAAGGCCTTGAGTTCAAACCCAAGTACCACCAAACAAACAAACAAAAATTCTCCAAAAGATCCTGCCCCATGCCTCAGAGAAAGAAATGAAACAAGTGAAGGCCAAGAAGATTCTGAGCAGTCAGACATCATCGGGTTTCCCCACTCAGTTTACATTGGATCACTCACTTTTTTTCCATTCATAGCTTTACACAGCTATCCCTGATTCATCGAACCTAAGCATAAAAATGGATCATTTACCCTGGGTCTTCGGGTTCAGTCTGAAGGCTACTGTGTGTGTAGAAGGTAGCCTCAGTGAAGAAAGACATTCTGTCACTCCCCTTATCTCAAAGGGTTACAGAAAGGAGCCATCTTGAGAGAAGACTTATTGATTGAATCTGAGTTACTCTGGGGACCTAAAAACAAGGAATAATCTTGGCTTACAGAGACAGTGTCACAGTGTCCGGGTGGGAGATGGCCTTAAGAGGTGACTGAGGAGAAGGACAGGGTCTGATGTGGTCCTACAGAGAAGTTCAAGCAACAGGGAGCTCTGGTAGCAAAGGCATAGTGGTTGGAGGCCCTCTCTTCCATGGCAAGGAAAAAATTCCTTCACCTGAAGCAGAAATAGAGTACTTAGGGTATGGCTGCCATAGTAGTATTTGATCTCCAGGGCCTGCCTCCTGGGTGCATGTATTGATTGCTAGGTGGGTCACAGTCCTGAGCCAAGACCCTCCAAATCATGTGATTCCCTTAGCCTCCTTCCCATCACAAGGAGGTGAGCTGTGTGGCAGGGCCTGAAAACACTGACATCCACCTCTGGGAACTGCATCCTACCATGTATTTGCTGCCAGGTGAATCTAAAGGCCTAGCACACAGGACTTCCAACTCACGTGATTTCCACAGCCTCCTCTCCCACAAAAGGGGGGTGAATTGTGGGGCAAGATCTGAAAGCAGTGAGCCCTGCTTCCAGGAAATACATCCAGCCTGTGTTACCTTTCAGGCGGGTGTGAGGACCACAAGTCCAGACCTCCAAATCAAATAACTTCTACAGCCTCCTCCACCAAGTGGGAGGTGAACTGCTGGTTGAGACTTCAATGTACTGACACCGCTGCCAGGATCTGCATCCTGGTGTGGGTTTGCTGCCAAGCAGGACTGAAGGCCAAGTCCAGACCCTCTAAGTCATGAGACTTTCACAGCCTCCTCCTCCCAACAGAGAGGAAAACTACTGGTCAAAGTCTATAAGCCTGGAAGCCAACAAGCAAAGCAACTAGGTCCCTCAGTTCTCCCCCAGCCAGTACAGAACTCAGAGCTCTGTTTGCTCCTCCCACTCTCTAACATGTATGGAGGTTACTCCAAGGTTTGGACACTTGTTGCCCATAGGAACAAAAACTGGGGAGAGGGCTTGTGGATCAAGTGGGAATTTGCCTGACCCACAGACTATAAAGCTTCCCGCAGCCAGCAGCAGCTCTCAATACACAAGAAGCTTCTATAGTGAAAGCAGCTGAGAAGCAGACAAGCAACCCTTCTACAAGAGATTCCAGCTAGTTTACCTCAATCTGAGCAATACTGGGGATGAGGACCAATGACCTGAGCACACAGGCAAATGCTTGGCTACTGAGCCATACCTCCAGTCCAGTGGTGAGAAATAGCACCTCAACCCTGCCACTACACATCCTGCCTGAATAGTGAGAACACTTTGGCTGAAAGACTACAGGTGATTGAAACAGCCAACAAACAACTTGGCCTCAAATGTGTAAATCCCAACACAAAAACACAAGAAATATGAAAAAACAAGTCAACAGGACTCCTCCCAAACAACTCCACAGTACAAACACTAATAACAGTGAAGTGGATGAAATCACACACAAAGAATTTTTTAAGTAATAAGAATGATTAATGAAATTAAAGAAGACACAAATAAATGCCTGAATTAATTCTAAGAAAACTCAAAGAACTGAATGAAATAAAGAAGATAATACAGGAAATGAAAGAGGAATCCAATAAAGAATAGAAATGCTGGAAAAAAAAACCAAAATGAAAATCTCAATACGTTAAATTAAAACACAGTTAAAAGGCTTTCTAATAGAATCAAATTGAAGACAAAACATCAGAGCTTTGCAAATGAAGGGTAGAAAAAAACTAAAGAAGTAAAATTGGAATATGCAAGGTCTCTGGGACATCATTAAAAGACAAAACCCATGAATCATGAGCATAGAAGAAGAAGAGGTGCAAGCTAAAGGAATAGAAAACATATCCAATAAAATAATAACAGAAAACTCAAATTCGAGACAAAGATGATCATCCAAGTACAGGAGGCTTTTAAGACTCCAAACAGACAAAATTAGAATAAAACCTCTCCAAGGCATATTACAGTTGAAACATCAGGCATACAGAACAAGGAAAGAATACTGAAAACTGCAACACAAAAGGCCAACTCACCTAAAAAGACAAACCCATCAAATAAAAACAGACTTCTAAACAAAATTTTTAAAATCAAGCAGTGCATGGAATTATGTATGTCCACCTTGAAAAAAAATAGCTGCCAACCTAGATTACTGTATCACAAAGCTATAAGCTGTCCTTCATAATTAAGGACAGCTATAAGCTGTCCTTCCATGATAAACAAAAAACAAAGCAATTCACTATCACTAAACCAGCACTGCAAAAGATGCTTCTAGGAACCCTAGAAAGAAGAGGAAGATAAGTACAAACATGAAAATACAGGAAATAATTAATCTAACTATACAAATAAGATAAGCAAATGAGGAGGAAGGAAAAAATCAAGTGCTAAAAAACCAATGAAATGGCAGGAATTATTACATACCTGTCAATAATAACTGAATGTTAATAGTCAATTATTCAATCAAAAGACACAGACTGGCAGATTGGATTAAAATATAAGATCCAACTATTTGCTCCCTAAAAGAACTGCACCACACTGGCAAAGAAAAACATAGGCCTAAAGGGATGGAAAAAGACTTTTCAAGCAAATGGATCCCTAAAGCAAGCAGGAGTAGCTATACTCATATCTGACAAAACAGACTTCAAACCAAAATTAGTCAAAAGAGATAGAAGTCACTTCATATTGACAAAAAGAAACTATCCAGCAAGGAAAGATAACAATTATAAACATATATGCAGTAAACACTGACACTGACACGAACAATTTCATAAAGCAAATATTACTAGACATAAAAACATGGGTAGACTCCAACACAATAATAGTGGGTAATACTTCACTCTCACAAACAGGTATCCAGACCAAAACAAAAAATCAACAAGGAAACTTTAGAATTAAGTGACTCTATAAACCAAATGGACTTAACAAACATTTACAGAATAATCCATATAACAGTTGCAGAAAACACATTCATATCTGTAGCCCACAGAAATTTCTCCAAAATAGCTCATATCTTAGGACATAAAGCAAGTCTTAACAAACACAGGAAATTTGAAATACTTTCCTATATTTTAGCAGACTACAATGTAATAAACTAGGAATCAGTAGCAAGAGAAACTATAGAAAATATCCAAATCCATGGAGACTGAATAATTCACTCTTGAAAGATACGTGGGTCATTGATGAAATGCAAGAGAAAATTTTCAAAAATTCCTAGAATGAAAACACAATTACCAGAACCTTTGGGACACGGAAAATGCAGTGATTGAGATTTATAGATACAGAGTTCCCTCATTAAAAAAATCATGAGAGATGGCAAATAAATAAACTAATGACCCACCTCAAGCTCTTAGAATAACAAGAACAAGCCAAAAGCAATAGGCAGAAAGAAATAATAAAGGTTGGGGCAGAAATTAATGAAATGGAGATTAGAAGAAGAATACAAAGAAACAATAAAGTTGGTTCTTTGAAAAGATAAACAAGATTGACAAACACGTACCCAAACTAAGCAAAAGAAAGAGAGAAAACATTCAAATAAACAGAGACTCCAGTTAATTGGAGATGTGAAAGGGCATCAACAACAAACACCAATGAAATTCAAAAAATTATTATGGAATACTTGAAAACTTATATTCTAATGAACTAGAAGCACAAAAGGCCCCAAATAGCCAAACAATCCTGAGGAAAAGAACAATGTTGGAGGTTTCACAATACCAGACATCAAATTATACTACAGATCCATATAACAAAAATTGCATGCCACTGGCACAAAAACAGACACATAGACCAAGAAATCGAATAGAAGATCCAAAAATAAGCCCACACAGCTTGAGCCATCTGATTTTTAACAATGGCACCAAAAACATGCACTAAAGAAAAGACATCCTCTTCAATAAATGCCATTGGAAAAACTAGATATCCACATGTAGAAGACTGAAGCTAGACCCTATGTCTCACCCTGCACAAAAATTCAAAATGAATTTTGAACTATTAGAAGAAAACATAGGGAAGATCTTCTTAAATATAGGGATAGGTAATGCATTTCTGAATAAGGCTCCAATTGTTCAGGTAATAAGAGCAAGAATTGACAAGTGAGATTGTATCAAATTTAAAAGCTTCTGCACAGTAAAGGAAACAATTACTAGAATCAAGAGACAATGTACAGAATGGCAGAAAAATCTTTGCCAGATATTCATCAGATAAAGGACTGATATCCAGAATATAAAGAGCTCCAAAAATTAAACATCAAAAGAACAATCTAATTAATAAATGGGCAAATGAGTTGAATAGACAGTTCTCAAAAGAAGTACAGACAGATAATAAATACATAAAGAAATGTTCAACATCTTTAGCCAGAAAGGAAATGCAAATCAAAATGGCACTGAGACTCGATCTCACCTGAGTCATAATGCCAATCACTAAAAAAGTAAACAAGAAGAAATACTGGTAAGGATATGGGGAATAACTCTTATACACACTGGCAAGAATGTAAATTAGTGCAGTCACTATGGAAATCAGTATGGAGGTGCCTCAAAAAACTAAAAATAGTACTAGTGTATGATATAGGCATACCACTCTTGGGTATGTATCTGAAGGAATGTAAGTTAGCATACAACAGAGATACCTGCACACCCATGTTTGTAGAAGTTCTACTCACAGTAGCCAAACTATGAAATCAGCCTAGGTGTCCATCAGCTGATGAATGGATAAAGAAAAAATACACAATGGAGTACAATTTAGAAGAACGAAATTATGTCATTTTCAGGAAAATGGATAGAACTGGAAATCATCTTAAGTGAAATAAACCAGACTGAGAAAGACAAGTATTGCATGTTCTCCCTCATATGCAGAATCTAGACCTAAAAAACTGAACAATGACTCAAGTGTAAAACAGGGAGACTGTGAGTGGGAGAGTGAGAGGATGAAAGAGAGGGTATGAATATGACTGAAGTATTTCATATGCATGTATGAAAAGAAAATAATGAAATCCATCAAAAATTGTTCAATAAAGAAGGGAGGGGAAACAATAAAGATTAATGAAGAGGAAGAATTTGATCAAAGTATGTTTTATTCATGCACGGAAAACCCTTTGTACATTAATACATTTTAGGAAAAAAGAGAAAAAAAACAACAAAAGATTTGAATGAATAAATGATATCAAACATTCAGAACCTAACAGACCATGGAAATGAACCCAGGTATCTTTGCAAACACACGGCAGGGCTGGCAGAGGTACTGAATGGATACTTTTTTAGTGAGAAAGAAAAATGACTTGTCTGCTTCCTGCTCAGAGAAGTAGTGTAGCCAGATGCAATAAGCATACATAAAGAAGTTGGTCAGTCATGCGGAGACCAGAAAATGGGGAAGAACAACACATATGGCTTAGCAGTTTCAAGAAAAGAGATTGTGGAGGAAGTTTACCAACGCCCACTGCTCCAGCACAGATCTCCCAGAATCTAAAATGCCTGAAACCACCAGGATGTCTCCCTGGATGTGCTTCACAAATAGGGCCACTGACAGTAGGCTCCACTGCTTTTCAAGGGCCCAGGTTACTAAAACTGATTAATACAAACAAGAAAAGAGTGCTGCTGCAAGGTGCTGCTAGAGCAGAGGGTGTCGAATATAACCATCAGTAGCTCCCCTACTCCTCCCTCCATGCCTTCTACTAACCACTGCCAAGGCTGCCTAAGACCATCCCTCCTAACCCTCCTCTCTACCCCTCTACCCCAGCCCTAGGCTGCAGACTGGCTCTCGGACATTTCTGCTGACTAGAATTTGCTCTTCCCCTGTGTTCCTCCTCACAGGTGTCCCTTGATCAAGCCTTGACCACTACGAACCAATGACCAAGTCAAAACCAGAGTTCTCTTCATAAAAGGGAAATAGTAGCCTATCATGCCCCCGCTAAAAAACCCTCCAGACACATCCTATTTGTCTTGGGAGGAAAAAAAATCAAATTATAACATGACTGCTAGTACTTTCTGCAACCTGTTCTTCTGCTCATTTTTTTAGCCATATTTCTCATCCCTGTCATTCACTGTCCCCATGCCTCCTGGACTTCTCCTGCCTATACTCTGGAAATATTCAATTTAGCTTCTTTTCACTTGGGAGCCTCTTCACTCTTCACTTCCATAGTTAAATCTCTAATATCTAATACATGCCTGGCACATGGTGTTACTCCTTAAACATTTGCTAAATGAAAGAGGATGAATGAATGATGTCTTCAATTTCTACGAGGATTGGAGCAAGGACCTCCAGATACTAAAAGACGCTTCCTTTTTAACACCTATCCCTTCCCAGATCCCAAGTGCCAGTATGTTTTAGATCTCCCTTCCCAAGCAGGGGGTGACCGTGGCTCCTTTTGCTGCTTCTTCCCTCTTGTTCCCCATCCTTCCGTGCACCCTTATCTCCAGCCTAGGAAGAATGCCAAAGGATAAATAAAATTTTGTTAGCAATACAAAAAGTATTGGAGGCAAACTAAAGAACAGGAGAAAGATGGGAGAAATGAGCAGATCCTGGAGGGAGAAGACAATGAGGAGACATTATAACTATAAAGGAAGATTCACAAAAAGGGCTTTTTGAGGTAAGGGCCTTCCTGTAAAAAATAACACAGACAAAAGTGAGTTTCCATCTATCTACGAAGAACTTTCTTTGTCTTTTCTTTGTTTCTCAAAGTAGTCACACATAAAACAAATAGTCACAGCAGATTTTTTAAATGACATTAGGAAGGAGGATGCATGAATCCTGTGATAATGACATGTATCTAGTGGCCCCATCTGGTCAGAAGGGAAAGCTCATCAACAAGTTGAAACCAACTTGTTAGGGCTTGAAAATTCTCTCTGGGGACTCAGTCAGCATGATCTGTTTTCATGGGTTCAAAATCCCTGGAGAATAAGAAGGGAAGAAGATTCTTTAAGCAAGATGGAGAAAGGGTATCAACATCATGATAGGAAACAGTGAGAATGCAGATGCCACTGGTCAGTGCATACTTTCTTTCTCCTTATTGGTTTGCAAGATTGATCTGAGAGATTAATACCAACTGATAACCAGTGAAAATATGAACCTAAATATGTTTGTGTAACATAAAGGTAACTATGGAAAACAACCACATAACTTCCTTCTTTTACTTAGATCTTTCTGCAAGTACGGTTCATTTTAAAAGCTTTTTAAGCAATTCCACATCCTTCCGAAGACAACTTTTCAAGACGTACTGCTGCTTTCACTTTTGATTTCCCTAATACCACCTTCCAAAGTATCTGTGAAACACTTCATTTTGAAGATACCTAATAAATTCATCTTTAATTTTAATTAATTTTGCTTTTGTAGAAAATATCATCTACTTTGTAATTAATCCAGTGATAATATAATCTGTTGAATGAACTAAACAATATTTCTGTATGAAATTTTCACTTATTTCTCACTAGTAATCTTACTCAAGTACTTTTTCCTCTTTAAAGAATTGACATTCAAGCTAGATACATGTTTATCACCATGTACAAGTATCAACTCAAAGTGGATTAAAGGCCTTAATGTAAGACCTGAGACCTTGAAGCTACTACAGAAAAGAGCAGGGAATACACTGGAGGCAACAAACATAGGCAAGGACTTCCTCAATAGAACTCAGGTGGCTCAGCAATTAAGAGAAAGGATAGACAAGTGAGACTTCATGAAATTAAAAAGCTTCTGTACAAGTGGGCAACTGAACTAAATAGAGCTCTTTCAAAGGAAGAAGTCCAAATGGCCAAAAAACATGAAAAAATGCTCACCATCCCTGGCCATAAAGGAAATGCAAATCAAAACCACACTAAGATTCCACCTCATTCCTGTTAGAATAGCTATCATTAAGAACACCACCAACAACAAATACTGGCAAGGATTCAGGGAAAAGGAACATTCATACCGCTGCTGGCAGGAATGTGAGCTAATACAACCACTTTGGAAAACAATATGGAAGCTTCTTAAAAATCATAGATCTGCCATATGATCCAGCAATACCATTCCTAGGGATATACCCAAAGGAATGTGACTCAGGTTATTACAAAAGCACCTGCACACCATGTTTATTGCAGCACTTGTCACAATAGCCAAGATAAGGAAACAGCCAAGATGTCCCACTACCACTGAATGGATTAAGAAAATGTGGTATTTATATACAATGGAATTTTACTCAGCCTCAAAGAAGAATGAAATTTTGTCATTCACAAGTAAATGGATGGAATTAGAGAACATTATCTTAAGCAAAGTTAGCCAGGCTCAGAAGACCAAAGCTTGCATGTTCTCCCTCATACGCAGATTATAGACTTAAGACAAATGCACTATGGGAAGGGGACTAGGAAATAGTAAAAAGGTCAGGTAGAGATGAACCAATATGGGTCATAATACACATGTGCATGGAAGCAATGCTAGGAATCTCTGTATAGCTATCTTTATCTTAACCTAGCAAAAAAGCTATGTAAAAATGATAAAATAAAAACTTTAAAATATGCTTTTAAAAAGTTTCTGTGCAACAAAAGAAATGGTCTATAAATTGAAAAGGCCATTCACAGAAGGGAGAAAATTTTTGCCAGCTATACATCTGACAAGGGGTTGATAATCAGAATATACAGGGAGCTCAAAAAACTAATCTCCCAAAAAAATCAGTGACCCAATTAATAAATGGGAAAATGAACTGAACAGAGCCTTTTCAAAGGAAGAAGTCCAAATGCCTAAAAAGCACATGAAAAAATGCTCACCATACCTGGCCATAAAGGAATGCCCCTAAAAACCACATTAAGATTCCACCTTACTTGTGTTAGAATAGCTACCATCAAGAACACCCTCAACAACAAATGTTGGCAAGAATGCATAAGGAAAGGAACCCTCATACTCTGCTGGTGGAAATGGAAGCTAGTACAACCACTTTTGAAAACAATATGGAGGCTTCTTAAAAAACTAAAAATACACCTGCCATATGATCCAGCAATCCCGCTCCTGGGGATATACCTGAAAGATTGTGAGTTGGCTTACAACAAAAGAACTGCACACCCATGTTTACTACAGCACTATTCCACAACAGCTAAGCTATGGAAAGAGCCAAGATGCCCCACTACTGACGAATAGATTAAGAAAATGTGTTATTTATACACAATGGAATTTTACTCAGCCACAAAGAATGAAACTTTGTCATTTGCAGGTAAGTGGATGGAACTGGAGAACATCATCTTAAGTGAAGTTGGCCAGGCTCAAAAGGCCAAAAGCCACATTTATGTTCTCTCTCATTTGTGGAATCTAGACCTAACACAAATGCAGCAATGTTATGAAACACTGGTCACACTAAGGGGAGGTCAAGCACAAGAGGGTTAGGGAAACTAAGAACTTGAATAGGGTTTTTATACCCACTATACAAGAACGAATATAAAAATCTCAAACTGACTGAAAGGGATTAAGGTAGATGAAGAAAATTAGAGGAGATGAGCCAGTTGGGGTTACATGTATGTATATACATGGAAATATCACAGGGAAACTCCCTGTGTAGCTACCTTTACCTCAAGCTAAAATGTCATGTTTTTTATTTTATCTTTTCTTTTTTTTCTCCCACAAAATCGGAGAACAGGAGGGCAGAACAAGTCCTACCCAGGGGGGAGAGCGGAGGTGTTGGGGAAAGGGGGTAGGAGAGTGCAATAAAATGTGTACACATGTAAGTAAATTCAAAAACGGTACCTGTTGAAACTACTCTAGGAATGAGGGGAGGGGGATGATTGAAGCAGTGAATTCAAGTATGATATTTTGATACAGTGTAAGGACCTGTATAAATGCCACAATGTACCCCCACCCAGCACAACAATAAACGGGGAAAAAAAGAATTGACATTGAAGTCTAGGTTTCCTCCAGTCCAATCTTTCTTTGCAACAATGGCTATCCAGACATAGATTACTAATGTAGCAGATTCCAGTCGAATTTTGAGGAAATAAAATTTGCTCTTTTCATTTTTTTCACATTTGTCAATTCATCAATATCTCAGCTGACACTTGTTCCACCTCTAAAGGGTGTTGGAGTAAAGAAAAGGTCATCTTCTATTGAACTTTAGGATCAGCGAAGGTCTAAGGAAATATAGCAAACAAAATTAGGTGAGAGAAGAATGCTTGCCAAAAAGCAAATATTAGCCCTAGAGGTTGGAATTTAGGATTTTGAAAGTTCAACCATTGACAAGTACTGAAGCAAACAAGAGCCACATGAATATGCTCCCCTTTCTATACCCCCCAAAGCAGAGGAAATGGGAAAAGAAAAGCAGCTGGGCAGGTCTTATCTTACCCTTGGCTTGATCCCACACAAGGAATTAAAATGGTGGTTTCCTTGTATGAAAGTCCTAGTAGATTGTGTGTGTGTGTGTGTGTGTGTAAGGAAGTATGTGAAAAAATACAGACAAAAGAAGATCGAATAATAGCTAAAGTCTTTACACATATATTCACTTAAAATGAAATTAGTGCTTTTTAAATTTAAAGTAAGACTTCCACAAAGACTTTCTTTTCTCTACCTTTTGAATTTAGGTTTTGAATCTTGGTCACAGAAAATAATTCTTTTAAGGAAAGAAATGGAAAAGTCAAAGGGAGATCCCAACTGATACCGAAAAAATAAAGAGATGGTTTTAAACACCTTGATATTAAAGGGATAACAAGAGATCCACACTGAAGCCAGGCATAGTAGTTCACACCTGTAATCCTAGCTGCTCAGGAGGTAAAGATTGGTAGGCTTGTCTGGGCAAAAAGTTTGCAAGATCCCCATCTTAACCAAAAAAAAGCTGGGAATGGTGGTACATGCCTGACATCCCAGCTATATGGGAAGCATAAATAGGAGGAACACAATCCAAGTAGGTCCAGGCATAAATACAAGACTCTATTCAAAACACAACTAAAGCAAAAATACCTGAGGGATGACTCAAGTTGTATAGCGCCTGCCTAGCAAGCAAAAGGCCTGAGTTCAAACCCCAATACCGCAAAAAAATAATAACAATATACAAGCCGCACATGCTATTTAAGTATCTGTGTGGGGACCTTGGCCACACTGCAATCCCACAAAAAAACCTCTCTCCTATAGTGAAAATGGGTACACCTGGGAACACATGACTCCGTGCTTTAAGCAAAGGATTAAAATGGATATTCTCTTTAATGATCTGAGGCCATTCAGCAATCAAGTTATGAGAAATAACTCCCTCTGCTCCAATTCCACGCTCACCAAGCCACCTGCTGCTAATAAATTGCTTTTCCACAAAGCCTGCCTACAGGGAAAGACTAATACTAGTCATGCTCAAGTGAATATCCAGGCCCTCCTGACAGCTATATTACATATTTTAAATTAATAAATTAACATTCTCATTTTATATCATCAATCCCTTGAACTAATACCAGAAAGACAGAACTATTCTTGGTGTGCTATTGAATTATGGTCCAAAGTCTCCAGGACAAACGGGCCACTCAGGTCATAGTAAACTCACAAGGAGGCCTCCGAGGGAACAGCCTGCCAAGCTGCTCCAGGGGCAGTTGGAGGTGGTGGTTGGAAGCTTGAATTTGACTTCAAACAGCCTGATCTTGAATTTCTGTTTTTCCTACTATCTTATTACAGAACATCAGGTAAATCTATATAAGCCCAAGGACCAACCTGGAAGAGCTGTGGGGACAGAAGCACACAATGAGAGTGTCAAAAGAGCCCTCTGAACTTTATCAAAGTATCTACACGAATGTTAGGAAGAAACAAGAACTGAGTATAACTACTTCAAGACATTTTGCAATACAAGGAAATAAGTGTGAACAGATAATAAGACTTAAAGTCAGGAGCAATGGGTGCCTGCCTATAATCCCAGATACTTGGGAAGCTGAAACAGCAATATTGTGAGTTCCAAGACAGCTTGGGGAACATAGTGAGACCACACTGAAGGAAGGAAGGGAGGGAAGAAGGAAAGGAGGGAGGGAGGGAGAGAGGGAGGGAAGAGAAGGAGAAGGGGAAGGGGAAAGAGAGGAAAAAATACTTTAAATAGAAGATATGGATGGTGTGGGTGTTTCATGCCTGTAATCCTAGCTACTCAAGAGGCAGAGATCAGGAAGATCATGGTTTGAAGCCAGCCCCGGCAAATAGTTTGTGAGACCCTATCTCAGAAAAATGCATCACAAAAATAAAAGGGCTGGTGGAGTGGCTCAGGGTGTAGGCCCTGAGTTCAAACCCCAGCACTGCATAAATAAATAAATTAAATTAATAAATAAAAGATGTGCATATAGTGGAGAGATGGAATGAGTAACCTGAGGTGACAAAGCCAGTGAGAGGAGAAAGATTGAAAATGTGAAGTAGAATGACAGAAAGGCAGAGAGAGGAATGAGAGGAGATTAGGGAAAGGAAGGGGCAGCCAGGGCAGATGAGGAAGAAACAGGAACAGTCCAAACTGTAGAGAAATACGGGGCAGATTCTTGGCAGCCCTCATTATTGGCCACTTCCCTGCCCAGTTTAGCTCCACCCTACTTGTTTCCCTTCTCAGAGTCTAGGAAGGATTTGGAAGGTTCCCACTTGTTGAATACCCTACTTTCTTTGAGCAGTGTGTTCTCTTCAATTCTGAGACTCAAGAACAAGAAAGACCAAGTCAAAAAGGACCCAATTTGGCTCCACACACCCACACCCAGACCCACCGTTTATGAAGACCTCCTGTCCTCCTTTCCTCTTCTCCACTCTATTCTGTTCTACTTGCCTTCCTCTTTTCTGACTCAGATTTCCCTTCCCCCTTTGGAGACAGAGTACCATACAGGAGAAACTTTTAGGATAACAAGAATCAAATCCTAGCTCAGTTACACCTTATCTTTAAGCAAGCCATTTACTTTCCCAAGATTCAGTCTCTGAATCTATAAAAGGGAGATCGCAATGCCTTCCTCTGATCTGTTATGTGGTTAAGGATATATGTGTATACAGTTCTCTCCATTGTTGTGTCTTCCCTTCCTCCTCCCTTTCTCCTCCCCAGCCTGCCTTTATCCTAGTACTCCCTGACTTTTCTCCTTTTTTAATCTCCCAATTTCCTTTCTCTGCTTTCCTGACTTGTCTTCATGTATCTCACTAAGTTATTTGCTTCCCAACCCAACTCACCCTCTCTCTAAGGACTAATCCAACAAAGAATGGAGAGGCAGAAGGCTGCCTGGGAGGAAGCACCAATGTGGGCTTGGGTGAACCTTGGAAATCTACCTGCTTGAGGGAGGAAAGCTGTGAGGACAGGATGAAGGGGCTTATCTGGTCTTGCTGCCTCCCATCCTCTTTGGTCCTAACACTGCCCCCACCTCCCTCAGGTCCCGGGTTCCCAAAGGCAGAAGAGCAAAAGCCTTGGCAAGTCCTCCCACCCTGGGACATGAAGACCTTACCATCACACCCACAGGAAACCTTTCCTACCAACCCAAGGACATCACCCCAGTGCTGGGTCCATGAGGGGCAGGAAATGAAACACAGTCCTCAGACCTCAGATGTGGGGAGCGGATTAAGAAAAGCCTATGAGAACTTGACATAAGCACAGCTGTGCCCAATAATCAGCAGGCTGAGTTTGGCATGGCCCCAGCCATAGAAGAGTGCAAAATGCAGTACAGCTGCTTTTCCTAAATTATTTATGCTCAGAGAAGTAGGAAAGCAGGTTTCTCTTATTACAATGTCATGCCCTCACTGAGAACTGTTGCTCCACCTCCTTGTTTACCACTGGATATAAAAGACTTGCTAAAGGAGGAGTGGGGGTTTTTTGATGGGAATGAGGGGATTTTGATTGACTGATGCTGCTGCTGGCTGTGTGTCTCCACCAGAGCAGTTTTCTGCACTGAGAACTTTATGCATAGGCTTTAGAAAAGCTAAAGAGAACATGGGACAGTGCAAGTCTAAGGAAAGAGACTTTAAGAGTTATGCTAATACAGTTTTTAGACGTGGCTGCTGTTGTTTGTCTGCAGGTCTGAGCACTGAGATTTTAAGAAAGCTAAAGAGAACATGGAACAGTGTGAGTCTAAGGAAAGAGACTTTAAAGAATAGAAAGAAGAAAGACTTTAGAAGCAGGGTTTTAAAGGTAAAAGAAAAGAACAAAAGCAAAAGAAGAGTTATTAGAGAAAAGAAGCAATGAGGCTGTTGTATCTCCATCCAAGCACCCATCACACCTGGCCCTAACTTTATTCATGTCTGTCTTCTATCATTTGTCCTTTCTGCATCTCCAGTCACCCCCAGTTAGGTCAGTAAAACAAGAGCTCATGAGAAAGCTCTCGAGACTCAGAAAAGGGAGATCCTGGTAAACCAGAGAAATCTCAGTCATGAACGGAGAGATCAGAGAAATACAGGAGTAAGTCCAGGCTTCTGTACTGTAAGTGTGTAGCTGGGAATATAAATGGAAAGGTGAGAGGTATAAATTTTTATTCACATTGGGTGTCATCAGCTGCTGCCTACAGCCAGCCACAGTGCTTATAGGTTGCAGATATTGCACAAATGTAGAACATTTTAAAAAAATTTTTAAGCCAATCAACATGTACATGTCTGTGTACAGCTAAATTTGTAAGTTGCTAAGCCATTGTGTCTAGTTACCATGTCTCAACAATAATTTTATATTGTATATAATGAATATCAGGTAAATGTTATGAGTAGTCATACAAACACTGAAGTCTGTTTATTCTGTCACATGCACAGTCATTACCTAGCCACAGGATTGTAAAACTTTTCTTCCTCCTCTTGTTTATTCCCTGCTCATTGTCCCCCTTGATCTGGTAACCTCCTTTTCTCTTTCTTTTTTCTTCCTTTCCTAGCCTGCTCTTGCTGCCCCACTATGCATTTCCCTTCCTTCTCCTGTCTTCTCCTTTCTCTCCTAGACAGGACTCCCAGGCTTAGTCATCTTCCTTCCCCTTCTCGTGTCCTTATTTCTCCAGCAGTGCTGTAGTCAAACTACCCAGGTTTGGTCTTGCTAACCCTGTGACCTCCAGCAGCTTCCTCTCTCTTCTAAGTCCCCCTTTCTCATCTGTAAACATGAACCATCAAAATAACTCATAGAATTATTAGGAAAACAAAATAAGGCCAACCTACAAATAAATTACCATAATACTTCCTGACACAAAATTAGTACTCAATAAAAGAAAGCTATGATTATTTTATTTTTATTAAATGCATTTTTTAACTCTCCACATGAAGAAAACCTCCTGTGCACACACTCAAACAAATTTGAGAACCATGTCTCTCCTCGACTGATGTCAATCATCAAACATTTGTCAGGTGCCTACTCTATGTCTAACTTTGGCAGGGCTTGCAGGAGGCAAAGATGCATTCCCTTTCCTTCAAAGGCCCAAAGATGAGGCCAGACGCACACATAGGAAGGTCTCTAGAGCAGTAAGTACAGAGCTGTGGTAGAGGAGGGGTGGAGAACTATGGAGGCAGAGGGAAGAGGGAAACCACGCTTACTTTTTGCAGGGTCAGCCAAGACCTCATTGATAGTGATTCTGAGTTGAGTCTTAAAGAGTTTGCTGGATAAAATACATTAAGGATGGGCAGAAAGAACAGTATGTGGAAAGAAAAGTGTTGTAGGAAGAAGGAAAGGTTTGGGGAGCAATAACAGTAGTGGCAACCAGATCACCGGGAAGGGTACAGTATGGCAGAGTGGATAAGGGGTGGATTCTAAAAGACTTTATCATCAGCTGCATCACTGTCCCCATCATCATTACCATTCACGGGGTACTTTGTCCTGTGCTAAGCACTTGCCATGTGTTATTTCATTCGATCTTCACCAAAACTCTATAGGTGGGGACCATCATGATCCCAGTTTATAGATGAGATGACACAGAGCCTTGCCATGGCCAAGATCCTGTGGTTGAACCTGCAAGTAATGGGGAGGTAGAAAAGGTCTCTAAGTAGAAAGGCATGATTAGAATCCAGTCCTCTTTGTCCCCTGCATTGCTCCCTGTGTCTTTCTCTATACCAGTCCATGCCACCAAGAGTACGTTCATGGCCTAGGCTGCCATGGGAAGAGATTTGGAAGCAATGACAAAAGAAAGGGATGCTAGATTCTAGAAATGTTTCTGCAGTTGAACTGCCAGAGTTTATAAGTGATCCATATGTTGGGGTGCAGAACAAGGAGAAGTTGGGGGGAAGAATTCTAGGTTTTTGCCTTAGAACACCAAGAGGATAGAGGTACCATTAACTGAGATGACAAATACAGCATAGAAGGGAGAAGGTAGAGGGGCTGGAGCAAGAATTAGGAAAGGAGCATGATAAATTTGATCTTATCACACTAGGCCTGAAATGCCTCTTGATGACTGAAAATATCTTCAGCACTAAAGAGAAAAGACACATTTGTAGACTTAGAATTGTCAGCAGATAAGGAAGTGCTGAAGTCATGGGGAGTGAATGATCTCATTGAGGAAGAGTAAGAACGAAGAGAGGGGAGGAGAAGACAGATCTCAGGAGAACACTTAGCCCCCAAAGGTGGGTAGGAGAAGGAACTACTGAAATGAAATGTTATGCTGTGGCCTTTCCGTTACACCCTCTTCCTCTTGCATCCAGCAAGTGCCTGGCACAGAGGAGGTCTCAACAAACTTGAGCTGAAAGAGGAAAGCAAAGAAGACTCAGCCAGGCACAGTGACTCACAACTGTAATCCTAGCTACTTGGAAGCAGGAGATCCGGAGGATAGCAGTTTGAAGCCAGCCAAGTCAAAAAGTTCACAAAAATCGCATCTCAAACAATAAGAAGCTGGGCACCGTGGGGCATGCCTGTCATCCCAGCTGCACGGGAAGCATAAATAAGAGGACCACAGTCCAGGCTACCTGGGCAAAAAGTGAGAACCTATCCAAAAGTAACTAAAGAAAAAAGGACTAGGGGTGTGGTTCAGTGGTAGAGCACCTGCCTAGCAATCATTAAGTCTGATGTCAATCCCCAGTACTGCAAAAAAGAAAAAGAAAAAAAAGAAAGCCTCAAAGAATAAACATGTTTCCAAACATACAAGTTAATATTTACCTATTAATGTTTAAACTATTTAGTATCACTAAGATGTTACCATTTTCTCTGCTATTTTTCCATGAGAAACCCTTAAAACGATCTTCTAATTGTGAAACATGCCATAATATCTAGAACTGATACATTAAGAAGTTTTATTTCAGAGGCTGAAGCAGGAGGATCATGAGTTCAAGGCTAGTCTGGGCTACATGTTGAGATCCTTGCTAAGAAAGAAAGGAGAGGGAAGATGGAGAGAGAGAGAGCACTAAATTTCTAATTTACTTTTTTTGGTTGGTGGTTAGTTTGGGGCGGTACTGGGGAGTTTGAACTCAGAGCTTTGTGCTTGCTATCCAATTAAAATAGTCTTTCTACTAGAAGAAAATGTCTAATTAGTCATGTATGAACAAAACAGAACACTTCTGTGTGCACACACACACACAAAAAAAATCCTCCATGGCCACACACATAAAAAGAAATCCATCCCGAATTTTAAAGATGCACACATGATAAAACAATATAAAATACACTGGCTAGCGGTTAAGCTAAATCACTGTGAGTTTCACCTGAGAAAAGAAGCCAGTTCAGGCACAGGTGTTAGTAATCCCACATGAAATTCTATATTTTCTCATCCCTTTCTAATAAGCTATCAGCCCCCAATTAACGTTTCTCACCAGTTTCTCTTTCTTCAAACAGCTAACTGTTAACCAGACCTAAGACACCCTCATGTCTATGAAAAAAACAGCTAGAAGGATCAATTTTTCTCTTCAGACAAATCTCCGCACTAAAAACCTAACACTCCAGTCTAAGAGGGAAAGGGCAGTGCGAAGTGTCAAGTTTGAAGTATGAATTAATCACAGAATAAACAGGTGCAGGAGACAAAACCTTCTGGAAAAAATAAAACCAACTACTACCAAGGGAAGTGACAAAGATACAAACCAAAAAGAAATTAATATTTACGCTACTCACTTAAATCATTTATAAGTGATGCTAACGGAATAAAAATTTGAATTTCAAATAAAAAAAAAAGACACTGTCAAATCTCCCATCCCCAACTAACTCCCCCAAAATTATTTTTTAGTAAGAGGAAAATAATATGGAGTATTTGCTAAACCTCAACCACACAGTTGGAAACAGCAAAACAAAAGAGGAATACAGAAGGAAGAAAGTCCCAACCAGTCCAGAGTAAATCCCCACTTGATCTCACTAATCCTTGAATGGTTCCCACCTACTCACCTCACCCTGGACCTAACCCTCTCCCTAAAAAGGGAGGTTTCCCAGCAGTGTAGAAAGATCAGGCCAGTGTCCCTTCCGTGACCACACCAAAGAGAAAAGCAAGGCTATTCTGAAAGCTTTAGTAATTATATCTCTAGGTGGCGTTCTTGAAAACCTGAGATCAACTCCCAGAAAAAAACGTTTCTGACCACTTACCACTACCGGAAGCTGCTAGGTGAAGCTCAGAAACAGCATCTCATTAGAAAAAGGGGAAGACATGCAAGAAAGCAGCTTCACTACCAGTGAGGAATTTAAGAGAGAAAAACATGCCTGGAAAAAGACTGAAAGCTGGGAAGAAACTCTCCTATAGTTGCCTGCTACCACTCCAGGCCAGAGCTGGTTAATCTTGGAGAAACAAAAGGAAACTCCCCAGAGGCTGGCTTCTAGAGACTGGCTTCCTCTGTGGGAACCAAGAATTCAGAAGGATGGAAATGAACAATGGAGGGGACACCAGCTGCCACACCTACGCACCAAAATTCTACCAGTCCTGAACTGAGAACGATAAGCAAACAACCTTGGAGTTCACACCTGTTTTCCCAGGGATGAAAGATTTACCAATGGGGATATTTAACTCATCACAAGGGGAGTTCAACTCTCTCCTGGATGAAAGTGAAGCACACCCAAGCACCATTTAACTCTCAAAGCAGAGACACTTCTTCTTTACCAACATCCTTAATTTCAGTGCAGAGGAAGCAAGTGTTAACCCTGAAGATACCAAAGAACATATGCTCATAGGAAATTGATTTAAATTTTTCAGTTTGGAACTGCTTTAAGAGGTCCTAATTGAAATTACATTTTTTTTTTAAAAGAAAATCAGTTTGGGTCGATTTTTTTAAAGGGCAGATGTGATTCCTTTCAAGACATTTAGGGATTTTCCAGAAGTTGCATCAGATTGGCCAGTTAAGCACTGAAACCAAGCATGTTTTAATCATGTCTCTATAACCAGAGCAATCTGATCCCTTGTGTCTTGTCAACTCTGCTCTGCTGGAACAGCCTTGCACTGAGCCTTTCACCACAGCCAGATAGCAATGAGGGCCTTTCTCTTCCAAGGCTTCCCAGCAGCCAGAAACTACAGATTTCTGGAAGCAAGACTGATGGAGCTCTTCCTTGCATGCTAAAAAGGACCAGCTTAGAGGAGGAAGTAATCTCTTTAAAGTATTTAAAATGAAAATCAGCTTTAAATGAAAAAAAAATTAAGCATAGCTTCTATACCATTTTAAACCCATTATATTTTGGCTGATATTATAAATTTGGTAGTTACCTTTGCTGAAAAAGATACAAGAATTAGTTTTGAACCTGTGCACAAACGCGTGAGCATTACTAGAATGTCAAGTCCTAAAGTTTAGCTTCTTGGTTGTAAAATTGAGAAAATTATAACCTTTTTCTCAAGTTGTTTGTGACTATTAAGCAAGGTGTTCGTAAGGTGAGATCAAGAAGAATTAACCTAGAAGGTAACACACATGCACAGGAAATTAATGTGAGTCAACTCCCTGTATAGCTATCCTTATCTCAACCAGCAAAAACCCTTGTTCCTTCCTATTATTGCTTATACTCTCTCTTCAACAAAATTAGAAATAAGGGCAAAATAGTTTCTGCCGGGTATTGAGGGGGTTGGGGGGAGAGGGAGGGGGTGGAGTGGGTGGTAAGGGAGGGGGTGGGGGCAGGGGGGAGAAATGACCCAAGCCTTGTATGCACATATGAATAATAAAAGAAAAAAAAAAAAAGCAAGGTGTTCGTGAAAGGGGAAGAGGTGGCCCACACACAATAAAATTGAAAAAAAAAGATGTTCCTGAAATGAATAACAAATGAATAAAAGGATAATTTCATGTGCAAATTGCATACGCAGCTACTAGAACATAACCCAGAACCTGTCACAGAGTCGTTGTCTAGCAAAGGTCACTGACTACTTCTGAGCACTATTTCCCCACAATCTTTCCCATGGTCGACACATTTCCTTTATCACAACAGAATGAAGATGTCTGAATTCTGAATTACTTCACAACTCCAGTTCTTCCATTCTGACCCAACCACTTCCTTCTCTTCCTTCTAAGAAATAGTCCCATGCATACCCTTTCAAATTCCCCAATATACCATAAAACAGCACAAAAAATGATAAGATTAGTAAAAATAAATAGGAATTTTTGTATTTTCTTCCTAAACACCAAAAGATTTTTTGACACCCCACACACACTCCCACACACCCTCTCTCTTCCCCCAACTTTCTTCTCCACCCACCCCTACCTCCACATCCATCCCTCATACAGCCATCACATTCTTATCCCACCATATCCTACCTTCTCTCTTTTGTGACTGAAACCAACTCACCCTCCCATTCAGAAACAGGTCCACCAAATCTTTGAAATCTCACATACCATCCTGGTCTTTATTACCTAAAAACAAAGTATGGTTTTCTAACCTCTTGTAGTTTAGTGTATTGCCTGGCACTTTCCAGGATGTGTTAGACTGAAGTGCACCAAGAGAAAAGAAAACTCAGAGCAGCCTCCCGTAAATGTGCCCCCGAATGATTTCCTGTTGGTGGGTTAACCTTTTGTGGAAGACATAGGCCAACATAAACCACTGACCCATCACTGGCTGTGCTATTTCCTATGTGGGGATTTTCCATCTCCGTGAAAGGACTCAGTTGAATTTTAGTCATTACTCACTTAACTCACAAAAATAGAATAAGAGAATGCAAGCATGAGACATTTCTTTCAAAGTTAAGCCATAAATAGGGACTTAGATTTAGGAATACAGGAATTTCCTATTCCGCTATTAAATTTTCAGGAATTAAAAATACACCAAAAGTAATATAAATCTACTACAACATTAAAATTAAACTGGTGTGATTTCTTAAAAAATAATAAAGAATCCAAATCCCAGAATGCTGAAATTCATTATTGGGAACCAACTCCTGATAGTAATCTGGTCTCTTCCTCAAGAACTCCTCTAAATAGTCTTTTCAGTGCATCAGACACAAGCAGACATGGAACCTAGAGAGTTTGTTTTTCATGTAAATCCACTCACCAAAACCCAGGTGACTCGAATTTAGCTTGCCCTTTCAAATGATTCTGAACCATTTGTTCCAGAACTAGATTACCCAGCTTTAAACCAGACAGCCTAACCCCAAGCCCCACAATTGGCATCCCCAGCTGTGGAAGTCATTCTAATAGTTCTCTTCCAAGAGACGAATGTTCTACAGCCAAAACTGGATCCTGGAATGGTCTGTTGGCTTGGAGAGAAACACTCCCCACAATGATGCATCTCTGGCACTCAGGGAGGTACAGGGTCTGCCTTGCACATATTAAGTTCCCTGGAGAGATTTTTGGCCTCTCCTTTTTTTTTTATAGATTGACATCATAGGAAGTCCTTCCAGCAATAGGGGCACTGACCAGAAGGAAAGAGAGGAAGAATGGATCTGATCTGAAGCAGTGTGGGAGTTCAGATGGTCTTGCCATCTTAGCACCTCCACGACACAGAAGCATCCAGACACTAAGGCTCTTTTAACACTTGCCTATTGCTGTCCCATTTTCTCCTTGGCAGGTTGTCATCCCAGCAATAAGGCACAACTGGGGCAAAATGACTTTAAGAAACTCTTCTCTTCGTCTCTTTACCTTTTTGGTCCGTCCTGCAGGTCAATAGGTGTGAAAACTCCTTACCCCTTACCTGGCACTGGGAGAGTGCAGAATCAAGTTAAGCCTCAGAACGTCCCTAATCAGGACATATTTCCAGGACATTTCATACACTTTTCCCAAGTCCTGGTTCTGCAACAACCCCTCTGCAAGGCATTGGGGATCCTGAGGTAACAAAAACCTCATCTCTGCCCTAACAGGAAACTTTCTAGTGGAAGGGAAATGAGTTGTCAACACATTGTGATACAACGTGCTAAGAAGTCTAACAGAGGTACCTCCTATACACACCTTGTCCAAACAGACTGAAACTAAGGAGAACAAGGTAGGTAGAGAGAGCCCAGGGGGAACCACAGCCAAACATGTAAAGCTGAATCCTAAAAGACTGATAGGTGAGTTAGGGGGAAGGGATGTTAATTAGTTTTTCATTGCTGTGACAAATACTTGAGAGAAACAAGTTGAAAGGAGGAAAGATTTATTTTAGCTCCCAGTTTCAGAGGTTTCAGATCATGATTAGCTGGCTCCATTTTTTCTGGGTTTGGGGTGAAATAGAGCATCATGGTAGTGAGGGCGTATGATGGAGCTACCCTAGTGACATTGAGGAAGCAGAGCGAGGCATAGGAAGGAGCCTGGAACAAGATATAACCACTAAGAGACACCCTCAGTGACATACTTCCTCCAACTAGACTCCATTCCAGAAGTTTCCACAATTCTCAATAATAATCTCATCAAATTATGAATCCATCAGTGGATTAATTCATTGGTTAGGTCAGAGCCCTCGTGATCCCATACTCCTGAATGACCTCCTTCACTGTCAAAAGCATACTGGGATCTTGGAGAGGAGTAGGGGGGAAAAGAAAGAATCACTCAGTGACCCTAAAAAAGACTAAATAATCAGAAGGAGTTTGTCTGAACTGAAAAAGACTGTGACAAGTAAACTGGCTAGCTTAAGGTTTGATGTGCCCTTTCTCCCTAGTTACCCTTTGGGGTGTATAGGTTAGAAAGAACAGATCCATTGCAAAAAGTGAGGTAGTCATACTTTTTAGGCCCATAAGTAATATCCTGAGTAAACTAGAATCCCAGTACACTCACAATCCACCATTGAAGGCATAGGCTAGTATTTCAAAGTATCACGAAAAGTAGTTTAAAACGACAGAAATTTATTCTCTCACAGTTTTAGAGGGTAGAAATCCATAATCAAAGTGTCAGTCAACTTGGTTCTTTCAGGAGTTCCTGGAGGAGAATCTGTTCCATGCTTGAATTCAAGCTTCCTGTAGTTGATGACAATCTTTGACATTCTAGGCTTTTAGATGTATCCCTCATCTCTCTGCTTCTGTCATCATTTGGTATTCTCCCTTTGTGTCCTCACATGACCTTCTTATAAGATCGCCAGTCTTACAAGAAGGTGATCTTATGGATTTAGGGGCCATCCTACTCTAGTATAATCTCAGCTTAATATATGCAATGGTCTGCTTTCAAATAAGGACACATTCTGAAGTTAGACATGAATTTGGGTGCAGCTATTGAATGCCAGAAATGAAATTACAGTAGCTCCCCCTTATCTCCAGGGGATAAGTTCTAAGACCTCCAGGAAATGCCTAATAAAGCTGTTTTAACTCTGGAATTAATTCTGATCCTAGAATCTATGTGCCTAACCAGTCCACTGTTTCTGCTTCTCTACAGTGATGTCTCCTTTCATTCCACAGAGGAGCTAACATAAGTTTATTCATCCCCAAGAAAGAAAATACACTGGGTGATGGTGGCTCACACTTATAATTCTAGCTACTTGGGAGGCTGAGATCCCAAGGATTGAGATTTGAGGCCAGACTGGGCAAATAGTTCACAAGTCCCCATCTCCAAAATAACCAGAGCAAAATGAACTGGAGGCGTGGCTCAAGCGGTAGAGCACCTGCTTACCAAACTCGAACCCTGAGTTCAAATCCCAGTTCCACCAGTGTGTTATCCACTGGTAGGCTAGGAATACACACTCTATTTCATGACATTAGGTTTAAACACTAGGCTTAAAGGGACTAGCATTCAATATTTTACAATCAAGCTTTTAACACCAAGATCCCAGCATTGGCATGCTTCAATATGCTCCCGTTCAAACTCTTGATAATATTACGAATAATGCTAACAATACTTATGGTGAGAATTAACATTAATTATAATATACTTAATAATATTAAAAATAAAAATTGTAAAAGCATGCTGCTACTGTTGCTTTACCTTTTCATATGTTTATTCAATTACAAACAAAAGTATTTTGTCCAGAAATTTTTACCCGATTATATTTATACTAGACCAAACTTCAATCCAATTCATTTTGTCCTTTCAGTTATTTTTGAAGTAATGCTAAAAAAACATTAATTCCATGCCTGATTATAGCAATAGCACTCTAATAGTCATTCAGCAATTGGCCTGTGGTTTGGCATCCAGAAACTGATTTGAAAGTAGATAATTTATTGGCAATATTTATATAGTAATGTTCCTGTATTCCTATTTAATAAGTGGGATCCTGTTTCAGAATTTTTCATGATGAAAGGTGCAGAGACAGCCCTAGGCTTGTGTTGGAGCTATAAGGATTAACTAGATGTAGACTGTTACTTGAAGTTTTATGGAATATTATTCAGCCCTTAAAGAAGAAAATCTTGTGATTTGTAGCAACATAGATGAGCCTAGAGGAAAATAAGCTAAGTGAAATAAATCAGGCACAGAAAGTCAGATAGTATATAATGTCATTTACATGTAGAACCCAAAAAAGTGAAGCTCACAGAACAGTAGTGGTTGCCAGGGCTGTAGGGTGGGAGAGGAATGGGAGAAGTCAAAGGATACAAACTTTGAGCTATAAGATGAATATATGTTAAGAATCTGTATGGTATTCTTGAAATTTGCTAACAGAGTAAATTTTAAGTGTTCTCACACACACACACACACACACACACACACAAACCTAATAATAATGAGGCCAGGCACTGGGGGATTAGACCTGTAATCCCAGCTACTCAAGAGGCAGATATCAGCAGGATCATGGTTCAAGGCCAGCCCAGGCAAAAAGCTAGAGAGATCCCCATCTCAATCAATAAGCCAGGTATAGTGACATTTGCCTATGATCTCAATAATGCGAGAAGCCATAGGTAAGAGGACTATGATCCAAGTCCGTCCCCAGACAGAAATGTGAGACTTTACCTAAAAAATAACTAAAGCAAAATAGGGCTGAAGATGTGGCTCAAGTGGCAAAGTGCCTGTGTAGCAAGCGTGAGGCCCTGAGTTCAAATCCTCAGTGCACAAAAGGTAACTATGTGATGTGATGGGTATGTCAGTTTGCTTGATTCTGGTAATCATTTCACAGTGAATTCATACATGATGTGGTTACATGTATACCTTAAATATATACGATTTTTGTTTGTCAATTATGCCTCAAAAAATCTAGGGGGATAAAAATTAAAGAATGACAGATTGTCAATAATAAAAACAAATTAGATAAAAAATAAAAATTAAAGTTTAGTGGAAGAAATAAATCATAACATAAATTTGACGAAGAAATTATGCAATGATGAATGCCATTATAAAGATGGAAAGAAAGTTGTAATGGAAAAGGAAGAAGAGTCTGAAGAGAAGACATCAAAATAAGGGCAGACTTCGGAGAAAGGAGAACATGTGTGTTGGGTCTTTTTTCTTCTCTTTTTTTTTTTTTAGTGATTGGGATTTGAACTCATAGTCTCATGCTTGCTAGGCAGACACTCTACCAATTGAGCCACTCTCCCAGTCTGTGAGTTAGGTCTTGAAGGGTCAGTATGATTTGTGAACACAGCATAGGGAGTTAAAGCCATTCAGGTAGAGGGGATAACAGAGCAAAGCCAGAGATGTCAGAAAACAAAGAGCATCCACAAGGAACACCAATACTGTGCCTTCTCTGTCGGGCAACTAGAAGGGATAGGAGGAGGTAATGGGTAACAAGGAAGAAAAAACACATGCCAGGGTTACATTACAGCCCTTCCACTTATCTAGACAACTACTGACAATAGCTTAAATTAAGGCAGTGTCAACAGGACCGGAGAACAAAATATAGATTCAACAAGTATTCCACAGGTAGAGTCAACAATATTTGGCAACAGAAAGAAAAGGAAGAGGAAAAAAGGTCACAGATGATGTCACATTCTTGCTCTAATATTTAGGGGAACAGAAATGATCTTGCTAAAACTTGAGAGAAGGTAGAGCAAGCTCTGGTCTACCTGTTTGAGTTCTTGTACCAGTGCTCAGCTAGCTCATCATGAAGCAGAAATAGAGAATGTTTCAAGCCTGACAATCAGTCAGGGACTCATGAGACAGGAGAGTAAAGTTGCTTTCACTCTCACAAAGGTGAAACAAAACCTGGACATTATTAACAAGATCCTTCGGGTATCTTGAATGTTCAAATGGATGGTCTAGAGGGGCTGGGATGTAGCTCGGTGGTACAGCGCTTGCCTAGCATGCATGAGGTCCTGGGTTCAATCCCAGCACCAAAAAAGAAAACACACAAAAAAAACCTCTCCCCAAATGGCTGGTCTAGAACACTAAACATTAACTCAAAGTCTCAAAAATAGCATAACAGGAAAACATAAAAAGTTTTATGTTTCTAATCTTTCAGGCCTGCACTGGTAGAAATCTGAAAACTGTCTTTTCTGTTTTTGAGTTGTAAGTGTAACATGTCATTCATTTCTAAGCTTTCTCAGTTTCATCTATATTAAACATTTATTGTGATGAAAAACAAAAAAAAGAACAAATATTTAGTGACAAATTCTCATCTCATAAATTGATCAAGGAGCTTCTCTAGATTTCATCATTTGAATTTTACCTCAATTCATATTGCTCTCAATCTCACCCTCACTTGATGGTGTCACACGTCTGAAAATCTCCAATTTTAACCCTCCAAGAATTATCACTGTAGTTTGTGGGAATTGATTGAGCTCTTCCCAGAGCATTTGACATGTCACATCTGTCCGCCCAGATTGCTTCAGGTAACCTTTCCAATGCACATGTAACTGTACTCCTGGACATTTCTTAAAATTTAAAGTAAGTATGGGGAACAAACTCATTGAAAATCCAAGTGCAAGAAGCAAGAATTCCAAACGGAACTTTACCTGGCAACACAATCCACAGATGTTTTCTGCTAAGCAGGAATTGAAGTGTACTTCCTGAACATATTTTCATAGGTCCTCATAATTGAAACCTGACATACACAAAATTGTAACTAAATACCAGTACCATTGGGGCAGAGCACTATAAGGAGAGGTCCTAGGCTGCTCTTTTGTCTGACTGGGATGCTCTCTGTCCAGTTAAGGAAACAGATACAGCTTCAAAGAGTCTCCAAAAGAGTCCTAAATTCTCACTGATAAACCCATGTCTCCCACAAATTATACTGTATAATCCTCAGGCATTTAATAAGTCTCTCATAAGTCAATGAATGGTGGGGCTATTTTATTTACTCCAACCGTGAGTATGGATTTTTTCCTTTTCTGGACTATTGATATAACCATGACATTTAAATGCACACAAGTGGCAGCAGTTCCGTTTGGACCTCCTGATTGTGTTGATTACTGTGATGCTAACCATGCCCATTCCATCCTGGAGTTTAAGTAAACAGGACCACCCCTCTCTGCTCTCAGCCCAGGATTTATAGGGGCCGTGTGTCTGGCACTCAGGGAGAGATTGGCTTGCTCTCACTGGTGATTACATATACAACATCATCATGTAATTTTCAGATTTGTCAAAGACTTCAAAGCTCACAGCTTTCCATGAACTTGCGATCTGGGTGTGTTTATCATGGCAAGAACTAAAGGAAGGAGTGCTATGCAGAAACCTCAAATTATGGGCACTTCATAAATGCATTCTGTGTGTCTATAAAATGTCAAAATGTCCAGGAGAAAAATGAAAAGGACAGTCAGCCCACCACCCATACAAGGACAAATCCAAGCTGAAGCAAATGTGACTTAAATGTCGGCCCGGAAGGTCCATTTGACTTTTCCATGATCAGAATATTATATACTAATTGTTTCCTTTACTAAATGAGTGGTGCTTAATTGGTAAGTACAAACAAATTAACTTCCTCCATTCTCTCATTTTTGAAAGTGACCAGATGTCCCATTTAGAGGATTTATACTTTGTGATGTGGTCCTGAGAACACACAGCAGGCCTTGTATACCCCAAGAGGCCACCATGCTTGATGGTGGGGGTGGGACTCTGGAGTCAGACCCGCCTGTGTACCAAGCCTAGCTCTGATATTTTGTAGCTGAATGCCGTTGGATGAGTTACCTGTGTATACAGTTACTTCATCTATAAAATGGGGATGATAATAATGGTTCCTACTTCATCAAGCCATGAGGATTAAATAAAATATGTGCCTAGTACATGGAAAGTATTCAATAAATATTTTATTATTATAATTGAAACATTTAATGGGAGAAATAAAAGTTCTTTTCATCTCAGGAATTAATCCCTGATACCAATAAAAAAATTCTTTTGTTCTGTAAAACTTCTCTGAATTCTGTATCCCCATAGCTTTTGTCTATACTCTACTAGAGAACTTATAATACAAAAACTGTGATATTCATCAAACACTGTACAAGGCATTTCTCATGCATATTATAGTCACAGAATCAAACAACACATTAGCACTGATTTGCCAATCCTCCCACAAGCGCTTACTAACTCTCTCTTTACATTTTATTCATCCAGTAAGGACCTGTTATGTGCCAGCCAATGGGTTACCCAAATGCCTGGTATCCCTGCCCCTTACCACTCAAAGAGTAAAATCATCTAGAAAAGCAATGTTTTGGGAGATGTTTAGGTTCCCCACATCATCTAGAATTTTCTGGGAGGATGACATATGCATATGTTTTTCCCTGAAGTTAGGCTAAGGAGAGCCCCTCTGTCCTTTACATGCTGAGTGTGCCTCATCATGACTCACAAGTGATAAGCACCTTGGTAACATTTTGCTCCAGTTATTAGAAGCTCCTCAGAGTGGTTGTGCTCTTGGATAAAATCTGAATCATTGTTTCTGAGGGCAATAATGCACATTGCCAGGAAATGTACAACAAGCAACCAGAGCACAAGAATAGTCTCATTTTGTGTCCCTTTTTACCAGGAGGCATCTGATGTCTCTCCCCCATTAACAACCCTCATGAAGCTTCCCTCACAAAGTGATGCATGTGACCTTTGAAAACATACAGGGTAGAGCTAGGAGAGGCACCATCTTAGAGATGCAGTGATAGAAAGGGGAGCAGCAGGAATTGAACTTGCATTAAATTCCAAGGCCCAGGCTTCCCACTGCTACTTTAATGATCATTCCACGGCACCTAATGACAAGATTTCAAGGTTTTCTGCTCACCTACTCTTTTACCAAAATCTCCACCGACAACTTAATACTTTGGCAAAGTCTTCCAACAGTAGTGCTCATCTCAGTATCACTCCAGGCATGGGCTAGATGATTTTATCCCTTTTTCATCCTTCTCTCATACTCCAGTAGGAGGAGGATAGATTGGCGCAACCTTTCCAGAAGGCAGCCTGGCAGTCTATCCACACCTCACATGTATCTATACCTTTGAACTGGATCCTTCCAGTTCTGGAATGTGCACTAAGGAATTGATCAGCTATGTGGCAAACATGTGTGTGTGTACATGATCAGCAAGCTACAGGAGACCGCGAGTCCATGTTTGTCTCTTTGAATGAACCATCTGCTCAGACATTAGTTGTCCACATCTGGACACCCAGAAAGGAACCCCAGCCACACCTTGACGTTCTGATAGGCATCAATACTCACATGGTGACAGGCATTATAATTAAAAGCGTAATTCCAAAGATGAACGATTACACGTGAAACACACCTTAAAAAAAAAACAAATTTCACTAACTGTAAATACCCTGATTTCAAACAAGAAATTATAAAATTTTCAAATGAAAACACTACTCACAGTGACTTTTTGGTGTTTTTCTCCTTTTATAGCTTTCTTAACCCCATGCAACCACTTCATCCTTCTCCATCTTCCAAGAAGTCTGTCTGCATTGCAAATCCTTTCTTTTTTTCTCAAAGCTAAAGTAGATATGAACAGGACTCACTTGCTAGTGTGAGAGAAATTGTGTGAATAAGTAAGGTTGAATGCATCTGTTTGATACATGAGTCAATACTACTTAGAGTGACTTTGATATATCAGATTACTAGTTCAGGTATTAGGTAGTCCTCAGTGTTGACAACTGTCCTACAAAACTTCACATTTTTACCTTGAGAAAATTCACTGATTATCCTAGGTTGCGCGTGATAGAGGAAGTAACTTTACTAACTGCTGTGTGCTACAGAAAAGATTTGTATTAGAACCCACATTCTATCTTAAGTTCTACTGAACATCAGAATGTTTTCTGTTTGATAGGCAGATAGAAATTATAACTGGATAAGCACAGTAGGTCTTATCTAGTAGAGAAGTTAACACAAACAGTAGGGAGAGGTTATCCTATAAGGGTTATTCTGTAGGGAACCCTAAGAGGAAGAACCTAGGGCCATAAACCAAGCTCCCACAGTCTAAGGTTGACCCCTGGCATCCTGTTCACTAGCTCTTCCACTTGACCCCCACCTACAAGATCCCAAGACCAGTCTGATTGTTTCTGACCCTGTACTCTTAAGTCATATTGGAACTTAATCTCAAAGGCCACATATTTATCAGCATCTCTTTTGTATACTGGAGACTACTTAGTCACCTATAATTTTTTAATTAATGATATCTGTCTTCTCCTTAAGACTTACATTCCCTGAGGACAGAGAGTATTCTATCTCTTGCATGGCTCTAGTCCCAGTATATCTTTGGTTCTCAGTAAATTTTATACTCTAGTTCTAACATTCTCTCCCATACCCAGTCTCTTGCACAAGTCTCTGCCTGGCACATACATCTTGAAAACTGACTCTACCTACCATGCTCTTCCAATTGATACCTTGTCCACAAAGGGATTGAGGCGAAGAGCAATGCCTGCAAGTTCCCAGTAGGTGTAGTGGTAGTAATGATAGTATTGTAGTAGCAACCAAGTGTAATCAGTAGAATTGTCATTGAACTAGTGCTTCATATAAATAATCTCAATCTTCTCCAAATTTGCAAAATGGATGATATCCTTCTTTCAAAGAAGAGAAAAATCAAGGTTAAGTAGCTCCTCTAATGTAACATAGCCTGAAAGGAGTAGAACAAAGATTCAAATCAGTATTTATCTAAAACCAGAGCTTATGCTTTGATGCTAAGGACATCATCTGGTTAAAAGTAAGAAAAAAAAGAGCTTCTGCACAAAGTAGGTGACATGTCCAGAACAAGCACATGGTAAAAAGTATCAAATCTATTTGTCTGGATAGAGAGTTGTTTGGGGAGATTTCAAGGCATTAATCTGATGAATTTTTAAAAACCACTGGAAGATAATGAAGATTAAAAAGAGTAAAAATTTAGACATAACAGCATAGCCACTAAAGAGTCCATGTGGGAAAGAGGATGGTTAGTGGGCACAGGGGTGTAGTAGGATAGGTGGGATAACTTCCACTGTTCCATAGCACAATGGGGTAACTACAGTTGGTAACACTCAGTTGTATATTTCAAAACAGCTAATACAGTGGGGACATATCACAATTACATCCTTTTGTCTAATTAACATGCCCCAATAAAAAAAGTTAAAGCAAACAAATAAAATAGCTAGTAGAGAAGACTTGAAATCTCCCAACACAAAGAAACAATAAATGTTTGAGGTGATAGAGTGATAGACATGGAAAATGGAATGCCCTGGCAGGTGGCTGGGAAAGTTTGAATAAGACCTTTTTTTTCCTGTGTAGTTAGGAGCATGAATGCCATAGAAGAGAATGAAAGGATAAAAGCCCTCCTAATATCAAGGAAAGCCCCCAAGGTAACCAGAACAATGGTTATGACAAGCAAATCCACAAGTTTCAAAGCAATGAAGCCTCCTACTATCATAAGCTGGACTGGGTCACCCCAGGTTGGCTGCCAGGAACTTCCAAGACTAGCTTTGTGAATTGGCTAAGTCTCTTTCAGTTCCTTTCCCATTTTCCTTTAGATTCTAGAACAAATTATCTGTTATAGCTAACTCTAGCATCAATTTTCTCTCTTAGTCTTTTCAGTCTATTTTCTCTTCTCTTTACTCCAAACAACTCTAATTCAGGCCACATGAATTCCCTTTATAGATAATCAGAGTAGACACTTTTGAAATCTTAATAATTATTTTCATTCTCATCTACCCAGCACTGTGTCTGGCCAACACTAGGAACTCATTAAATAAGCTTTGATTGATCACCTCACCAAGTAGTTATAAGAATACAGATAAAGTTTTTGGGAACATTCAAAGGTGCTATCAGTGATACTACTCAGGAAATATTATTGGCCAAAGTAGATCAATATTTGTCCTGTGTTAAAATCAGAACATTATTTCATTTCTTCTGATTTTCTGAACTTAAAATGTATAAAGAATGAAATAACACACCATGGTTCTCTGGTGGAAGTGTGTGTGTGAGTGTGTATGTGTGAGTGTGTGTGTGTGTGTTTGTAATATATATTTAGAACAGTGGTTCCTAAATATCTACATGTTTCAATTGCAAAAGAATAAAAAGGGGAGTTCTTCAAAACCTAGGGATATATGGGCCCCATTCCTGGACATTCTGACTCTGGATCTGGGGAAAGACTAGGAAAAATAGATGAGAGACAGAGAGAGAGAGAGATAGTTTTTCTATGATGATTCTAGTGTGCAACAGCCTTGGGAAGCACTAACAGAATGTTTTACAAAAATCACTGTTCTTTGTAAATTACCCATTCTACTGTATACAGTTATTGTAACACAAAACAGACCAAGACAAGGAAGATAATTTCCTTTACTTCATCCTCCAGAGCCAAAGCCTCTCTCTTAGACAATTATTAGGTCACCCTGGAAAGAGCAAAAGTCCACCTTTATCTTCTAGAACTTCACTATAGGAAGAGCCATAATCAGATATCTCCCATCACCCATTATCAGTGAGCCCTGGGAATCTCTGGGCCCACACTGCTGCCTGGGCCCACCTCCTCTGTCCCTCTCAAGTACTGGGATTACAGATGTGTACCACCATGCCAGATCTTTTCCTTTTTAAGTTGCCTCCAACTACCCCAAACTTTATTATAAAATAAAATAAGATTAAAAATCCATTTCCTCAGTCACACTAGCCAGGTTTGTAGTGTTGATGCCCACCATATTGGAGAGCTCAGATATAGCATATTCCATCATCACAGGAAGTCTATGACACAGTACCATGAACAGAGCATTGTAGCAACCCAGAGGAGAGAGTGACTCACTCTGCTTGAGGAAGTCATAGAAGGCTTCATAACTGGCATTTTTGACTGGCTCAGGAGAGACAAATATGTGTTTTTTCTGTGACATAAGAATCGAGGTAGGGAGAAAGGAGGTAGACTGGAATGGTGAGAAATGTAACAAGAGGCATAGTGTGTGTGGGACTCAGGGGTAAGCTTTGGGGCTGGAGAACCTCAGGGCAGCCCTGGATGAGATTATCTCTGTGACTTAGTCTGTTTTATGCTGCTAACAGAATACCACAGAGTGAGTCATTAAAGAACAGAGATTTATTTCTTATAACTCTGGATGCTGGGAAGTTCAAATTTGATGGGTGGACATCCAATGAGGGCCTTCTTGTTATGTCATCCCATGGTGAAGGGCAAAAGGGCAAGAGACATTGAAAAGAAAGACAGAGAAAGACTCATTTTTATAACAAATCCACTGTCACAACTTTGAGGTCTCACCCACAACAGTGACAAAGCCTTCATGACCTAATAACCTCTTAAAGATTACATTGATACATTGGAAATTAAGTTTCTAACACATGAACTTGGAGAGACACATTCAAACCAAAGCATCCCTGATAGCAGGTACACCAACAGTGGTGTTCACTTGTTTATATGTTTAAGTTTTATTTACAGACTTTCATTGCAGAATAATAGTCACACAGAAAAATTCACATAGCATCAGGATAATGCTTAGAGTCAACTGCATAATCACCATAGAGTCAAGCAGCTCAAAAGTCCCCTCCTTGCTCTTCCCATTCATCATCCTCTCCCTCTTCCCCAGAACTAACCACTATCCTAGCTTTAACCCTGTGGATTTATTTATCTTTTGATTGAAGTTTGTAAGCAGGAGAACCACATGGTCACAGTCGACTTTGAAAGAAGAGCATCCTAGCCTCCTAGCATAATGAAACCCACTAAAAACTGCTTAAATGAGGAAGGTTAAGAAAGAGTAATAGAGGGTAAATTTGATCAAAGTACATCATATACATGTATGTAAACATCGCAATGAAACCCCTCTTTGGGTCCCCATGGCACAGCTCTTAGCAACTTCCAAAGTGAATGATCCAAGCAACTGAGCAGAAGCTATAAGATTTGACAGCCTCACCTCTGAAGATATACATTTTCACTTTCACCATGTGCTATTGGTGGTGCAGAGTCAGCCATGATTCAATGTGGACATTTCACAGGGCATGAGCACCCTGCATGGACTCCTAGAGGTCATCTTAGAGGACAGCTGTTACAAAGATAAAGGCAATCTTCATGAAGATTCCAAGCACTTCAAATGGAAATGGAGACAGTGCATTCTGCATTTCTGACAGCATAATTAAAGGTACAGTGTTATAAGTGGCCTCTGTCTAATTTGGCTGAAGTGAACTGATTATGAGTAAAGGGGATAAAAAGTCTGAAAAATATAGGTGTGCATCATAGACCACCTTGACTTTACCTGTAGATAGATAGGAACCATATGTGCTTTCTTGGTGAAAGAATGACATATGATAGCCATAAAATGTTAGATCTGGAAGGGCTTTTTAGAACCAACCCAGTGATAAGCTGTTATGAGGTCCTGGAAGCTGATCCTTGGCAGGAAGCCAATGCAAATGCCCTCATTTTCCAGGAGGAAACACTTGGTCAGTTTTGTGAATTATGGAGGCAATTCTAGAAACAATATGGAAACCAGATGAGAGGAGGAGAGAATGCAGGCAGGAATATCAATTTGATACATAAATCCATCTCAAGGAATGGGAAGCCTATCATATGGTGTTGGTGGAAGAAATGCAGAGAAGAGATGTTAACGGTATTTTCAAATAACTCTAGAGAACAGGATAGATGTTTGCATCACAATGGAGTCTTGTTTCCCTTCACTTTGTCATGGAGGACTGGGTTCATATATAATGGCATGATTTGCAATTATCCATGTTGTTTTATCTTTCTTCCTATCCACAGTGTCTATCTTTCCCAACTACCAGCTCATCTGTACTACTTCCTTCAGTATCTTTTTCAAAACTCACCTACTCCTAGGAGCCTCTCTGACCAGATCACTTCCCTTTCTCTGTGCCTGTGGTAACAGTTCCATACCATATTACTCTAGTGAGTATTGTGCCTGGCTTGGCTAAGACTTCTTGGACTTGTATTGGATTTCCTCAAGTTTGCATTCCTCATGGTCCATTCCAACCCAGGGGATCCAAGTGTGGACCTTTGCAGCAGGCTAGAAAAGAAGAAGAATCAAAAGAACAGAGTAAAGAATACAGGAATCCTATAGCTCAGCATGCAGCTTGAAGATGCCAAACCATTCCCCAGACCCTGGAATAGGTGACTCTTAAAGGCAAGACTAACTTTACACCCTGCTAGCTGCTGAGATAAGCCTGCAGATAGAAAGTACCTAGATCTCATAGCTGAGCAGAGCCACAAAAGGCCATAACTGATTTAAATAGTACTTTTTGCAAGAACTGTTAGCATGGTGTTACTTCTATAATTCCTGAAATGAGCTATCAGATTCTAATCTAAGTTAGAATGACTCTTGATATTTAGCTTTCTTTTTAGTTTTGCCTATTTTTCCCCTTGTTTTTATTATCAAGATCAATCAAAACCAAACTAAATGATCTGGCAGAGTGACTCAAGTGGTAAGAGTGGCTGCCTAGCAAGGGTGAGGCCTTGAATTCTTCTCTCCAGTACCACACACACACACACACACACACACACACACAAAGGAAATAAAATACTTTTAATTAGGAGATTTTAATTAACTTTGGGTGTTAAAATACATTTCACCAAATCTTAAGGTGATTTTTAATATTTGCTGTCTATAACATCAAATTTAAGAAGCTATCAAATCATAGATGAAACCATAAATTGATTCAGGATCAGAATTTTTTTTAGTAAAATATTAGATTTCTGAGGGATAAACAAGATTTAGAATCAAATTTTAATTTTTTAGTTGGCATTATTTGGAGCATGAGTCCATTTACAAGATTTCTGCATTGGAAGGGAGCCCACCCTAAGCGTGCTCCGTAGCTCATCATTCCAGAAGGTGATTGATTCGGTTTTCGGAAGTAGAAATTCTATTCTTGGAGTGATACTGCCCTCTGGCGGAAATGTCACTAAATGTGAATGAATGCAGTCAGACTTCACCACTCTCATCAAGCCTTCCCTCTAAGGTCTCCCCCATCTCTCTCCACCCGAGGTGCACTGTGAATAGAAACAGCTGGTCAGTCATTGTAAACTTCTTTAAAAGTGGGGGCCTTGTGCCCAGGATCCAAAAATGTTTCTATTCACCCAAAACTGATGGTCAAGGAACATGTCAAAGATAATCAGAACTAAAATATTTTTGTATAAATGAGAAAAAAAAATAAGCTGAAAACCATAAAGAGGGCAAAACAAGAAAATGTGTTTATTTTTACAAAAAACAAAATGCTGCAAAGATAAATCAGAAACTGATGGAATTGGTTACCTATCGAAAAAGAATGAAAATTACCAGAAAAGACAGGAAAAAGAATGAAAGTACTCTGAAAACAGTTTTATATAGTTTTGTTTTTGAACTATACAACTGTTGTTTTTATTCTCAAAATTCAATATTAAATCAACAGGTTGAGAGAACTTTGAAAGAACATAAACAAAAACCAATCAACCAAAGTATATATCACATCAACAACATAACTACTCAGAAGAAAAACAATTTTCCCATTATTGTACTCTCTTGTTAGCTGAATTGAAACTGAACATAAAGAACATGAGAAAAGGGGATTCCAAAAAAGGACAAGAACTCTAACTCCATACTTAGAAAGTGTTAAATGGCTATTAGTCAGTACAAATGGGAGGAAGTAGTCGTCATTGTCAGGGGTTAATGTGTGAAGCTGAAGATGGGGCTGAAAAAGTGGACAATGGATGGAGAACCTTCTGTAACTTCTTGGCTGGAGTTTTTGCATTCATCTGCTCACAGTCATGCTCATTGTGGAAGAGGCAGAGGAAGGCAACATAGAAAGTGTTAAGAAAGAAAAAAATAACCAGATATGAATTTTAGGAAGGAAAAGTTGAAAATGATACTGAGATTTCTAGCATGGGCTACATTTAGAACATCTGTTAATTCCTGATTTAACCAAGAAAGGTGTAGTATTAAAAGAAATATCTTTCAATATAAGAGCAAAACTCAGTTTGTAATAGTTAAAATATTAATTGTAAAAAAGATTTGTATATGTTCACTTATCCAACTTTAAAAGAATCCTCCAATGAACATAAAAAAGAGATACTATGTAATTTGCAACTCTTTCCCACAGATTTTATAGAAATGTCACAAATCAGTGTGTATACAGGTCATGGGCTTGAGAGCAAAGTGTCACAGGGCTGTCAACGACTGCATAGGGAGGGAGGGACGTGATGTGGAATCGAGTATTCGTTTGAGTGAAGACCACATATGTAGCTTCAGAAATGTGTGTGAAAGAATGCACTTGAAATGAATAAATACATATGGACAGTCATTCATGTGTTTCTCTGGAAAACACTCTGAAGGACAGACCTCAGAAGGTCAAGGAGACCCTTCTCTTCCCTAGGGAGCCCATATGCATCTGAAAGGCATCTCTGCCCTCAGGCAATGCAAAAAAAGGCTATAAAACCCACTCCCCACCCTGACTCATGGGATCACCGGTTTCCAGCCCCCCTGCATTCCCCAATATGCAGTCTTTCTCTTCTTTTCTCTACAAATAAAATCTTTCTGACCTCTGCTGTTGGAGTCTGTCTGTGCTTTCATTCTCAAAGCAGGCTCAAGAACCCTGAGCACCTGAAATTCCTGTGTGTGTCATCCGTGCATCAACTTCATTGGTGCTGTTATTTTAAATCAGAATTGTGTAGGCTATGTATCTGTGTTCTTGGAACATAGTGTCTAATAAGCTGTGAATTGTTCCATGAAGAAAACTGCTTGTAATCAGTTTAAGAAAGGCAGCCATGGCATGTCCTTGGACAGTCCCAAAGATCCTTAATGGGCTAGGGCAGGCTCTGAGAAGTCCTACAGATTCCAGAAAGGACAGAGCTGCTAACTTCTTTATGATAAGAGACTGAAACTTCCCATAAGGAACAGTGGACTACCCCTCCATGTGAGAACAGTTAATCCTAATGATGAGGCTGTACCTTGGAGCAGGAGTGATCATCTCATGGGAACCAGATGGCTCCCCTCAAAGTGATGACAGTGATAACATCTTCTCAGGAACCCCTCTGGGAACCCGTGGTCTGTTTGCATTCCTTTTTTTTTTCCCCCATGGTGGTACTGGGGTTTGAACTCAAGGCCTCATGCTTGTTGGCAGGCGCTCCACCACTTGAGCCACTCCGCCAGCCTCTGGTAAACTTTGAACTGACATAATGGTCAACCAGAACACACCTGTGACTGGGACTGTTTATGCATACCTTTGTCCCCTGCCTCTAGTTCTTTTGTCTACTTAAACCTGCAGCTCACATCTGAGCCCAAAGATGGCTAAGAATAAGCTGAGCCTCTTCCCACGGCATGTCCCGAGCTGTGAAATAATCTCCTTTCTCTGTCTTCACCATGCCTCTTTATTTGGTATTTAGGGATGGGTAGCCAGACCTGGCATATGGAATCTCAGAAGTTTGGGCCTTGGGTGCAAAACTGGGATTTCAACTTTGGCAAGCTGCACCAGGAGAAAATGAGTCCTTTAGACACTGGCCACGCACAGCTAGTCGACCCTGGATGGAAAGGAATGACAGAATTGGTTCCAGCAGATGCTGGAAATGCTTTTTCCAGGGACTTTTTCTTATCTTTCCACTTCAGCCAGCATCAATTGCTTTTTCCATCAACTGATGAGGCAGAGAAATGAGCATCTGGACTGTAGGCCCCTGAAGTCTGACCTTGGTGAGTTCTTCCTGAGCCTTTGCCTTTCTTTTTCCTTGTTGTCTGGAGGGTCTTTTGAGCCATTTGGGGTTTGTCTGAACCATTTAGGCTTTTTGCCATTTTTCTGACAAGGAATTTTGGATCCCTTGTTTAGAGGCTTCTCTGAGCAGGTGGGGTCATTTGAGAATTTTGTGTTAGCAATTGGCAGGGAAGGAGTTAAAGGTAACAGAGAACCCGGGGTGTTTGTGTTGGAGAGTGCCATTGTAAACAATGTAAGAATGAAAAGCTCTAAGTCCATCTTGCCTCCCTTAGGGAGAGTTCTAGTTGACTAGTTTACTAAAAAAAAAAAAAAAAGGCAAAAAGACAATTTCTAAGATTGCACTTGGAATTAATGTAATTGTTTTTGTGTGTCATTGATTCTGAATAATGTTAACACAAGTGCACTACATATCTGTGACTAGACATATGTAAAGCTGTGTGTCTCAACTTTATCTAAATATTGTGCAAACATCTGTAGAATTAAAAATGTGTAAGTTTAATACATATAAAATGACCTAGTCATGCTGTATTTATCAAAATGCATTACATCTAAACCTGGTCAATAGAACTTTTAGCATTTCCGCTGTTTGTAATCAACAACCTTCAAAACACCTGCCATTTGGGCACTCCTATTTAAAATCTGTCATACATTTATTTGTCTTAATCAAATGAATGTTACTGTATATAGGAGATGTACTTATGCATTAGAAAATAAGGCTATTTGGAATCACTAGCACTGTCATCCTAACTTGTAAGAGATCAAAAATTTTAACATTTAGCAGTGTTATACACCTATTATCTTACTAGCAAAATATTTTAAATTTTACTCCAAAGGAAAAAAAGCTGAACTAATATGTATATTGGCATCTATGTAACTGTGATGCTAATTGTTGCCAGCTCCTTTGTAATGTATTTATACCCACCAAATATATAAGCCTTCTAAAAGGCAAAGCTTAGAAAAAACTTTACCAAGCAGGTGTATTGTATCCTGGCGTTCCTAATTGTAACAAGGAGCACTTAATGTTGCTGAAGTAATTCTGTCAGTTGTACTTACTTTCCTAAAATGCTCTCTGCAAAGGAAATAACTGGATGTTCTGACAATTGCTAAACTGCTTTTCAGTGTTTTGACCAAGTCTTGTCATTAGCAGTCTGGGTCCTTATCTGGAGCATTTGCAATCAAACCCATGGAAATGACTCTAACAAGTACTTGTCAGTCTTTGATATATTTGCTTTTGTTGGCTTGTTGTATTTTTCTTGAGGAATTTCTAGCTGTTGCCTGTTGACATTCTGCAACTTTTTTTTAAGATACCAGGACATCAACAATAGGACAAAAAAATTAAAACTGGATGCCAGCCTAAGGGCCACGTCTTCTAAACCTCACAGTTGCTTATAATTTGGCCAAATGAATCTTACTGGCACTGACTCCCACCTAAACTGCCTGTTGCATCCCTTCTGAAATGGGATCAAATCACATATCTGGGAAAGAGCTAGTTCTGGCAATTAGGGACTATCATTAACTAGAATGGATAACTGGTGAAATCTTCAAAGGAGACCATTCAGAGACAGTTTGGAAACAATGGGGGGAAAGCTGTCACAATCCAAATGGAGTCACCTGTGCCAGACCTTGCAAAATTTACTAAAGCCAAGAGGTTTTAAAGAAGTGCTCTTACACGTGACTACTGGGCATTCAGACCCTTTCAGGCACTTCTGACATAAGGCGAACTCATTTTTAGCCAAGGCCTTCTATTTAAGTGGGGACAAAAATGACTGCTTTATAATGGTGTTTCTAGTTTTAGACTTAAACAAGTACTATCTGTTCCCTTCTCCTGTACTAACTTATCACTGGCCAAGAAACCCTAATTCCCTCAACTTTGAGAAATGTTCAAACATAAGGGGGGAATGGTAAGAGGTACTTAAATTGCTTTTGCTGAAAAGCACTGAACTCCTTACTTGGGCACAAGAATTAACTAAAAACAGGAGAAGTTTGGCATCTAAGCCAAAACTGAACTGATAACACCTTTATGACAAGAGACTGAAACTTCCCATAAGGAACAGTGGAGACTTTCAGAACAGACACCCCTCCAAATAAGGACAATAACCTATACAATGAGGCTTCATCCTGGAGCCGAGTAATCATCTCATGGGAACCAGATGGCTCCACTCAAGTGATGACAGTGATAACATCTTCTCAGGAACCCCTCTGGGAACCCTTGGACTGAGATAATGGTCAACCAGATCACACCTGTGACTGGGACTGTTTATGCATACTTTTGTCCCCTGCCCCAGTTCTTTTGTCTACTTAAACCTATTGCTCATGTCTGTACCCTGAAGATGGCTGAAGATAGCTGAGTGCTTACTCTGCCTCTTCCCATGGCATGTCCCGAGCTGTGAAATAAACCTCCTTTCTCTGCCTTCACCATGCCTCTTTCTTTGGCATTTAGGGGTAAATGGAATCGCAGGAGTTTGGGCCTTGGTTCCAAAACTCCAGTTTCATTAGCAATAAATGTATCAATAAATTCTAAAAGCAATTTTTAAATAGTAAAAATTTTCCATGTTATTTTTTAGTGTGAAACTGTAACTGTCCACCCTTAGGGAATAATCTAAGGTAATAACTGCAAGAAAACCTTGATCTTCACCTGAAAAGGTAAATATTGACATAATCATTCTGAAAACTATCTTTTATATCTTTTATGCTGCCAAATTCATAAATATATTGATGTTGCTGAGATTCAATTTTCCCACTATGGGAAGATTTTTTGTTTTGTCTCATTTTGTTTTGTTTTATCTTAAGATAGGAATAGAGGAAGAAGCAACCCCTATGGTGCTGGATTATGGAATTAGAAGTATTAATGTGAACTCATGGTCTTAAAAAAGTGTATGTTTCCTAACTTTGTCAACTGAAAAAGCCTAGCAGCAATGGCTTTCCTTACAAAGCATCCCTGTGCTCTGGTCTCTATATCTGAATGCCAAAGTCCAACAGACAAAAGCATTTCTCCTGTTGAGAAATGGCTGACTCCATGGCAAGGTCAGGAGACATGGCAGGGTCAGGAGAGGTACAAGGTTTCCTAGAACATCTTTAATTTCAAAACATGTTTAAGAACATGGTCAAAGTCCTGTAATCCTAGCTACTCAGGAGGCAGAGATCAGAAGGATTGCAGTTCAAAGCTAGCCCAGGAAAGTAGTTCCATGAGGCTTTATCTGTGAAAAAAACCCTTCACAAAAATAGGGCTGGTGGAGTGGCTCAAGCTGAAGGCCCTGAGTTCAAATCCCAGTACTGAAAAAAAAAGAACATGGTCAAAGACTGATTGGGACCTGTGAAAGAACACATTGAATTTTTAACTTGTACATCTCTATACTTATCCTTCTTTAAAAAAAAAAAAAGGTGGGGGAGTTGTCTCCATCATAGTACAACCTTACTTTTTTGAAGCTTGTTATTAGACGTTTTGTTGCAAGTTAAAATTCCAGGTTTTACCGAGACTGGGCTCCCTACCAAATAAAAAGAAAGAAAGAAAGAAAGAAAAGGTTCTAATGAATGCATGCAGAAAGAATGATGGAAATAAAATCATTTTTTTAGAACTATAGAAAATAACAGATTCTGGAGAGAATTACAAAAGGTGTCAAAATTATTTAGGAAAATTGGGACACAAAAGAAATATATATATATATGTATATATATATATATACACACATATATATATATGAAAGTATTGCTCCACAGACTATGTATTGATTACAAAGAAAAAATATATCTTCCCAATGAACCTGACAGTTAGCACTTTGACTAAGTGAGCAAACTGAATCTGAGCAATAACAGACAATTGGACATCAGGTGACTCATGATATGACACACTGAGAAGGATGAAACACCTCTTTTTATGGTACTCCTGCATAAACTCTATAACCAGGGTCTGATCATGAAAACATCAACTCAAATTGAAGAACATTCCACAAAGAGATGTGAAAATTCATCTTTTATGATTTTTAAAGATTTTCCCCTGCATAAGTATAAGAGGTGCTCAAACTACTTTTGCTGAAAAGCCTGTACTCCTTACTCAGGCCCAGAAATATCTGTCTTTGCTCTAAGCCATCTGCTCTGCAGTCATTTTGCAATCGCCTGGGATTCCAGGAGAGATAGAACCGATAACATCTTCATGATAAGGGACAGAAACTACCCCCAACAGTAAAGCCTCCTCAGGATAGACCACCCTCCAGATTACAACTCTGAAACCTCTCCCAGAATAAGGACCGAAATAATGACCCACCAGACCACACCTGTAACTGGGACTGTTTGACTATGCATACATTTTGTTCCCTATCCCCAGTTCTGTACCCCAAAGACACTGAAGATGGACTGAGTGCTTACCCTGCCTCTTCCCACGGCATGTCCCAAGTGGCATAATAAATCTCCTTTCTCTGCCTTCACCATGCCTCTTTAATTGGAGTGTAAGGGCAAGTGGCTGGAACTGGCGTGTAGAATCCCATGAGTTTGGTCCTTGGGTCCAAAACTCCAGTTTCACTATAAGCACATATGTAAATGTCACAATGTACTCCCACACACACAACTACTATATGCTAATGAACAAGAATGAAAATAAATAAAATTCTCAACTAAAAAAGAGAAAGTATAGAACAATGCTTTATACGCTGGTTTGTCTCCCCTGAAGGGGAGTTTAATCCCCAACATGAGCTATTAAAAGGGTGGAAAAATCCACCCTCTTATGGTGTTTAGAGGTGGGGTCTTTGGGTACTGATTAGAATTAGACAAACTCATCAGGGTAGAGCCCCCGCACTCCCATGGTTGAATCCTTGTGGCTCTATAAGAAGAGAGACAAGAAGACAAACTCCTGTCTTCTGTCTCACAGTGTGATGCCCTATGCCCCTGATACTCTTCCAGAAAGATGTGACCCCTTGCCCTTTGGTCAGACTGTGAACTAAAATATACCTCTTTTTTATACAATTTAACCAGTCTTAGGTATTGTGTAACTAGCCAAAAAAAAAAAAAAAACTTAAAAACATTTTAAAGGAAAGTATGAGAAAGGAAACTATAAAGATAAAAAGAGAAATTAATGAGTTAATAAAGTAGATAGAAATACAGAAAATCAAATTAAAATCTTGCTTTTTAAAAACAAAAACAGCTGGAGGCATGGCTCAAGCTGTACAGTCTCTACCTAGCAAGCACAAAGCCCAGAGTTCAAACCCAAGTACTGGAAAAAAAAATGGTAGGGGGACCATGAGTGGTAATTTAATCAAGGGGAAAAAGAAAAAGTAGTGATGGCGCACAGGATATCAGGATACACCACCCTAAAATAAGCCTCTTTAGTGTAAGTATTATTTGAAGCTGGTTATTTTGAAGAACTGCAGATGCAGAAACTCTAGAAAGTTAACCTTTGGTGAGAGAAAGTTATATTTACTAAGAAAATCCCCACCTGTACGATTGTCCTTCTCTGCAGGTACAGGATGACTAGATCACTAGGAACATTTTATCAATGAAGTAGTAAGACTTTCCCTTGACAGCTTTTCCTAGCTGCCTACTCTTAACCAAACTTTCCCCACACCTTCTTTCTTTATTTCAGCAAGTGACATATTTAAATCTGAAGTATAAGATAACTGTTTTATATCTGCTGTATAGACTTACTCACTTTACATGGAAGTAGACATGTTACCAAGCTTTTGTGTATTTTTCTCTTGTTAATTTGTCTTTTGTATGGGGAGTCCCAGCAGGAAGGGCAGAGGAGAATTAGACTTCCTCCCCATCTAGCATAGATATACAAAATAAATGGCAAAGGGAAAATAACTGCTTATGAAACCAGAGTTTTGGACCCAAGACCCAAACTCCTAGTATCCACATGCCAGGTCTGGCCACTTGTCCCTAAACACCAAGAGGCATTGTGAAGGGCAGAGAAAGGAGGTTTATTATACAGCTCAGGACACACTGTGAGAATTAGACAGGTTAAAAATAGCAACTTTTCAGACCCTATGTAACTTATTCCCAGCACATTTCATGTTAAACTCCTTATCTCAGCCCAGTGCTATCCTTTGCAGTTGTAAGTCGTAAGATGAAGCCTTTGGGTCAGACACTAAGGGGAGGTCACATACAAGAGAATCAGGGTAAAAGAAGGAAGTTCAGAAAGTGAATATGGTTGATGTACTTCCTATACAGGAATGAATATAGAATTTTTAATCCTGTTGAAATCACCATAAGAAGGGTACTAAGGTATAAAGGAGAAAAATAGAGGAAATGAACTAATTTGGGTAATAACACATATGTACATGGAAATGTTACAAGAAAACTTCCTGTATAGTTACCTTAAAAAAATAAAAATGTCTTTTTTTTTTTTTTACAAAATCAGAGAACAGGAGGGTAGAACAGGTCCTGTCTGGGGGTTGGTACCAGTGGAAGGAGGGAGAGGTGTGGGAGGGTGAATTTGGTGCAAATACTGTGAACACATGTATGAAAATGGAAAAATGAGACCTGTTGAAACTATTCCAGAAATGGGGGGAGGAGGGATAAAGAATGATGGAGGGGATAAATTCAACTGTGATATATTCGATATATTGTAAGAACTTTTGTAAATGCCACAGTGTACCCCAGCACAACAATAAAAAAAAGGAAGAAGAAGAAGCCTTTGGGTGATTCTGCCCCCCATTATCTCTCAGAACACAATCCCGATCATACCCCATGTATATGATTAAAATACTAAAGAGCTAGCTTAAATGCCTGCACAGAGTAACTGTCACTCACCCTAGCCTGACCCATTGGAACCATCCAAATCTTTCCCCACCTACAGGTTATCGTGATTTAAAACGCCTTGAAACAGAGAGCCCTCTCTCTGCTTCTTGCTTCTTCCATTCCACCTGGTCCACCCGACCAAATGGAGCTACCATTGTTTTTTGTGATCCCTTCCCCTTACTTTTAATAAACTCTATTACCTCCCTCACTACATCAACATATCCTGCCTGGATTCTTCCATGGCAAACACAAAGAATTTGGAGCTCTTCTGATCAGAGATTGATAGAGCCTACAACAGGAAGAGGCAAAGTAAACACCATCTTCACCAATCTTTGGAGTACAGACATGAGCTATAGGTTTAAGTAGACAAAAGAACTGGGGGCAGGAGACAAAAGGTATTCATAGATAAACAGTCCCTGTCATAAGTGTAGCCTGGTTGGTCATTATCTGAATCTCTGTTCTGGGAGACGTTCAAGAGTTGTAATTGATGCAGTGACTCGGATACCAGATCTATCACATCTGGACTAGGACCCAGTATGTCTGTTTCTTCAGAAGGTAAGAACCTTCCCCTGTCTCTCTCTCTCTCTGGGTTGAGGATATGCCCATTCTCTCAGTACTGCCTCTGCCTTCCCTACCAGGTTACTAAGTGCCAGCTGCTTCCTTTACCTACTAGATACTCACTCAGATCTCTAGCCTAATTTTTATAACCTTCAGGCTTTATTTTCCCATCCTCTCTCTGGGCCTGGACTTCTCCCTTTTATATTACTGCCTGGGAGAAAAGCTTGTTCCAAGCATAGTCTTCTACCATTATTTAGGCATTTCCTTTTTGTTAGGTTACTGCCCAATCTTTTCAAGGGTTTCCCTTTGTGCTATCCAGAATGGCCCAGGCCATAATAAATAGGTAAAGCAGGGATGAATCCAGAGTCCAGTGGAGTTAACAGAGAGTCTCAAAAGGGCTATGAGCCACATACAGATGAAGGCACCTTCACCTGCAGACCTGAGCAGGGTTTATTTGACATTCCCAGAATTCAGGCACTCAGAGGCCAAGTGACAGGAAAGTGACACCTTGTTTTTTCCTCAACTATGTTCCAGAACAAAAAATTGGGATTTCTTTGGCCCTCAGACCCTAAAGTCTGGCTACTCCAAGGGGCTCAATTAAAAAAAAAAAAACCCACAAATGCTGGAAAGAAAAGCAGTACCAATGGGAGGAAATTACAAAGGCTGCACTACAGTAATTTCCTGGTCACTAGAAGGACACTTCAAAAGTGACCACACAGGTTCACCTAGCTCAGGCGCCAAGAGGATGCTTCTCCCCCAGCATGGGCTCAGAAGTTCAATCGAGGCTCAAGGCTTTGACCAAGACACAAGGCTGTCTCTCCAGGAGGAGACACCTGCCCAGATGATGACAACTGGCTCCCTCTTCATTTCTTCTAGATGAGAGACACATCATCTATTCCTGCAGACACTTCCTTAGGATGTATCCTTAAAAATTGGGATAAATTTGATCCTAAGATGTTAAAATGAAAAAAACTTAGATTTTTCTATATCTCTGCCTGGCCTCAATATGACCTAGGGCTGAGAGAAAACTGGCCTTTAAACAGTAGACAGTAGTCTGAATTACAACCTCCTTCTCCAGTACGAGTCTTTTTGTAAACAGGGGGGAAAGTGGTTAGAATTCCCAAATGTACAGGCTTTTTTTCTTCTTACGGGATCATAAGGAACTCAACTGACAATGCCACCTTGATGAGGCATTGCTGGTCATACTAGATAACATCACATACCCAGAGACCCCCCAAGTTGTCACCACCTCCCAAGGTGAACAATGAAAAAAGGGAGGTCTTGACCTTACAGCTCCTGTTCATTCCAAGAACACCCCTGTCTTGTCTTCCCATAGACTTTGTGTCCTCCTGCCATTTGCCCCACCTTTAGTCTATTCAAAACCCACTCTGAGAATTTGTCCTTTCCTGGAAGTAGGGAATGAGTTTTGGCTCAATAAAAGTACTAGCTTCTTTCTCTGTGCAAGATATGAAACAACTTAAACAAGACATGAGAAAACTTTCAGAGGACTCAGAAAAATATACAGAGGGATTTCAGCATGTGCTCAAATTTTCAATCTGTCCTGGAAGGATATAGGCACTGTGTCCTATACCCTGACTGATAGCAAAAGGCAGCTGCCAGGACATATGGCAACCAAGTCCATGCTGGTCATACAGAATACCCAGTGGGACCCAAAACTATCCCTCCGTAGGATATGGACTCACAACAAGGTGTATGGGACTGAAATCATATCATGGTGTGTATTACAACGGGTATGAGAAATGAAACCAGTTAACTATGCTAAATTGGCTGCTGTAGACCAGGTACCTAATGAAAATCCTACTGCCTTTCTTCAAAGGCTAAGGAAACTCATAAATTCACTAACCTTTCTCCTGATTCACTGGAGAGTCAACTAGTATTAGAAGACAAGTTTCTCACTCAATCAGCTCCTGAAATTAGGAGAGAATTACAAAAATCAGCCTTGGGGCCTGATGCCTCTATTCAGGAACTCCTCTGCCTCACCTCCTTGGTTTTTGACAGTCGAGACCAGGAGGAAGAAAGAAAAAGCTGGCAAGATCTTGACAGCTTTATAGGCATATCCACCTCCATGAAAATCAGACTCTCTAGCCAAATGCCATATTTGGGGGAAAAAAAAAAACCTGGAGCACTGGAAAAGGGAATATCCCAATATGAGGAAACTTCCTAAAACTCCCTGTCTACAGTGTGAACAAAAAGAACACTGGAGGAGAGATTGTCCTAAGGGCCGAAGGGATGTCAGTCCAAACTCTCTTCATAAGTAAATGACACTGTAGATTAGATGGACTTAACAGCCATCTACAGAATATTCTATACTAAAGCTACAGAATACACATTCATATGTGCATACAAGGCTTGGTTCATTTCTCCCCCCTGCCCCCACCCCCTCCCTTACCACCCACTCCACCCCCTCCCTCTCCCCCCCCTCAATACCCAGCAGAAACTATTTTGCCCTTATTTCTAATTTTGTTGTAGAGAGAGTATAAGCAATAATAGGAAGGAACAAGAGGCAAACAATTGTTAAGACTCCCCATCTCAACAGAAAAACCTGGGTCTGGTGGCATGCAGCTGTCATCTCAGCAATAACAGGAAGCATAAAATAGAATTGTGGTTCAAGTTAGCCTGGACAAAAATTGAGACCCTGTCACCAAAATAAGCAGAGCAGTAAGGGTTAAAGGAATGGCTTAAGCAGTAGAGTGCTTGCCTAGCAAGTGCACAGCTATGAATTTAAACCCCAGTACCACCAAATAAATAAATAATAAACAACAAGAATGAAGTAGTAGGGCTGCACATGGTGGTACTGTTAGGACCCGGAATCCTATTCCCCCGAGAGACAGAGAGCCAGGCGAGAATGCAATCAACAAAGCAGAGTTTATTGGGCTGGCTAGCCAGGGTCGAGCTCCCACACGGACACGCAGGACCGGTTAGGAAAACACGACCCTGAGCCTCTTTAGGGGAAATCTTATATAGACTGCGGTGGCATGCATATTTTCGTTATCAACATTGGGCAAGCAGGCAGAGCACATCTTGCGCGTACCTCACATCTTGCACGTACTTCACATCTTGCATGTACCCCCCACTCACATTCCCCACATTCTATATGCCCTAACTGAGCCCTGCCGCATTGCTTATCTTATCTACATGGGATGTTTGGTACTGGTTTCTCCAACAAGGGGGTTGGGGCCCGCTGAGACCTCCTATTCCTTTCATTCCCCCCTTTTCTTACGGCCTAAATTGAGGAATCATTCTCAAGGGGATGAAGAGCCTGATATTGTTGGCGGAGGACCAGAAGTTGGATAGTATTAATTCGACTTTTGACAAAAGTCATAAGTCGGTTTAGAATCCAGGGTCCTATGGTAACAAGTAATAGGATGATTATTATTGGCCCTGCCAATGCAGATAAAAGGGTAGCCAACCATGGGGACTGGTTAAACCAAGACTCGAACCAGCTTTCCCCGGCCTCTCTTTCTCGTTTTCTTTGTTCCAGGCTCTTTCGAAGTTTAGACATGGAGTCACAAACAACTCCAGTATGGTCAGCGTAAAAACAACATTCTTCCCCTAGAGCAACACATAGTCCCCCCTTTTGGAGGAACAACAAGTCCAGACCTCGTCGGTTTTGAAGTACTACCTCAGACAGGGAAGTGAGGGATTTTTCTAGGTGGCTAATGGAGGTTTCTATTCTCTCTATATCTTCGTCTATGGCTGCACGCAGCGAAGACATCCCTTTCTGCTGGGTGGCCAAAGAAGCTATGCCGGTTCCTGCTCCCGCTAACCCTAGGCTGAGTAGGGTAGCAATAGTTACTGTGGAAATAGGTTCTCTCTTTTTCCTTTTTTCAACCATTTTTGTATTCCAGTATGAATATAGACTCTCTTCCGAATGATAGAGGATGCGGGGCAGCACAGTCACTATAACACAGAATTCTTTAGAGCTGTTAAACACCTTAGTTGATAGGCACGGGGTGAGTCCAGACCGCGAGCATAGCCACCACCCATTGTCCTTTGGAATTACCCATTTAATAGCATTTTCCCAGGTAGAACTGGCGTTAATAACAGTACATAAGTCCCGTCTGTTCTTTGGCACTTTTCCTAAGCAGGTTCCTTGGCCGCTTACCTGCTGTATGGTCAGACCTCTCTTACGGTCTCCCCAGGAACATTGAGTAGGGTTTTCCTCAGATGAGGTATCGTGAGTGGTGTTTAGCCCTATTGCCTCATAGAATGGGGGCCTCACATCATAACATAACCAACAGGAGTTAGTCATGTTAGGGTTGGTGTGGTTTAACGTCAGGAAGGCAGCACCCACTAGCTCCCAGAGGGGGTCTTTAGATGCGGTCATGAGACTGGGCCTCACCAGGGGAGGGCTGGTTTCTGATGGTCTTGGAGTTGTAACATTAGCCCGGGCTATGGTTGAGCGAAGGTGATGAGCTGTGGGAGGTTGGGGAGGTGGCTTTACATAGGGTGGCCTAAGTACCTTATTAGGGCCTATTGTTAGAGTAGAGACTGGTTGTTGCACACGCCGCAAAGTAAAAAGGGCTCCTGGATGATTTGTTTTGTAGAGTCTGACTCCCCAGGATTTACCCAATTCCCAATTCGTTGCCTTTTTTCCTAAATCAGTGAAATTTATCATAATGGGATTATAATTGGGGGGGGTTGGGCATCCCTTATTTATAGGTCTATGTTGGTGGTATGTAATGCCAGATTGAGAGACTCTACTTAATTGAATAAGGTCCCCCTGTTCGGGGGGTGGCCACCATATATCCCCTGAGCTCTCACAACCCCATGACTTACAATAATAGTCTGCGATTCCTCCACATTTTTTTCTGTGGTTGGGTTGGGGAGCGGGGCAGACATAGAAGTAACTTTGGCGCAAATCCCATTGTCCCCTGCCAGTGAATAAGGCCCTTAAGTCAAAGTATAATTCTGGGAACCAGGTGCTGGGAGGGGTCACCTTGGAGGTCTGGTTAAGAATGTCTCCTGTGGACACATCTACAATCATCCAGGTCAGGTTAAAAGGTTGATGTGGATTTGTATGCCCCCAGCAAGTGGTGGACAGGGTTAGAAAAAGGAATAAAGTTACCGAGGTCCAGTATGAAGTTTGAGTTTGAAAAAATTTTCCTTGTGGTGGGACACCCTTCTTGTTGGCAGGAAGCCTTTCTTCATAGCTACCGGATCTGCCGGTCTGATGTGGGTGTAGTGGACCCAGGTGATAATCCCATTCTAGGAGGGCTGCGGAGCATCTGGAGTGTTCTCGTTTTTCGGAGCATCCCGTATCAGCCGGAGCTTGAGTGGGTTTGTTGGATGCTTCCGTGCGGACCAATTTTCCTGTTTTTTCTCTGGAGGGTGAGCCCATCTTACATGGGAATGGTGTACCCATGCTGCAATCCCGTCGACCTTGAGGGCGGTAGGGGTAGTAAACAGTACAACATAAGGTCCTTTCCATCTAGGCTCTAGGGTTTTGGACTGATGCCTTTTAACCCATACCATGTCACCTGGGACTATGCCATGTTCCAGAGCCGGGTCCCTCTTAACAGCGTGGTATGCTTGAATTAAGGGCCAAATCCGTTGTTGCACTTTAGCTAAAGCCTGCAACATGGTCAGGTAATTTGGGGCCAGATCACCTAGTTCTGGGCTTAAGGTCCTCTGAATGATGGGGGGTGGAGCCCCATACAGGATCTCAAAGGGAGTTAGCCCATGGACATAGGGGGAGTTCCGGACTCAGAAGATGGCCAAGGGAAGGAGCGTCACCCAATCACCGCCAGTCTCCAGGGCCAATTTGGCTAAAGTCTCCTTTAGTGTCCTATTCATCCTTTCTACTTGCCCTGAGCTCTGGGGGTTATATTTACAATGTAGCTTCCAATTGGCCCCCATAGTCTGGGCTAGTCCCTGCAGGACTTTACTAACAAAAGCCGGACCGTTATCTGACCCAATTGCCTCGGGCACCCCATATCTGGGTATGATTTCCTCTAGCAAAGCCTTTGCCACTACCTGACTCGTCTCCTTCTTTGTAGGAAAAGCCTCCACCCAGCCTGAAAAGGTATCTATGAATACCAGCAAATATTTGTACCCAAACTTTCCCGGTTTTACCTCAGTAAAATCCACTTCCCAACTTCTTCCCGGAGCCCTCCCCCGTTCCCGAGTACCTGTATGGTGCCCCTCCCTTCGTCCTGGTTTCATGATTGTGCAGCTGGCACAATCTTCCACAATTTGGCGGACTGCTATGGTCTGGTTCGGAAATCGGAGCTGCGCAGATGTCAACAAGTCTAGTAATTTTCTCCGCCCCAAATGGGTGGACTTATGTAAGTTAGCCAACAGGAATCGTCCGAGTTTTTCAGGCAGAATTAACTTGCCTTCCAAGTCGCTTTTCCATCCGTCTTCCCCTTCTCTAAAGGGGGAGTGGGCTCTCATCCAAGTGAAATCCTCTGTGGAGTACTCTGGTCGGGGGGGGGTAGCGGAGGGAGCTCTGGGACCGGCACGTCTATCGCCGCAACCGTGGAAGGTTGCCCTGTCTCCATGGGAGGACTCACCATTGCTACTCTCTTTGCTTCTTGATCTGCTCTGTTGTTACCGACAGCTTCCGGCGTCTTGGCAGACTGGTGGCCTGGGACATACATCACTGCCACTGCCTTCGGTTTTTCCACTGCCATTAATAGACGCTGGACTTCGGCTAGGTTCTTTAGATGTTTTCCTTCTGCTGTGCGGAATCCTCTTTCGCGATAGATGGCCCCGTGGACATGGATGGTACCGAAAGCATAGCGGCTATCGGTGTAGATATTGACTCGCTTTCCTTTTGCCCTCTCCAGGGCCTCTGCCAAGGCAATTAATTCCGCTTTTTGGGCTGATGTTCCGGGTGGGAGGGCGCTGCTCCATACCGTATTTCCTTCTTGGTCGACTACAGCTGCCCCTGCCCTTCGGGCTCCATCTTGGAAAAAACTGCTTCCATCCGTGTACCAGTTTAATTTGCAGCCGGACAGGGGGGTATCCTTTAGGTCAGCCCGTACCTGTGTAACTTCGGAGAGGAATTCTTTGCAGTTATGGACAGGTGTCTGCAGTTCCGGGTTAGGCAACAAGGTGGCAGGGTTCAGGATTACGGGATCTGTGAATGTGATCCGAGGGGAATCCAACAAGAGCCCCTGGTAGTGGGTGAGCCTGGCATTCGTCATCCATTTCCCAGGGGGTTGTTTAAGGATTCCCTCCACCGGGTGAGGGGCCGTTACCCAGAGGGCCTGTCCAAAGGTTAGTTTATCGGCTTCTCTCACCAGCACGGCAATGGCCGCTATGATGCGGAGGCAGGGGGGCCATCCTGCCACTACTGCGTCTAATTTCTTGGAAAAGTATGCCACTGGTCTCTTCCAGGGACCTAGCTGTTGGGTCAAGACTCCTTTGGCTACCCCCTTTTTCTCATCTACAAACAGAGTGAATGGTCTTGTAGGATCTGGCAAGGCTAAGGCAGGGGCCTGCAAAAGAGCGTCTTTTAGCTGATCAAAGGCCTGTTGTTCTCTCTCTCCCCAACTCCAATCTGGAGCTTCTTTGGTGGCCTCATATAGGGGTCTGGCTATTTCCGCAAATCCTGGAATCCAGAGTCTACAGAACCCCGCGGAGCCCAGGAATTCTCTCACCCCCCTAGTGGATGTCGGGGATGGGATAGCCAGAATAGTCTGTTTCATGGCATCAGTCAGCCATCTTGCCCCATCTGCAATCCGATAACCCAAATATGTCACTGACCTTTTACAGATGTGAGTTTTCTTGGCACTTGCCCGATACCCCAGCTCACCTAATTCCGTTAGCAGGTGTTCAGTAGCCTTGATGCACTCCTCTCGGGTTTCTGCCGCTAACAGTAAGTCATCAACATACTGTAATAGAGTGACTCGTGGGTGGCTCCGACGAAAAGGTTCCAGGTCCTGGCTCAGGGCCTCATTAAACAGGGTGGGAGAGTTTTTAAATCCTTGCGGCAGTCTGGTCCAAGTGAGCTGTCCGGATTGGCCCCCATCTTCTTGCCATTCGAAAGCAAATAGCGGCTGACTAATTTCTGACAATGGAATGCTGAAGAAAGCATCTTTCAAATCAAGGGTTGTATACCATACTTGCGAGGGGGGTAGGTGGCTGAGCAAGGTATAGGGATTCGGAACGGTGGGATGAATGTCCTCCGTCCACTCGTTTACCTTTCGTAGGTCTTGCACAGGCCTATAGTCCCCGCTTCCCGGCTTTCGGACGGGGAGCAGAGGAGTATTCCAGGCAGACTGACAAGGTTGCAGTACTCCTTCCTTTATTAGCCTGTGGATATGAGGGGCTATGCCTCTTCGGGCCTCCTCAGGCATAGGATACTGTTTCACCCGAATGGGGAGAGCAGAAGCCTTCAATTGTATAACTACGGGCGGGAGGTGTTTGGCGAGGCCGGTTCCCGCAGTCTCCGCCCAGGCCGTGGGAAATCTTTTTACCCAATGAGTCATGTCCCCTCCTGGTTCCTGTTGACTCTCAAACAGACGATGCTCGTCAGCCAATGATAGGGACAAGACATGAATCGGGCTCCCTTCTCGATCAGTCACAATTATTCCATCTGGTTCAAAATGGATATGGGCCCCTATTTTGGTGAGTAGGTCCCGTCCGAGCAGGGGAGCGGGGCTCTCAGGGACGACCAAGAAGGAGTGTGTGACCTGGTGTTTTCCTAAGTTCACCTTTCTTTTGGTAGTCCATGTACATAACTGCGTACCGGTGGCCCCCTGAACAACACTTGTTCGTGCCTTGTTCAAAGGTCCATGTGCCTTGTTTAAAACCGAATATTGGGCGCCGGTATCCACCATGAACCCCATCGGCTTCCCCTCCACATGCATTGTTACCCAGGACTCGGGGAGGGGGTCTGAGCCCCGTCTCCTTCAGTCCTCTTCTCCGGCTAGGAGGACTCTGGCCTGCTCTACTGCTCGTTCCCTTTCCCTGTTTTCCCCCGGTCTCCTTCCAAACCCTCTTCTTCCCTTTAACTTAGGACATTCTCTATTCCAATGCCCCGTTTCCTTACAGTAAAAACAGTGTTCCTTATCCGGGGTCCTGGCGTGGCCCCCTCCCCTGGGTTGGTCCCGGACACCCGCTAGGAAAATACGAGCCATTTCTCTCTGTTGCTTTCGGTTTTCCTTAGCCTGGAACTCCCGGTCCTCCTTTCTCAATTTCTCCTGGGCCTCCCTGTCTTCCTTTCTCTGTCTTTCCTCCCTTTCTTCTGGAGTTTCCCTAGCGGTAAAGACCTTTTCTGCTACCTGCAGCATTTCCCTTATAGTCATCTCCCCTAAGTTTTCCTGTTTATTGAGTTTTCTCCTAATGTCTGGAGCTGCCTGATTAATGAATGAGAGTACCACAGCAGACCGGTGGAGGTCCGCCTCAGGGTCAATAGGGGTGTACTGACGGTATGCCTCATAGAGGCGCTCTAAGAAACCGGCTGGGCTTTCGTTTTCCCTTTGAACGACTGCTTTCACTTTTGTAAAATTGGTGGGCCTTCTGGCGGCCGCTCGGAGACCGGCCATAAGAGTCTGGCGGTAGATCCGAAGACGCTCCCTACCTTCTGCGGTCCCGAAATCCCAATTAGGGCGGCGTAGGGGAAAAGCCTCGTCTATGGCCGGTTGGAGAGTTGTGGGTCTCCCATTATCCCCCAAGACGTTCTTCCTCGCTTCGTTGAGGATGCGCTCTCGTTCCTCCTTCGTAAAAAGAGTATTGAGCAGCTGATGACAGTCATCCCAAGTGGGACGGTGTGTATGCATGATGGACTCCAGGAGATCTATGAGACACTTGGGGTCTTCAGAAAAGGGCGGGTTCTGCGTCCTCCAGTTATATAGATCACTGGAGGAGAAGGGCCAGTACTGAAACTGTTGCCCTCCTCCCGGTCCCCCTTGGCCCACCATCCGGACTGGAAGTGTAGGGACAGTTTCCTCCCCCTGTGTTGATGAGGGGGGCCCGTCTTCCCCCTCCCTTTCCCGGATCCCTCGGGGGCGAAGTCTTCGACCCATTCCTCCTCCTGCTGCCAGTCCTGTTGAGGAGGATGAGGAAATTTCCTCCTCCGGGGCACTGGCTTGGCCAGGGGGAGTCACGTATGGAGGCGGCCGATCTTCCTCTGCCCCTGCGAGGGATGGGTAAAGGGGGGAACTCTCTGGTAAGACCGGAGATGGTGAAGGAGATGCCCTAATTTGAGGACCGGTCAAGGTGGGAAGAGGAAGTTTTTCCTCCTCCTTTATGACCAAGGTGGGCGTGACTGGGGTTTTAGCCCCGGGGGCCGAACTGGAGGGGTGGGTCAGAAAAACTGTTAACCAAGGGGGAGGGTTCCTCACCAGATCCTCCCAAACCAAAATGTAAGGAACTTGGTCTGGATGGCCTCGATTGTCTGGCTGAAAAATGACTGCTTTAACCTTAGTGATCAGGTCTAGGGAGAGGGAACCTTGAATGGGCCACCCGACTCCAAAGGTGGGCCACTCTGCAGAACAAAAGGTGTCGAACTTACCTTTCTTGATGACCAGACCCGCATTTAAGGCCCTTTCTTTAACTTCTGGAAAGTGAGAAAGGATCAGAGACTTTGGGGTTGTTTGTCCCTGTCCCATTGTGGAAGGAGACTCAAACACCAAGAGAGATAGAACAAAAAGGGTAAAGGCAACAATAATTCCACACACACACAACACTCTCCAGCACTCGCTCGGACCGGTCCTTCTCTCACACTGCTGCGCACCCCATTCAACCTCCTCACCGTCCAACTGGGATATCAGGCCGAAAGGCGTCCACTTGACGGGTGGTCGGTCGACTAGCTCAATTAGTTCTTCACCTGGCGCCAGGGTTCCTAAAATGCTCGAGCCCAAATGAGAGGAAAGCCTCTCCCAATAGGACCCTGTGGTCCTCCTTGCGAGATTCCCAGAATGAATCTCCCTGGGGATTGGCCGAATCCCCGCCGCGGCCCAAATGGAACACTCAAGTTCCTCCAAATGAGGGTCTGGGATCCCCTCCCAACGCCTAGGACTTGGGATCGCCCCTGCTTTCTCGCAGGCAGGTTCTGTCTCTCGAGAAAATGAAATCTCGGTGGGACCTCCAAATGTTAGGACCCGGAATCCTATTCCCCCGAGAGACAGAGAGCCAGGCGAGAATGCAATCAACAAAGCAGAGTTTATTGGGCTGGCTAGCCAGGGTCGAGCTCCCACACAGACACGCAGGACCGGTTAGGAAAACACGACCCTGAGCCTCTTTAGGGGAAATCTTATATAGACTGCGGTGGCATGCATATTTTCGTTATCAACATTGGGCAAGCAGGCAGAGCACATCTTGCGCGTACCTCACATCTTGCACGTACTTCACATCTTGCATGTACCCCCCACTCACATTCCCCACATTCTATATGCCCTAACTGAGCCCTGCCGCATTGCTTATCTTATCTACATGGGATGTTTGGTACTGGTTTCTCCAACAAGGGGGTTTGGGCCCACTGAGACCTCCTATTCCTTTCAGTACATGACTGTTATCTGAGTTACCCAGGAGGCAAAGACAGGAGACTCACAGTTACAGGACAGCCCAGGCAAAATTAGCTCAATATCCTATCTGGAAAACAAACTAAAATCAAAAGGACTGGGGGCATGGCTCAAGTGATGGAGTACCTGTCTAGCAAGCACAAGGCCCTGAGTTCAATCCCCAATACCATAAAAAAAAAAAAGCAATAATAAAAAGTCTCCCAACAAAAACAAAAAAACTAGGACTAGACAGATCTCACTTCTGAATTCTACCAGCTAGAAAAACTAGCTCCTATGATCCTCACATTATTCCATAAAATAGAAAGAGAAGGAACACTTCCAAACTCAGTCTAAGAAACTACCCTGATACCAAAATCATGTAAGCATATAACAAAAAAAAAAGAAAAAAAAATATAGGTCAATACCCTTGATGAACATTACATGCAAAAATCCTCAATAAAATATTGTGAACCAAATTCAATAACACATTTAAAAGATCATACAAGCCCAAGCATTGTGGTTCATGCCTGTAATCTCAGTTACTCAGAAGGATTGAGTTTCAAAGCCAACCCAGGCAAAAGTTAGAGAGACCCTATCTCAAAAACAAGCAGGTGTGCTGGTCCATGCCCATGGTCCCAGTTACTAGGGAGGTGGGATCCTGGTCAGTGTGACCAAAGTCAGCATAAGACCCTATCTGAAAAACAAACTAAAAAGCAAAAGGACTGGGGACATGGCTCAAGTGGCAGAGTGCTTTTCTAGCAAACATAAGACCCTGAGATCAATCTTCAATACCTCAAAAAAATATATATGCATATATACATATACATATATATGTATATTTGTATACATATATACATAAATATATAAATATATCAACTCAATAATGCAGAAAAAAACCTTTGACAAAATTCAACATCCCTTCATGATAAAAGCCCTGAAGAAGCTAAGAATAAAAGGACCATACAACATAATAAAGACTATATATGACAGACTTACAGCTAGTATTATACTAAATGGGGGGAAAAAAACTACAAGCCTTTCCTCTAAAATAATGAATGAGACAAAGTTGTCCACTATGACCACTTTTATTCAATATAGTGCTTGAAATCTTAGCCAGAGTAATAAGGCAAGGGAAAGAAATAAAAGGGATATGAATAGTAAAGCAAAATGAGAAATTATACCTTATTTGCAGATGATATGATCCTATACATAAAAAAGCATAAAGATGTCATATGAAGACTCATAGTTCTAATAAATACTTTCAGAAAATACTTTCAGAAATCAACATATAAAAATATCTTCTCTCTCTTTTTTTGACGATAGTAAAGACTGCTTTATTAGGAAAGCAAAAGTATACCTCAAGGATGTGAAAGCAGGCAGCTGAGAGTCAATTCCTAAACAGGAACAATAAACCTCAAGGGATAAGGCAGGTGGGTGGTTGGATAAGGGCCAAATCCCAATCAATATCTTTTCTATACACCAACAAAAAATTGATGAGAAAGAAGCCAGGAAAACAATTCCTTTCACAATAGTTGCTCCCCACCCCCACCCCCACCCCTGCAAAAAAAGTAAAATAGATAGGCATAAACTTAGCCAAAGACAAGAAAGACCTCTACAGTGAAATTACAATGCACTGAAAAGAGATACTGAAGACACTCAAAGGTGGAACGGCATCCCATGTTCATGGATTAGCAGAATGAATATTGTGAAAATGGGCCAAATTTCCAAAAATTATCAATAGATTCAATGTGATCCCCATCAAAATTCAAATGGTATTTCTTCACAGAAGTAGAAAAAAATAAAATTCATATGGAAGCACAAAAAACTCTGAACAGCTAAAGCAATATTGAACAAGAAAAGCAATGCTAAGGTATTACAACACCTAATCTCACGTTGTACTACAGAGCCATATATAGTAACAAGAAAAGTATGACACTGGCACAAAACAGACATGAAGACCAATGGGATAGAACAGAAGACCCAGAAATAAACCTATGCAGTTATACCCATCTGATCATCAACAAAGGTGCCAAAAACATTCATTGACAAAAGAAAAAGTGTCTTTAAAAAGTGGCACTGGGAAAATTTGATATCCACACATAGAGGACTGAGATTAGATCCCTATCTCTCACCCCATATAAAATCAACTTAAAAATGGACCAAAGGCCTTAATGTCAGACATGAAATTGTGAAACTACTACAGGAAAACATGTCAAGATACAAGGATAAGCATGACTTTCTGAATAAGACTCCAATAGTTGGAGAAATAAGAGTAAGAATAGAAAAATGGGACTGCATCAGATTTAAAAGTTTCTACACATCAAAGGAAACAAAGTCTTCGCCAACTATTCAATGGACAAAGGAATAATATCCAGAATGCACAAATAGCTCAAAAAATTAAAAACCAAAAGAACAAATAATCCAATTATAAATGGCAAATGAATTGAACAGGCAGTTCTCAGAAGTTCAAATGACTAAAAAATACATGAAGAAATCTTCTATGTCCTTAGCCATAAAGGAAATGCTAATCAAAATTACACTAAGATTCTTTCTCAGACTGGCAAATTCTGTCTCTGATTCTGTCAGACTGGCAGTCATCAAGAAAACAAACAATACAGATATTGGTGAGGATGCAGGAGGAAGGAATCATCACACACTGTTGGTGGGAATGTAAACTCGTGCAACCACTATGGAAATCAGTATGGAGGTTGTTCAAAAAACTAAAAATAGAAGAGGGGATGAAAAAGAGCAGCAGAAGGGGAGAATTCAAATATGATATATTTGATACATTGTAAGAAACTTTGTAAATGCCCCAATGTTCCCCTACCCAACACGACAATAATAATTTTAAAAAGTGAACACACACAAAAAAATAGACCTATCATATAAGCATGCCATACCATTCTTGGGCATATATCCAAAAGAGTATAAACCAATATGCAAAAGAAATACCTGCAAATCCATGTTTATTACAACTCTCTTCACAATAGCCAAGCTGTGGAATTGGCAGAGGTTCCCCAACAACTGATGAATAAAGAAAATATGGCATATATATACATATATAAACATACATATACATATATGTGTATCTACATATATATATATACACATATGTGTGTATACACACACACACACACACCGTGGAGTATTCCTCAACCATAAAGAAAAATGAAACTATGCATTGCTGGAAAATGGATGGAGGATGGAACTTGAGATCAACTTCAAGGTTTTTTGTTTTGTTTTATTATATTATTATATTATTGTTGTACTGAGTGTATATAGTTACATTTACAAAAGTGCTTATCTTAGTTAAATTCACCTCCTCCATCATTCTCCTTTATCCTCCCCCTTCCCCATCCTTAGAATAGTCTGACAGGCCTCAGTTTTACATTTTCATACATGAGTGCAGGAGATCATCATCATGTTGAATGAGATAAGCCAAACTCAAAAAGCCAAATATCTCATGTTTTCACTAATCTAGATCTAAAATGATGATGATATTAATAATAATAACAATGGAGCATGAATGTCAAGAGGATCAACAGGAGAGGGAGGAGATAGTTAGGGGTAAAGAGGATCAAAGTAGATTGTATGCATACACTGTTTGAAAAAAGAGGGGAAGTGGTGGGAGTATGGTAATATAATAGAGGGAGTGGACTTGTTCAAAGTACACATCTATGGAATTACACAATGAAACCCCTTTATACTATTATTGTATGCTAATTAAAAATAAAATAAAGACAAAATGTAGGGTTAAATGTAGACTTTTTTGGAAAGACAGAAGTTAGAAGTACTAATTCTCAGCAGATATACAGTACAAAAAATGTTAGGGGAAGTTCTTCTGGTGGAAGGGATATGCCACCAGACTAAAACTGGAATCTATTCCAATACTTTAAGGTATAATCTTGTCACATAAGTAAATACTAAATTGTAACATCATAATTTATTAATAGTAAACATTAGCTATCCACGATGGCTATATGTAATAGTTAGTGAAAACTTCATGGAGGCATTACAACCTGAATGAAACAGGAGAGAATTGTAAAAGTAATTAATGTGTGTTGTTGTGCCCCTAGTCCCTTTAGAGGGGGAATTGCCAAGCCTCTACTGATCACAGCCTTAATCAGATGACCATATTATAAATCAGGAGATTCTGTCCCACTTTGTATTCCTGTCTCTATCCATCTCCAAGAATATCCACAGTCAAGTGGACCAGGATTGTGCACCTTACTAAATTACAGTGATCTATAAGCTGGACAGAAGCCTTAAGAATTCTACAAGTCATATATGTGTGATTTGTTTCGTCTACCAGGTTTGTCATCTCAAGAATATGAACTCACAGGCTCACACCTATAACCCTAGCTACTTGGGAGGCTGAGATCAGGAGGATCTCCATTTGAGGCCAGTCCAAGCAAATAGTTCTTGAGATCCCATCTCAAAAATAACCAGAGCACAATGGACTAGAGGTGTGGCTAAAGAAGTAATGATCCTGCTTTGCAAGTGCAATGCCCTGAGTTCAAACCCCAATCCCATCAAAAAAAAAAGAATTTTTAGGGAATATTTTGCCTACCATTTATTAAGTATTTGCCATACAGGTTTTCGCAAAGTTACCTACATAAAAAAACATGAACTAGATAATCAGGAACTGAGTTAAGTCTATAAGGAACCAAAGCTGAAAGATATCCAGAGAGAAAGAAGTAATCACCTTCCATACAGCAATAAAGACATGATTAAATGTAATTCATGCATGGGGAGCTGAATGACTTACCAAACTAAGGGAGAAATTTGTAGCGGGAGCAAAAGAAGCAGAACAAAACAAGACAAAAAAACAGTGATGGAGAAAAGTTGAATAATCATAACAGTGAATGATCAACAAATTTGAGGTTCTGAGGCCAAAATGACCCTCATCTCCATAGGAAACTGAATTCCCAACTTTATTCTTCATGCAGCCAATTACATGAGGTTTCTTACTGTTCCAGTGAAATAGGCAAAGTTTACTTTAGATCTTTGCCTTTTGTCAATTACTGAACTTTTGGGTCCACTTTGCATCCTAATCTTGAAGTAAAAATTCTAATATATTTGAAATATAGTGTGGCTTAGTGTATTTATTTCCTATGGCTACTATAACAAATTACCACACACTGTGATTTGAAACAATAGAAATTTATTCTCTCGCAGTTCTGGAGGGCAGAGGTCCAAAATCAAGGTGTTGGTAGGGTTGGTTTCTTCTGGAGGCTCTGAGGGAGACTCCATTCCAGGCCTCTTTCATACTTTCTGGTTGCAGCCAGAACTCCCTGGCATTCCTTGGCTTGGACAAGCATCATTCCAGCTTCTGTCTCCTTCTCCTTCTCTTCTGTGTTTCCTTCTTTTCTCTCTTAAGGATTCTTGTCACTGGACTTAGTTCCAGCCTAGCTGAGGAAGAGATCATCCCATGGTCCATAATTTAATTATATGTACAAAGACACAGTTTCTAAATAACATTCACAGGTACAGGGTGTACATATCTTTTGGGGGAAATGGCATCATTCCTTCCACTATGCATAGCATTCCAGTACCTACTAGAAATCAGAAATGTTGGTTATATCTGCTCCATATTTTCCTTACTTACATATTTTCCCACTTTTAACAAATTGGCTAACCTCTTGGAACTTCAAATCACTAATCTGCAAATGGTAGTGATACTTATCCTATCTGCTATGAAATTGCCTGCACATGGGATACTTTAAACAGATGCTAAATGAATATGTTAAGTAAGTGAATGAATTAATGAATCTATCTGTAATGATTTAGTATGCCATTATTAAATCAGACCTGGAGATCAGGAATGAAATTAGAGTTGAACATTTAGACTTGGAAGTCCTTGGCATACAGGTACCATTTCAATTCTATAGGAATACGTGAAGTCAACTAGAGAGAAAGACAAGAGAGAAAAAGTTAAAGATCCAATCCTAGGCAACTTTTGCTTGTAAGAATTGTACAAGAAAAAGGATATTGCAAAAGAAGGAAAATAGGAGCAAAGGGATAAGTGGTAAAGAAATAACCTATATATCCCATCATGACTCAGAACTGGGCTGTAGTGAGATCTTGAAAGAGGTTAGTGAAAAATTGGAAGCCAAATCTTATGGAGCATCCAGATTAGCACGAAAAGCAGGAGTCATTTCACAAAGGGTTTTCCCGCAGTTGGAATTCAGCATTCAATCAAAGGTACTCTGGTCCTAACCAACTGTTTCTCAAATTGTGTTATTTCCTGATTGTATGGTCAGCAGACACTGCTGGAATCCCAATAAAAAGGGGTCCTGCTTCCTCATGTCTAGTATCAACAATTAATTATTTCCAATCTCTCCAAAAGTATGGTCAGTCTTGGCACACACCATCTCTACCAAACTAACCATCCCCCTTCCTGAATATGTACATCTCCTGTATGTCTACACCCAAACGCCACCATGCTAGATAGCCAACAGGATAACAGGCATCCATTTTCAAGAAATGTGATTGACTCATGGCAGAGAATGCAACTTCTACAAGCCACTAAATAGTCAGTCAGACAAAATTCCTAATTGTATTAATTAGGAATGTCACAAAAACAACAGGCTTCATTATCTCCAGATTTTACATTTGTAAAGTTTACAATTTGAAATTTTTACAGAGATATTTTTGAATGTCTCTGTGTATTAGATATTGACACCTACAAAATTAACATAGAATTCTCACTATGAAAGCTCAGGTGATTATCAAAGCATTCAGCCAGTGTGTGACAGATGAAGACTTAAATGCAGGTTCTTTGACTTCAAGTCTCATGTTCCTTTTTATTACTTCATTCCAGGAAGGCTACTTGATATGGTGAAACTAACCAGCATGAAACAACAAAATCCAAGCTATGCGGTGGGTTCCTACGTTCAGCAAAAGGTCAATATAAATCAACATGGGTTGAAAGATTGAAAGGAACAGGTCTTTGTTCCTGGCTGGGGGTCCTTCTGTTCTGCTCAGATAGAAATCTGGTAGGTGATGAGAAGCTCTTCCAGTTATTCAGAGCCCTCGGTGGGGTTTTGTAATCCTTAGTGAGCTGTGGTGGTGGACAGCAGCGGACAGCATCAGGTGACACCCTTTAATGTCACCGCTCTTGTATGGGCCCTGGATGGTGGGGGCGCCCTTAGCCCTACTGCAGTAAGCACTACAACGCCACACCTTGAGGGTTAGTACTTGACATCAGGGCACTTGACAGCACTGGTGGCAGCACGTGTTACAGCTCTGGTGCTTGGATGTTAGGATCTGCAACTCTTGACAGCTCTCTTCCTATGACCCAACCTATAGTCTCCCTTCTTTCTGGTTCCCACCAGTTTTACCCTGGACACTGTTGTAGTAGTGGTAGTAACTGTCTACCACTGTTACTACTCTCCCACTGGGGTGGCAGCTGCCACCACTTTTAGCTCTGCCACTGCCTTTTACCACCATTTATGTTGTCACTATTGCCACCGGGACCCTGTCTCTACTGCCCACTGCTATCATTGCTGGGATTGCCTTGGCCACGGGCACTGACTCCACTATCTTGGCTGCCAACCCCATTGTCAGTCCTGCTGCTGTTGGAGCCAATGTCACAGCCACCAACATTGGCTTTGATGCTGCCATTTCTTCTCTTCTTGCTTCTCTTTGTTACCAGCTCAGCCACTCTAATAATGAAAATTAGAAGTTAAAAAAAAAAGCCCACTAGCGAGCATTGCAACATCAGGGAGCAGCAGAGGAGGTGGTCTCCTGGGTGACTCACAAAGTGAGCTCGATGGCCTGCTTATACAGCCAGAAAAGGAATGTGACAAGGGTCTCTACAGCAGTCATGGTGGTCCCCTCATTCAAATAAAGGACTGTATTGGCCCCAATCATGGTACAGTTCCTGTCACCAGTCAAAGGAACTTCTGCTGAGTCACCAAGGGAAGTGATTCCCTTCTGGCCTGGGTAAAAATGGCTGCAGGGTTATTTAGAGATCACTGAGGCTTGTAGAGGCAAAAAGTCCAGTGCAAGCTGTTTACTAGGTCAGCACCTTCAGGAGCCACCTGCATGGAGCTGGCAAAAGGACAGTCCATTGCCTGGCTGGATAGTCCTTAGCTTAAGGCAGCCAGGGCCCCAAGAAAAGATCTAACAGCTACCAATTAGGAAGTCAAATCACCCCAGCCTCTAACATTTCAATATATTTAAAGGAATAGATAATAAACAGGGTACTTACAATAAAGGCTTCTTGCTAGCATTAACAATGTTTACTAGTATTCAGCAATGCTCTAGCAATGCTTAACTCCTGCCCCAGTGCCCAAGGGAGAAGTGGGTTCCTACCATCTGTTTATTTAGAACCCTTCTTCACATGAATGCTATATGGAAGTCCAATATGTCAAACAATTACATGTGGGGCTGTTCGAATTGGAATAGGTAGGCCCCTTTCCCACTATCTGCTATGAATTTACCTCAGTGGCTCCTCAGAAGCCCTGGGTTTCTGCTAAGCAGTTTGGAAAACACTGGGCCAAATCAGTAGTTCTTAAGGTATAGTCCCTGAACCAGTAGCATTAGCATTACCTTGTAAATTTCTAAACATGTGACCTCTTTGGCCCTACCCAAGACTTACTAAATCAGCAATTCTAGAAGCCGAGCTAGAAAACTGAACTTTGACACATTCTCCAGTGATTCAGATGCCTGAAATTTTTGAGAAACAGTGAGCTATTCTGTCTGCCTTTGTAAAATAGAAGGGAGGGTCTGCTTTGAAAGAACATTTGAGGTTGAGATTGGGGGCTTTGAAGGGAGAAGGGAAAGCTTGGAACTGCCATTGGGAAGCCTTCTCTAATACAACAGAAACATGGCGGTGGCGGGGGGTGGGGGTGTCAAGGACCAGGGAAGTCCTAACCAGGGCTAGAAGTTGTCACTGCGCACACCCAATAATGACATCTATCAGAGTTCTCAGGATAGGAAAGAGGAGATTGGCCACTACAGGTGTGAGGGGAACAAATGACAGAATGCAACTGAAAGATGTGGGTGGTGGGTTCCAAGGCCAGACCTTCTCAGAATGTTCTGTTCAATTAAGGATGGGGCGGGCAGGAGGCCAGGTGCAGGGGGAAGTTGACTAAGGTCCAATTAATCACAAATGTAGCTTCAAGATAGAATAGTGGGACCTAAGCCAGGCAGAATCCTGTATCTCCCCTAGACTCCAGCCCTGCTACAGCTTAGCTTTTCCCTAAGTCCCTCCCATGTGGGAATTTTGCTGTCTTTTCAATGTACTCTGGGCTTACTTTACTCTTATTTTCTCTATTGTTGTGCTGGGTGGGGGTACATTGTGGCATTTACAAAAGTTCTTACAGTGTATCAAATATATCATACTTGGATTTACCCCCCATCATTCTCCTTTACCCCCTCCCCTAGCTTCTATCATCTTATATGGTAATATAACATTGTCTTCACTGTCTCTTCAAAGGGCTATAATTTTGGCTTTCTAAAATTGTAGTGAAATGTGCGTAACATAAAACTATTCATTTTTAAGGTTGCAATTCAGGTATATTTTGTTGTTAGTACAAAAATGTCATTCTTCTATAAAATAATCATCAAAATATATTGCTGCAGGGAGGCGTACTTAAAAAAATTTTAAGTTGCTATCCTGTTTTGAGTTCCTAACTTTATTTTTTAAATGCTAGTGGATTGAGAAATTGAAGAAGCACTACTTTAAAGGAGAGTTGAGATTTAGAGTACTCCATGGGTGAAAAGAGGCAAAAACAAAGCTGTAGAAAGAGGAATGGGCAGGACATTTTTAGGGATGTATGGACTAGACTTGCTTCAGCAAAGTGCTCCTGAAAAGAAGCAATTACAATTGAGTTTTGGTCTGCTTTTCAATGTTTATTGCCTGATAATGTTCTGCTTATAGTAGAAACCCAATAAATATTTGTTAATTGAGATAGTAATCAGTTGAGTCAGATTCAGAAAAGCCAGAATATAAAATTTAAACTTCATTTCATAGACCAGAGCTTCCCAATAGATGTACCAAGAACAGGTAGTCAGTGAGTTAAAAGGTATTGTTCACACTTCAAGGGTGCCAAGGAGCCACATGTCCAGTCAGCTGCAGCCCAGGTGTATTCTAGTATGCTATACAAATATAACAATTGTCCGTAGGTACCATGAGTAGAAAAAGATGAAAAGCAACGAGGAGCCAGTAAACATAACAGAAATAAACATATTAGATGAAGGCAATATTTCTAGACCATTGCTATGGTTTGAATATTTGTGTCCACCCAAAATTCATATGTTGAAGTCCTAACCCCCAAGGTGATGGTATTAGGAGGTGGGGGACTTTGGGGAAGTGATTAGATTACAGGGCAGAGCCTGCCTGCATGAGATTAGTTCCCTCATAAATAGGCCAAAAGGAACTCATTTGTCCTTTTATCATGTAAGGACGCAACTAGAAGGTGCTGTATGTGAGAAATAAGGCCATCACCAGACACTAATGTTGGACTTCTCAGGTTCCAAAACTATGAGAAATAAGTTTCTGTTGTTTATAAACTACTCAATTTATGGTATTTTTGTCATAGAAATACAAACAGATTAAAACAACTATTTACTAAGTGGTAGAGCACATGGTGTATCCTAGACTCAAAGCTAACTCATTGGGGCAAAGATTTCCAAGGTATATATTATAGACATTTGATAACTGCTCCCCCAAATTCATTTCTTCCCCTTTACCTTTTCTTTCTCCCTTACTTTTTAATAACACCCTGAAATTAACCACAAAATTGTCTAGATGGAATTAACTGTATCTTCAGCTCCATGATGAGCCCTGACTGGCTTAAACCAATCAGTATTTCTCTTCCCCAGGTCCCACAGAGATTTGAGAATGTACAAATAATTCAGTCAAAGGTTTTTCTTGTTCGTTTTTTGGTTTTTATTTGTTTGATCTTTGGCTTAAGAAGACTCCTAAGCCAAAGATTCTTGTATTTCTCTGAAATTGATCCAGGAAGCATGTACCCCTAAAGGGTTATTGGCAGCCATCCTTGGATCATGAGGATAGAGCCTGAATGAGAGTGGAAAGGAAAAACAGTGAAAAAGAAACTAGGTCCAACGCCCAGCATTTAAGCCATGCAGTAAGGCTCACTGTAGTCTACCTGACTTCTAGGCTCTCCAACTTCTGCTTAAATTCCTCTTTCTGCTTAAGCCACTTTGGGCCTTGTTTTCTTTCATTTGGAACTGAAAGATTCCTGATGCACTAGGTTAAAGAAATTCTCAGAAGTGGTGGGCATCTGTGGTAATCTAGCAATCTAGCATTCTGGGTAGAAGGTAGCTATTTAAGAAAAAAAAAAAAGAAGAGCCAGAAGGAAAAGGAAGGGCTGAGCCTGAGCTTCAAGGTGAAAGAAGGGCATACCAAAATGGTTCTGTCATGACCACTAATGCAGTTAACACTACTGTTTCCTCCTCAGGGATGAGGAAGGCCCCCAACTCATCCCCAGAGAAATGATGCAACCAGTCACTAGATGGTAGCTGGATCAGCAAAAAAAAAAAAAGCCAGGACAAAGCAAGGAGTTGCTTGAGCAAGTATTAGGGATAAAAAGAGGGAGCTACAAAATGGAGGCTGGAAGGTTGTAAAAGATTTTTTTTTATTGTGAAAAAAAAAAAAAGAGGACATACACAGAAACCTAGATCATAGGAGGTTGACATGACATAGGGGCTCACCAAAACTTAAGGTGCTGTGACTAAGCAGGCAGCAGTTCCAAAACTCATGCTTTCCTTACTAGCTGTCTTCATTTGCCTCCATAAGCTTCCCTATCTTGTCTATAAATGAGCATGAAATTGACTGTAGAAATCCAAAACTCAAATGCAGGGAAGCCCCTAGAAACACTCATTATTTGTGGTTACCTTAGAAGATTAAGAAAATGAGGGGCTGGCAAAGTGTCGCTTTTTTTTCTTGGTAGTGCTGAGGTTTGAACATAGGGCCTGAACAGAGTGTCTCTGCTTACCAAGCATGAGGCCCTGAGTTCAAACCCCACTGCCGAAAAAAAGGATAATGAACCCCTGCCTCTCCTTTGTAGCAATCGTGAGTGAGGACTCACTTTGTATAGAAGACAGCCTGAAGGGGGCCGGGCGTGTAGCACTTGCCTAGCATGCTTGAGACTTAAGGTTTATTCTCAGAACGGGAAAAAATAAAATCAAAAGATAGTTTTAAGGGAAGTTAAAGGAGAAATCACGTTTTCTCTCAAAGAAATGGCTTTTGAGACGTGCCAATCTATTTACTTGGTTTCATCTGACAGAGCCACTTAGTAACTGTGTGTTGAATTGGTCCCACAACACTGCAAACTTTCAGGGTAGGGGAGAAGCACTTAATAGAACAAAATATTAATTCGACACAATGCCAGAGTTTGTGTGTGGCAATACTTCCCCCGAAATCAGACCTCACAGAAAAGGGAGGGACCATCAGGAGCTGCGATGAGATGGATGTGACCCGTCTCTAGCCCTTTTGTTTAACCTTCAAACCTTCTCCACTGGGGACTGCATGGAAACCCCGCGGGCCTGGGTTGGGCACAGTAGCAAATCTGAGAAACAAAGAGACATCAGGCAGAAATCCCTTGGGAGTAGGAAGGAGAGCGACGGGACTCAGGTTTGTCGGTGGCGACTGCACCCGTTATTAATAAATAATAAGACTGTCTCACATTTATAAGGCACTTTATTGAAAATAACAATAAGCCATCTCCGTAAGTCACTCTAATAGTGGTGAGAATAAATAACCATAGCCTCACGCCTGCATTGTCACCTTGAATCTCAGCAACGCTATTTGCGCCTATCACCACCATTTGACAAGGAAAACTGGCTCCTAGAAGTAAAGAATTTGGATCTTATCTCAGAGGCGGCTAGACACGATCCCACACCTCTAAAACAGGAAGGAGCAGTGGTGTGGAGACTCCCTGCGAGCAGCAAAGCCACCTGCCACCGGGGGAGGACTGAGGGGCGGGGCGGGCGCGCAGGTGGCTGCGCCCCAGGAGGAGGCGGGGTCAGCCGACGGATCCCTCCCGGAATCCCGGGTAGCCCCACACTCCACCTACCAGAGAGCCCGCGGCGGTGCAGGCAGCCCTAGCGCTTAGTGCCCGCCACCACCTGTCACCAGCCCTGCGTCCCGCCGCCCTGCGCCCCGGTGCAGCCTGACCACCGTCCGCCCAGAGCCCGCCCGGCCGCCACGCTGCACGTCCGGAGTGCGCCCTCTGCCCTCACGGGGACAGGGGGCCCAGCCACCGTCATGCTGCCTGTCATCTACACCGTCCTGGCGGGGCTGCTGCTCCTGCCGCTGCTGTTGAACTTCTGCTGCCCCTACTTCTTCCAGGACATGCGCTACTTCCTGCAGGTGGCGGGCTTGGCGCGGCGGGTGCGCAGCTACAGGGAGCGGCGGCCGGTGCGCACCATCCTGTCCGCCTTCCTCGACAAAGTGCGCCGGACCCCGCACAAGCCTTTCGTGCTCTTTCAAGATGAGACGCTCACCTACGCACAGGTAGACCGGCGCAGCAATCAGGTGGCGCGAGCCCTGCACGACCACCTCGGCCTGCGACAGGGAGACTGCGTGGCGGTGTTTATGGCCAATGAGCCAGCCTACGTGTGGCTCTGGCTGGGGCTGGCCAAGCTGGGCTGTCCCATGTCGTGTCTCAACTACAACATTCGCTCAAAGTCTCTGTTGCACTGCTTCCAGTGCTGCGGGGCGAAAGTGCTGCTGGCCTCACCAGGTGAGTGCGGAACACCGGCCATGGCACTGGAGGGAGGGTGGGGTGTGTGTAGGGGGTGGTGGAGAGATAAGTGCATATTGGAGCTGGAGCTGTACAGAGAGAGGATGGCAGCGTTGCTTTGCAATGTTAACTAATGACCATTAGAACCACCTGTTGGAGATGCTGCGCCCCAGGTACTATGTTAAGCACCATAGTCCTCCTTCAGTATGGGGCGGGGAAGGGAATCGTTCCAGATACCAAAGGCCTTGGATATTCAAGTTCCTTATGTAAAATGTCATAGTATTTGAGCATAGCCTAAGCAAATCCTCCCGTATACTTTAAATCGCCTCTACATTACTTATAATAGCTAATACAACGTAAGAGCTATGCCAATAGTTCTTATGTTGTTTAGTGAAGATGACAAGAAAGAGTGTGTGTGTGTGTTCAACACACATGCAAATTTCCCCCAGTCATGTTGGTTGATCTGCAGATGCTGGAACCCAGGCCCACTGTGTACACAGTGTTGCCTTTAGTCCTCACAGCCGGTAGAGGTTACTATGGGACTTTTGAAGATGAGACTCACAAAAGAAGCCTCATGCCCCAGGTCACAGAGCTGCAGGACAGGGGTCACCAGGGGCATCCACCTCCAAAGTCCACTCTTTTAACCAGAATTTACCCACTCTGCATTAAAATGCAAAGCATCCTGAATGTGAAAACCTGTGAAGCCTGAGATAGCTCTCATCCTGCTGCCTGACTGGCTGTGATCAAAGGAAAGTCACTTTCCTCCTCTGCCCTTGAGTTTCCTCCCTGTCATGATGTAATCTTTAAGCTTGCTTCCAGATCTTAAGTGCTGTTAGCCTACCTGGCTTCTCACTGCAGACAGATATTGACTGTACATGATGCCCAAGAAGACTTTGGGGATCTGCTACAGTGCCCTTGGGAGCCCCCATTGCATCTATAAAAACATCGAGCCTTCATTTGTGTGGTTACCTTTTGCCAAATTTCAACCACCAGACTTGAAATGGTTAACTTCATGCTAAAATGATCCCAGGCCAAGAAGAAACCCACAGAACTGACAGTTCTTCCCTCCCAATCATAGTCTTTGAACTTGACATTTTCCCCTCCCAAGGGCTTTTCCCCTTGCATTTTCTTCTCCCAGAGAGCTTATCTCTGCACTCTGAATCAAGGGTTGCTTCTGTCAATCAATAAGAGGGGGCCAAACCAGGTGAGGGCTGAAAGACATGAATGACAGGGCAGAGGGAGTGAAGAAGTCCACCCTTTTGGGGATGAATGCCTTCCTATGCCAAATTCTATACTGGTTGCTTTTATTACCCTGGGAGATACCATGTCATCATCCCATCCCCCACTATATAACGGAGAAAACTGAAGCTTAAAATTCAGTCTAGATTTGTCCAGCTTCAAAGCCCAGGTTCTTCCTACATCTTGCTGTTTTCCTCCACACTGCTGCAAAGGGTGAGAGCCAGAAGGAATCAAGCACCAACTCCTCCACTCTTTGTGTCATTGTTGGGGAAACTGAAGCAAACTAAGCAATTTGCCAAGTGCCACAGAAAAGTGAAATGTTGAGCCTCTTGTTTAAAGCCAGGAAGCTTATAAACCTGTTTCATGTGGCATAAATAAATAACCCAAGGACATAGGATTCAGCCAGGCACCAGTAGCTCATTCCTGTAATCCTAGCTACTCAGGAGGCAAAGATCAGGAGGACTGAAGTTTAAAGCCAGCCTGGGCAGATAGTTCATGAGACCCTATCTTGAGAATACCCAACACAAATAAAGGTCTGAGTGGCTCAAGTGGTACAGTACCTGCCTAATAAGCATGAGGCCCTGAGTTCAAACCCCAGTACTGCCAAAAAAAAAAAAAGTAAGCTTTATGTAAAAGTTTAAAAGCAGAGGGATAATTTTAAAGGCAGCCAAATTATTTGAGGGGTTTGGTTCTTTCAAGAAAATTCCTAACAATTTCTAGTTGCCTAGAAAAAGAGATAACTTTACTATTTCATAACTGGAAATTTCTCTTAAGCCTGTTATTTTACCAACTTTCTTATAGAAAATAACACAGCGATTTTTTAACACTTCAGGAAGAAGTTATCATTATTTCCTCCTTGGTACTCTTGGTACTTTTCTTTTCCTCTTGGCACTTTTCTTGGAGGGATTGTGTAGGGCTTAGAGTTTAATTGACAAAGAAGCTCAGAATTAAATGACTGTAATAGAGTTTGGTTTGTATTAAAGTCAAAAATACCACTACATACAGATATTCCTCATCCAAAATGCTGGGGGCCAGAAATGTTTTGAATTTCATTTTTTTTCAGATTTGGGAACATTTGCATAGCTATGAGAGATTTTTAATAATTTTGTGAATGATGCAAAGTTTCATGGTGTGGAGTTTTCCACTTGTGGCATCATGTTGACATTAAGAAAGTCTAGGTTTTAGAACACTTCATGTTTTCAGATTAGAGATGTTCAAACCAGTACCTCCTTCTTCATCCAGTCAGTGGACCTCTGACATACAGCATCATGTTTGCAAGGAGAGTATAATGAAATTCCTACATTCATTTCAAAGTGAACCAAACTTTCCAGTGGACTCCAGGCACTCTCTGGCTAAATATATTAAGCTGACCTTTGAGAAAGAACAACACACTTAAAAAACATCAGTGAAATACCTTTAAACACAATATAGAATTATATGCTGACCTAAAACAGTTAGTGCAAAGAAGAGCAAAACAGAGTCCAAAGTTTCATGTTTAGTACATGTGCCATGTGGAAATGTACAAACTAACCTTTGAGAGAAGCTACCCATTTGAAAAACATTGACTTTTTCCAAGCCACTGAGATACCTTTGTACGATGCACCCTGGCCTGGATCAGTTACTACAAAAGGGGTAATAACACAGTGTCCAAAGTCACATAGTATAGGTACTCATATGGAAATGTGTTGAATGGACTGATTCTTAGTATTCTTTGGGGCTGGAAGGTATCTTAGACGTATTTAATCCTGTAATCCTCTTACCTTAATGAGTGTTATACTTCCCATTCCAAAAATACTGATTCAATAGGACTTTGATGGGACCCAAATAAGTCCTACCTCAGTCTCAAATGATTTTCAAAGCAAATCAAAAGGCCTAGTTTTTGAGAATCAGTCTAGTTTCTACTTGTTTTATAGCTGACCAAACAAAAGCCCAGAGGGGTTATATCAGTTGCTCAGGATCAGGTGAAGAGTCAGCAAACACAGAGCTGACTCAGATTTTTTCTCACTTTCAGGTGCTTTTTATTCTATCAACCATCTGAACCTAGTATATCAGGGTGCTTTTGATTCTCTACTTTGAATTTCAGCCACAGGGCTCATGAGCTAGTAAGAGGTCCAACTGTGAGTCAAATTCTGGAGTGCATATATGTAAAGGACCAGAACGGTGGTATTTATCAAAGAGCAATCCAGTTGTCCTGACTTTTGGGCAGTCTTCTGAAGGGTTAACAGGGCTCAGTCTCATTAGAAATTTGAGTGCTCCATTACTCTTTCCAAAGTGACTATACTTTCAGAAAACCAAGGCTCACAAACACTTCTCTGAGTCAGAGAAACACTCATCTCTCAGGAAAAGCATCTTTAATTTAACACAACATTGGATTTTGTAAAAAAAAAAAAATGCCCAAAACATTCCTGAACATTTGATCTGTTTGCACTTATGCTAGCCTTATGATCCTTGCTAAACTAACTCTGAATGGGATGGTAACCCAGGTCTCCTGGGCATCCCTTTCTCAACTCATTGTCTGGGTCTACATTGCCTGGCTCACCATACCCATGCAAGGCTCCCAAAGGGTAGTTAGTTACTCTTTTATACAAGTATGTAAGGACAGTTAAAGATACTCTGTTGCAAGACTGAGACCCAGAGAGACTATCAAATGGTCCACATTACCTTTGACCTGGTTTTGTATGATTGCAAAATATAATATTAGATTTTATTTTAAAATGTGATGAAGGAAGATGCTTTCAAAATTATTTCATCATTGGGATGGTGGACTGGATCAAGTTGCCTACCTAGCAAGCATGAGGCCCTACATTCAAATCCCAGCACCACCAAAAGAAAATAAATTCATTATTGAAAGTTCTCAAACAGGTGAAGTTCATTATAAAACTAGTGTTAGGGCCAAGGATAACTGTTTTCACACAGATTTTTGTTGCCATAGTGAGGTGGGGAGATAAGATGAGTTAGTTCAATGGTCTTACAGTCTAGTAAAAGAACGAAACCACATATACTAATGATTGTGACACCCAAGAGAACATGATTAAGTCCACTGGGAAAGGTACAGAGTGCTTCTTGAGAGCATTGACAATGGGTCTGGATAAGTGCAATGGGGAGAGTTACTCCAGGCAAAAGGAGGACCAGAGGCAATTTTGACCAGCCCATAACACAATGAGATGCTTCACTAAATAGGTTTTTTGTTTGTTTGTTTGCTTGTGGTACTGGGGCTTGAACTCAGGGCCTTCACCTTGAGCCACTCTACCAGCCCAATTTTTCATGATAGGGTTTTTCAAGATAGGGTCTCACAAACTATTTGCCTGGGCTGGCTTCAAACTGTGATCCTCCTGATCTCCGCCTCGTGAGTAGCTAGGATTACAGATGTGAGCCACCAGTGCCTGGCTAATAGTTTTACTGTGTAAGAATAACAACAGGCCGGACTTCAATAATGATCACTTTAAACTGATTATTGAAAGGTCTCTAACGCAGAGAAAATAGGGACTCAGAGAATCCAAGGAGTAATCAGTGGCAATGGCCCCACTTTTGTGGACAAAGATAATTTTCTAATGACAACTTTAGTCCAGAACTAAGGCATAGAGATAATCTTTACCTCTGACATTCATTGTTTTATAATCTCCTCTTTTGTTGCCTTTCTGGGATGCCCACTTAAATTAATTGCTTCAATGCATGTGGTCTCAAGAGCCTAGAATTCGCTCATATATCTTTGAATAAGGCCTTGTGATATCTAGCATGTAGTTGCCACTCAACAAATGTCTGTTGAATTGATGAGTTCCACCATTATGGTGAGTTGTGATAGGTTATCTTTCATAAAGTTTAAGAATCATTGAGTAGGGCATGAAGGCATGAATAATAATGTCACAAAATCAAATATGTCCTGCTGTTAGAAAAGTCCATTTCAACTCAGTATCCCCTAGGCCCAGCCTCACTCTACACAGACTGACTTACTTCCCAAAGTTCCTCCTAACCAACCTGTGTCCAGCCCCTCCGGCAGTATACAGTAGGTAAGAGATGCTCTCTCAGACTCAGCACGGAGAGGAAGCAGATGATGGAACAGGATGGGCTAGGACCATATTGGAATGTGTTAATAGAATGGTGGAGGACTCAATGACTCAAGCTCAGGTACCAAGTGAGTAATACAGTCAAGGACTGAGATTCCCAGCCCAGTATTCCAGAGTATAGATAGAAAGCTGGCTTAAAGATGTTCTTAAACACTTTTCTTCTCCCTGCTCATAACCAAAGGTTGTAAGGTGCAGGGAGAGGGGGCGGCAAGTGGATAGTTGTACATCTACATCTGCGTTTGATCAATCTAACTTGCTGGTTGTGTACCATCCCCCTATACATAGCCACTGGTCAGGCCAGAGGTAATGTGGACCATTTGATGTCTTTCTGGGTCTCAGACTTACAGTTAAGTCTTTAACTGTCCTTAAATGCTTGCATAAAAGAGTAGCTACACTGTGGGAGTCCAGGCAATAGAGACCCTGCCAATAGGAGGACATTTGGAAAGTTAGTAAGATTCTTTAGAAACAAAAACAGAGATAAAAAAGGTGAAAACACTATAGTTATTAAATCTGAAGGAGAAGGATAGAGTCCAGATTATTCTGCATGAGTATAAGTGACCATTAATTGAAAAAAGAATCTCTCCCACAGCCTCTGAGAGAGAAGGAGATACTTGGTAGACATGGTTGCTTATGGATATCAGTGCTAACAATTCTGTAAGGCCTGGTATGATCTGATAATCCCATGATAAGGAGTTGTCCTTCTATTTAGAAAACAAGAGTTAACATAAGCAAAACCAGGCACAGATGGCTCAAACCTGTAATCTTAGCTACTCAGGAGGCAGAGAGCAGGAGGATTGCAGTTTGAAGCCAGCCTGGGCAAATAGTGTGTGAGACCCTACATCAAAAAAAAACCATCACAAAAATGGCTGGTGGAGTGGCTCAAGGTGTAGGCCTTGAGTTCAAACCCCAGAACCATAGGGGAAAAAAAAAAAACTTTGAGTGAAATGAAAGATAATATCCAGTAAATTATTTAATTATATAAATGTTTGGTAAGTGTTAAATTTTCACTTACTCTTGTTAGAATTTAACCTTAATTAAGCATTTTTTTTACCCTCAGGTATTTTTTTGTATGGGGAGGAAAGAAGAGTATATGTATGTCTCTAACACATGTGAGTTCTAAAACACATTATGTTCCTATACATAGTAGATAATAGGTTATTAAATACTGTGACTCCAAACTACCAGTGACAGATGCAAAATCCCAGTTATAAATGGCAGTTTAGTAACTATTTCACATTGTCACCAGGGACTGTATTAGCACTACTTTGTGTTTCAGTTATTTTTCTGAATGAAATAAAAAAATAAACTGCATTCCTGATTTTTACTTATCTACACCATTTTACATTGATCCTAAAATTTTGATCAGAACACATTTCTTTTCCCTGCAACTTTTTCATGTCCTATGTTATTGGCAACCATTTCCAGGGTGTTTTAACTAACTGAGTTACCCATTTAATGAGGCAAGCTTACAGAGGCAGAACAAGAATCTAGAGTGACTATTCCTTGGTGACAAAGATTGCTTCAACTCCCCACCCACCCTCTCTCCAGAAATGAGCCTATTTATTTAGATTTTCTCTTCTTTCCTTCTTAAAGAAAAAAGGTGGCAGGAACTAGTATCTTACCTTGATTTTTTTTTTTAATTTTATTTTGGACAGGACAGACTTGTGTGGAGAGGTTGTAATCGCCTGATTTTCCATCACCCAAGTATGTACTGCTTTTTCTGAGGTTCTGCTAATGAGGAGCCAATTAATCCACCAAACACCCTTCAGCCAACTTTCTATGAACTTTACTTATCATGCCCAAGCTTCTGCAAAAGTTTAGGATTAAGCTGTCCATTAGGAAGATTAACAAAAGATCATCTATGTTGCTGTTTAATGGAAATGTCTTAACAAGAACAGAGCAGGTCAAGTAGATACCTCTTCCACAAGGCAAAGTCGACTGCCATTCTTAGGTGAGTTGTCTTTGCAATAAGATTACTAAAAAAAAATAATGTGTGAAACAGAAAACATGTAGACCCAACTATATCTATGAAAGAAAGGAAGGAAGAGAGAGAGGGAGAGGAAAGAAGGAAGGAAGGAAAGAAAAGAGAAGAGAGATAAAAGGTAGGGGAAGGAAGGAAGAAAAGAAAGAAGGAAGAGAGAGAAAGGGTGGGGGAAGGGAAGAAGGAAGGCAGGCTAAATATTGCTACACTAACTATCAACTAGATAATTGGCAGGTAGTATTCATATCCAGAATTCCTTTCTAATTTCAGTTTTTATATTGATATCTTTAACTTAATTGAGGAAAGGCTACTCCAGTGTGCTGTAATTAGGCAGTCAAGCTAGGCAGTTGTTGCTGAAATAACAAATTCTACACGAACAGCCTAGAGAAGATGGAGGGAAATTGTATTGTGCATTGACTTTCCCTTCTGTCAGCAGGGTTTAATCATAAACCAAACTCCCATATAGGACCCTTACTTTTATACAAGGCAGACCTATATCACAAAAATCCCTTCATTTTACATTAAAATTTCCATTAAAGGTTTATCTGGCCGGCCATGGTGGCAAACTTCTATAATCCCACCAATCAGGAGGCAGGAGAATCATGAGTTTGAGGCCAGTCCAAGCCAGATAGCAAGACCCTATCTCAAAAAAAAAAAAAAAAAAAAGGTTTATTAACTCACAGTATTGTGAGTTCTGAATCCTTTAAATAAGCAGCTTTAACTCATTACTTCTTTTTCCACACTAATGCAATACTTTGTGCAAAATCTTTCAATTATAAGCATTTTATTGGTCACTTCTCTAGTACTGGGAGTACAACACTGACTAAGTTAAGATTTCAGTGCCTAATAGAGGAGAAGAACTAAACTATACCTCACTGTGTGACACAAGTCTGTGCAGATCCCTGTGGAAGCCACAGAGCTTTGCAGGGGCAGTGCAAGTGAATAAGAGAATTGTCACTAGGCTATCTTGGAGGATGAGCAGTTTTCCAGTGATTGAGGGCGATGGCATGGCAAGCAGAAGAAATAGCCTGAACAAAGGTAATGAGATATGAGCATATGTGGACCTTCTAGGCGCACATGGATCCTCGTGGCTAGTGGGAAGGAGGTAGGAGATAGGGTGAGGCTATAAAGGGCCTCAGAACCTCCGGAATAGGAGAACAGAATTCTGTCACAGGGGAGGAGCAGCCTTTGAAAGACTATGAACAGGGTGTCACTGAGAGGTTGGGCAGAGGTGAAGCTAATACATTGAAATGGGGAGCAATTAGCAGCAAGGAGACTGATCTAAGGCTGTTGCAATAATCTAAGGAGGACCTGAGCTAAGGCACTGGCAAGGGACTGAAGGCTACCACTCCAGTGTCTGTATCAGTAATATTTTTGTTAACCTTTCCAAAGTGCAGACAGACTAAAGAGCAACCAGTCAAAAATGAAATAGTACAGAAAGAGAATAAAGGTTCCTGAGGCAGAAAAAAAGGGAAAGTAATCTGAAGGAGTGGTTGAAAGAAGAGGCAAATAGTGCATTAAAGAATGATAGGCGGTGGAGTACCAGTGGCTCACTCCAGTAACCCTAGTTACTTGGGAGGCTGAGATAGAGAGGATCATGGATTGAGGCCAGCCTGGACATCTCCCAAATAACCAGAGCAAAATGAACTGGAGGTATGGCTCAAATGGTAGGGTGCCTACTTTGTAAGCATGAAGCTCTAAGATTCAAATCCCAGTCCCACAAAAAAAAAAAAATGATAACCAACTAGAAAGTGTCTGAGAAAACTGGTCCAAGAAGAAAATTCAATCATACTGTTCTCCTTGGCACTGCACTGAATGTTTACATGGTCATAATCGCGTTGATCGCTTCTCGGCCTTTGGACTATGATCAAGTATAGCATAATCATGTTTGCTTGCTTATTGGTTTTCAGTTTCTAGAGGCAACCCATTGACAATGCTGGAAGTCAGAATTATGGTCTTGGATTGGACATAAATGCTATTAATCTAGACGACATCAAGTGAAAGTTGAAAAATGGGAGTGGACATGGGTAAAAGGGGAGCGGGGATCAAAACTGACAGGCCAAAAGGTCCATCTTGTGATGGAGAGATTGCCAAAGAAAGAGCTAAAGGAATTGAAAGGGGTTGTCCCTCATCAGTACATCTAGTTGTGAAGAGGACTGAGATAGAACCGGTTGATATAAACCCTTTTGTACGGTTTATTTTTACCAAGTGCATGAGTCCTTTGCTTAAAATAGTTTTTAAAAACTCAAATGCACCTATCCCAGTGACATTTCTTGTGTTGATGGAGACATCCTTCATAAGCAGCTGAAAAACAAAGCAAAGGAGGTGAACCAGGCATGGCCTCCCCAAGGTAATTCCCTGGGATATTGAGTCACCTTCCTATGAAAAATAAGTGTGTTCACTTCAGCTCTTATAGGTCATGACAAGTAGCCTAAAAGCAGATTCACCTTATGGGTTAAAAGCTCAAAAATTCAAGCTGGAAATATGAAATTAGGAACACGTATCAAATCATAACCTTTAATTTTCTTACCTGACCCAGTAAGAAATAGATTTGTTCAAGACTCAGTACTTACACACCCACATAAAAAAAATCTACTATAAAAACAATACTTACCTCTTACTGTCTACGACATATTTATTCTAAAAATGTCTACTTCACTATGTTGAAATTTTTAATAATACTGGTCACTGGTGATCTTATTGCATTACTGTCTTATGACCTACAGTTTGGAAAAACTCTTGCTCTAAATTAACCAGTCCTTTTTTTTTGTGGTACTAGGATTTTGAACTTGGGACCTCACAATTGCTAGGTAGGCACTCTACTACCTAAGCCAGACTGTCAGCCCTGATTTTTTTGTGTTGGTTATTTTCAAGATAGGTTCTCAGTAACTATTTCCCCGTGCTGGCCTCAAACCACAATCTCTGCCTCCCAAGTAGCTAGGATTAGAAGCATGAGCCATCAGTGCCCAGCTAATCAGTCCTTTTTTTCACTCAGAATGCATTTATGAAATTTAGAGCTTATTTCTCAGGTCGGCGAAGCCCTCCTACTGGAACTACCTGTTGCCAATGTGTCAAAAAATTGTTACATAAAATTAGCTTCTACCACCTTTGCTACTTGTCATGCCTCTTTTCTTTCCATTTCTCTTCTCCTTAATATTTTTCTTTTCTTTTTTTTTTTCGTTTGTGGTCTTTGTGGGCACATTTAGGAACAGCTAAATTCATTTCTGGTTTATTTTTAGATATATACTAGTTATGCATGTAAGTTATGTACTTACATTTCTTGGTTTTTACCCATATGACCCTTTGTGTTCACTTACAATGAAAAGTATAAATTTTAACCACCCATCTACTGTGCTTATGAAACCATCAAAGCTCAGCCTTCATTCAAATGCTGAAACCTTGTGATTTTCAAATGTTTAAAAGCACATAACTGTAAGCATCACTCATTATGTCCACACATTTTAGCAAAAGTTATAATAAACACAAAATGATCATGAAGCTTATTGCACTCAACAGAAACTTAACAGACTAATTTAATTTGTTTGGATTTTTTTATTAAATTAAGCTCTACAAGATGCTGTTGAAGAGGTGCTGCCAAGCCTGAAAAAAGATGGTGTGTCCGTCTACTATGTAAGCAGAACTTCTGCCACAGATGGGGTTGAATCTTTCCTGGACAAAATAGATGAAGTGTCAACTGAACCTATCCCAGAGTCATGGAGGTCTGAAGTCACTTTTTCTACTCCTGCCATGTACATTTATACTTCTGGAACCACAGGTAAAAAAATGCTTAGAGAAATGGACCTATCCCAAAGGGGTTAAATGATGGCTTAGGTTTTTAAACATGCTCCTTATTTAGCAAAACTTATCAGATAACTAATACTTCAGGGGATTTAGCTCTTTGTGTGTGGGAACTGATCTTATTTCACTGGGTATGATCCAATTTGTGTCTCTCCCAACTTGGTATAGAACAGATAAAGAAGTTAAACGAGGACTAGAAAAATAGGGCCAGGTACCTGTGGCTCATACCTGTAATCCTAGCTACTGAGAAGGCAGAGATCATGAGGATTGTGGTTCAAAGCCAGCCTGGCCAATTAGTTCTCAAGACCCTATCTTGAAAATGCCCAACATAAGCAGGGCTGGTGGAATGGCTCAAGTGGTAGAGTACCTGCCTAGCAAGCATGAGGCCTGGAGTTTAAGCCCCAGTACCATTTTAAAAAATAGAATAATGGATGAGATTTGGCTCTGAATGAAAAATTTTTTTTAAATTTTAATGCTTGTTATATTTTTATTATATTATAACCAGGGCATATTATAATATGTAATCAATTATAAATAGAACACCAATGGACAATTATGGAGTGATATTTATATAAATGTTTTAGCCACTATTTTGCCATGCAACATTGATTTGGGAGTGCTTGATGCTGTGGATGCAGGAGGAGTCTAGTGCAGGATTTAAAATAGTGTATTTCATCAAGTCTAGGATTTCTTCAACTGTGTGCCATTATTTTATGGGCCAGTAAGAAAAACACTGCCAACTAACAGAGGTAGTAAAGCATTGCTGTATGACAAGCGATGTCAAGGGTAGTTTGAAGTAGGTATTCTTCTAGAAGTGTTAAAACATTTGTCCATACAATTCTTCCACCACCTTTGAGATGGTTACAATTCTTATTCCCATTTTAAAAATTCTGAAACTATTAAAGAGATTCAGAACTTCCCATGTTAAGAAGTAGAAGTTTTAGTATTCACCTCGTGAATCATAAAACTGACCGCTCTGGTGGCAAAACCACCTGCTTCATTGAAGTAACAGATATTCAGTGTCTGCCTATTCTAGGCCAGGGAAAATAGTACCAAAATATAATAATAAGAAGCCTGAGGGATATACTTACTCAAAAGAAGGGCAGGAAGCCAGCCCTAGCATGTTGGTTATTATTGTTGATATTGGGAACTTAAATATTAGTCTTTCTTGTGGTTGAAACTTTAATTTAAGCAGAATGATGCATTCTGCATGTTAAATAAGCAAACATTGTAGATGAGGCTAAAGGTTCTTTTGAGCCTTTTATCACCACACATCTGGTGTTACAGTTCTTTGGTCCTCAGTTCAACCTGAATGTCATCATCCCTTCATACTGTCACTTTTGCTGAATATTTCCTTTAAATAAGTGCAGAACATTATGGACTGGTAGCCATGAAACTCCTCACTATGAATAATTCAACATATGCCAATAAAAATAAATAAGTTCATAAATAAATAAATGAGGCAAAGAAGCTGGGAACGACATCGTAAAGCCAGTACCTAACTCATAATGTCTATAATTCTTTTATTTGTTAAAAGTTGGATGATATAAGTAACCCTCTGTTTCCACTGCATACAGATACTACCTTCATATCTGGGATATTTATCTTCATTTCTTAATAGGATAGCAAAATTAAATTGTAAACTTTAATTGTAATTGAGCTAAATAGAGTTTTTGGTTAGTGATGGGGAGTTCCAGCCTTAGTCCTGAACAGAAAGCATGGAGCGTCTTCATAATGCGTGCTTTGAAAGAAATAGAAAGCCCCTTTTACAGAGAAAATAAAGAACACTCCCTGACTGGATCCCATAATTTGGCATTTACAGTTAATTGGAAGACAACAGGATTGATGTTTATTTTACTTTTTCTTTATCAGTGAATAAAATATTCAAATAAAACAAGCAATTGGAGAAAAAAATCTTTTCCCAGTTCATCAAAAGAAATCATTAGCACAAAATGATAATATAATAGTTACCAAATACTCTTATTTATTCATTAATATAAAATTTTAAATTAGGAAAGTTCTAAAAGTACTTCAAAGCCACAAAGATGAATATTGCTTCATTAAAAAATGTAATTCAGAGCTTTTACTATTTGAATGATTCTTTTCCATGGTGAACACAATTGATTTTGTGATGCTTTTTTTTGTGGTACTGGGGTTTGAACTCAAGGCCTACACCTTGAACCATTCCACGAGCGCTTTTTTGTGATGGCTTTTTTCAATATAAGGTCTCATGAACTATTTGCCTGGGCTGGCTTCAAACCATGATCCTCTTGATGTCTGCCTCCTGAGTAGCTGGGATTATAGATGTGAGCCACTGGCTCCTGGCTCTTCTATTTCTTAATGTTAATGTAGAATGGGGCATTAATATTACTACAATGCCACTAGACCACTATGAAAATAAATGAATTTTTATTTTTATTTATTTATTTATTTGGTGGTACAGTGGTTTGAACTCAAGGCTTCATGCTTGCTAGGCAGGCACTCTACCACTTGAGCCAGTCTGTCAGCCCAGAAATTAACTTTGAATTCATTTTTAAGGTCAAACCATACAACTACTACTATGGTAGTTATTGGCAGTCCTGCTTTGCCTTGTAACAAATCGCTGTTTTGGGAAACACCTAGCTAAGGTACTGTCACGTGTCAGAAGGTCTGAATCTTCTGAGACCTGCCTTCCTCTTTGCAAGGCCTACTTGGCCACTTAAACTACTCATCCCCTTCATAGTGCCTTCGTGCCCTACCCAACTACACTGATCCTCTGTGAGGAACAATATAAGCATACGCTTTCAGTAGAAAGTCTTACCGAAAAACAAAAACGTATGTAAATTATGGTTAAGAACATGCAAATGCATTTAGTCTAGAGTACTAAAACTACACTGAGAAACAGTTTTTTCACTTTTCAGATAGATAAAAATTCCAGCATCTAGGAGCATATGTTGGCTGAGGGAGAGTGGATGGGGACCACCCTTACACCTGGCAATGTGGCAGTTATCTATCCAAACTACAAAGACCTATCTTTTGCCCCAGCAACTTCACTTCAGTAATTATATCCTACAGATGTAATGTCGTTCATAGTGTGACCTGCCAAATAAACAACGTTATTCTAGTCAGCACCACTTGAAATAGCAAAATAGTGTAAATAAATTATAATGTTCTCAGAGTGGCTGGCTAGCAAGTGTGAGAACCTGAACCCCATTACTGCTCCCTCAAAAAAATTATAATGTTCTCATATAAAGGATGTAAAGCAGCTGAGAGAGGAAATGGATGAATAAATGAAGGAAATCTGTACAAACATGGACTGATCTCCAAGAAATGTTCTTAAGTGACAGAGAAAAAAGTGTGAAAGAATGTTCATATTTTACAATGGAACAGGCAAGCACCTATAGCAAATGTTTATATTTGCTTGTATTTGTATAAAGAAATTCTAGGATAGTACCTAAGAAATTAATAAAGAAGTTATGATTGGATGGGTGGGCTATTTATTCTCTAAAATACTTAATCTCTCAGACTCTTAGTCTGCTCATCTGTGGGATGACTGTTTCTTAAATTTCTGATGAAAGTGACATAAAATTTTGAATGTCTTGCAAAGTGATGAGCATAAAAATTCAGTCTCTTCAGATTATGACTGTGATAACTTCCTAGTTGAGGAGTCAGCAAACTATGGCCTAAGGGCCAAATACAGCCCCTATATGTTTGTGTAAATAAAGTTTTATTGGAACACAACCACCCTAATTCCTTTATGCATGTATGGCTGTTTGGGACTCTAATAGCAAAGTTGAGGCATTGCCCAACAAAACCTAAAACATTTACTCTCTAGTTCTTTACAGGAAAATCTGCTACCTCCTGGTCTAACTGCTCCTGGCCCACCCCTGTGCAATTCTGTAAGCACAGGATGATGAAGCTTCCTAGGCCAGATCTCTCTCCCAGGCTGTGAATTGCCAATCTTGGCTTACTCATGCCTTCTCTTGTATCTTTGCAAAGGTCTCCCAAAGGCCGCAATGATCAATCATCATCGCCTGTGGCTTGCAACTGGCCTCATTAATGCAAGTGGGGTTAAGGCAGAGGATGTCATCTATACCACGCTTCCCTTGTACCACAGTGCTGCACTTATGATTGGCTTGCACGGATGTATCATGACTGGTAAGCTGTTTCTCCCACCAAGGATCAGAGGCTGGTCCACATTCTCATCTGCTCATAAGGAAAAGTAGTACAAAATTTGGTTACTCTCCTGTCTGCTAGAGGTGGTATTTATTTCTGCATTGATAAAAGCCTGTTTGGCTCATACATCACAAGCATGTATCTAAAATAATTTACATTTTCTCATGCTTGCTTGTGTAAAATATAATATTGTTACTGCTCAGTGTATCAAGGAAGAAATTCCTGTAAAACATTTTATGCCTTTATCCAAATTGAGACGCTTGATTCTTAGACTCCATAAATAAGTGTCCCGTGTCATTTCCAACATCAGACGTGTGCATGTTGCTCTAGCAATATCTATACCCTCTGTCCTCATTCTTCTTTATTCCTCTCTCTTCCCAGAGCTCTTCAGCTCTTCTGCCTCTGGGGCTGGTGGAGTGGCTCAGGTGGTAAGAGCATCTGCGTAGCAAGTGTGAGGCCCTGAGTTTGAATCCCAGTAGTGCAAAAAAAAACCTGCCTTGCCATCTCTTTTCTTTCTTTCTCAATCTTTACTGTTGGAACAGGAATTGCCATCTGCTCTGACTTCAGGAGTCATGCCACTTTTATACATGAATGCTGAGGTTTATATCATCTCTTCCAGGAAACCAACTCAAACTCTCTAAGTGAAAAACTTGAAAACTTTTTCTCCTATGGGCCATTTCATTTTAAATAAACATTTAAAATATACACACATTTATTTAAAGTAAAATGTATAGTATATAGTAAATACACATATACATGTATGTACACACATATATGTATGTTATAGACTGAATATTTGTGTCCACTCCCGCCCAAAACAAAAATTCTTATGCTGCAATCTGAAACCTCAGTGTAATAGTGTCAGGAGGCGAGGTCTTGGGCGGTGATTGGGCCATGAATAGGGGCTTCTGTGCGTGTGGGATTAGTGATCTAGAAGAAGACAGAGGAAAGAGCTTCCTTCCTGTCCCTGCTATTCCCCATAGGATGATGATAGCCATGCACAGATGAAAAGGAATGCCCTTTACAGACATTGAATTTTTTGGCACCTTGATCTTGAACTAGCCAATCTCTAGAACTGCAAAAAGCAAGTTTGTTTAAGCCACCCCATCTATGGTAATTTGTTATAGCAGCCTAGAAGGTCCAAGCCTGGGCTTCTCTCCTCCATCCAGTGATGGATCAGCTATGAAATACTTAGCCTGGCCTCAGGAGCAGCCTTCAATAGCAAAGAACAACTGGGTCAGGGTATACTGCTGGACCTTCAAGAACAGAGTGACCATGAGGCTCTCAAACAGAAAGCTGACCATTTCAGTGCCAGAAATACATACTACAGAAGAAAAGATAATATTAAAAAAAACTTTTCTTCTAAAACATTGGTCCTTGGTATATTTAAGTAAAAATAAGCCAATAACATGAAAAAATATTTATGAGTTCCTGATTTTCCTGGTTTTCTATTGCCGCTCTGACAAATTACCACAAACTTATGGCTGCAGCATCACAGATTTATTCTCTTACTGTTCTGGAGATCAGAAGTCCTAAAATTAAGGTGTTCTCTGCAGGGCTAGATTCCTTCTGGAAGCCCTTTCTCCCATATTCAAAGCACACCACTCTAACCTTTTATTCCCATCAGACTATCTCCTCCTTCCACCTTTATTGTACCTCCCTCTTTAAAGACCCTTGTGATTACAGTAGGCACACCCAGATAGTCCAGGATAATTTTCCCATCTCAAGATCCTTAACTTAATCACATCTACAAACTCTCTTTTGCCACACAAGATAAATATTCACAGGTTCTGAGGATTAGGATGGGGACCATTGTTCTATCTATCTCACCCATAAAGGAACACTCTCTCCCACTTGTTCAAAACCTTGGCTCTCTACTACCTCCAAAATTAATCCTGGCTCCTCCACCTGGTCCTTCCATGGTCCCCATGACCCATAACTGCATCCCTAAATGCTTCTCCAGATACACCTGCTGTAACCCACCAGCCCTACACACCCCCAGTCACAGGTGTTGGTCATCCCCCGACACCTTCTGGACCATCCTGTCTTTAGATTCAAGCTTTTTCTTCTGCCTAGAACTCAAATCCTCCCTTTTCCAAGAAGAATTTCTCTCTCTCTCTCTCTCTCTCTCTCTCTCTCTCTCTCTCTCTCTCTCTCTCCCTCTCTCTCTCATTCCCCTTCTCCCTCTCTCTCTCTCCCTCCATTTCTCCCTCCCCTCCTTCGTCCATCCCATAGGGCCTCATTTGACCCTCTGCATCCTGCATTCTAACCTCTATTGGAATGACTTTTGTGTGTCTTCTCCCCCATAGATTGGAAGCTAACAGGACAAAACCATGTTTTTTGCATTGAATATAATAGGTACTCAGCAGTTATTTGTGAATACAACTCATTATAAAGTTTCTATCTTTTAGAAATGACAAACATAATTGGGAAGATCTTCTGCAGCATCCCTTTATTGACAATTTCCATACCTTTTCTGTAGGTGCTACTATTGCTTTGCGGAGCAAATTTTCAGCCAGTCAGTTTTGGGACGACTGTAGAAAGTACAATGTCACTGTCATTCAGTATATCGGTGAACTGCTTCGGTATTTATGCAACTCACCCCAGGTAACACTGCCCATGTTTTAATATCTTTTTGAAGTAGATAAGATAGAAGTGTAGGTCATTTTGGGTCATGCTAGGTTCAGCTGAGTCATATATATCAGTTTTGTTTCAATTACAGTTGTTTGTTTATGATAAAGAGCGTGATAGCACACCTGCCATATTAAGGGGCCATATTAGATGGCAGTTACTTTTAATTTTATTATGGCTAGTATCCCCTGCCTTGTTACCTGTTTTCACATCTGACCCTCTACTTAGCTAATCTTCTCTTCCCTTTCTGCTCATGAAAATCCACTGTCAAAACTCACCTAATAAGGGAGAATAACAAAGAGATTAATCCAATTAAAATACAGTATATTCACAGGTGAAACACCATGGTAAACCCCTTTGAACAATGACTATTCACTTAAAAAAATGGACAGGATTATAAAACAAGTCCTGTTAGAGAATGAATCTAGCTAGTGGGAGAGGGGCAGGTGAGTGGAGGAGGTAAAGGAGAGTGAATATGGTCGATGTGCTTTATATACTTGTATGAAAATAGAACAATGATGCCTGTTAAAATTATTTTAAGTAGGGGGAGGGGGATAAGGAAAAGTGATGGTGGGGGCAAACCTAACCAAGGTATATTGTGTGCATATATGGAAATACCACAATGAAATCCGCTCCCCCCCCATAGAACTAATAAATGAGAATAAAAATATTTTTAAAAACTCTCCTCAAATGATAGGTCATAACCCTATTTGAGTCATTCCAACAGCAGTCATTGCTCTCTCACCTGTATCATTTTATTCCTACTTCTTGTGGCTGCACATAGCAAGTGTCTGTCACCATGCCGGCTGTCCCACTGCTTAGGCTGTAACTTTGTGATCACAGGGGTCACATTGTATTTCCTTGTCCTCCCTTATACCAAAGGCATGAAGGAAACTTTTACTCAATCCTGTTTAAGGAATACACTCCCATGAAACAAACCAACTAAGTCTATCACCAAGCTTGGAACACATGCCTCAAAATAACTCCAAAGGCCTTCCATCTACCCTACTTGCAGATACCCAGCTATCTTGATGGGACTGTTGACAAGAGTTCCTTCTGCCCAGTCCATTGGCTTTCATTAGACATCTGATATCAGGATCAGGGTCTCTCAACAGTGACATATCTGAGGGCTGGATTTGTTAATTTTTTGCTGTGTGGACTTAATCCATGTACTGTAGTATGTTCTTTGGCTTTCACTGACCAGATGCTAGTAATAACCTCTCCCTCTGTGAAGTCATGAAAATCAAAATGTCTGCAGACATTGGCAAATGTTCTCAGGCAAACAAATTTCACCCTAGTTGATTTGTTAGATGGATAGGAAATCCATCAGACTCTAATTCCTTTAAGATATTCAGTCAACATAAAACAAACTCAAAGGATCACTTGGTAAGCACCCATTATGTTCAATTTATGTTTCAGCTGCTAAGTGACCGAGAGAGAAGAGGTTTTTTTTCACCAAATTCTCTCTCCTCTCAGTTCATTCAGTCTCTGCTCAGATGAGGGGTACATCTCTGAGTAGGAGGGGAGACCCCTCCTACTAATAATCAAACATATTACCTAGCCCTGACTCTCCATCTCGTTACTACTTTGCATGATTTATTTATTGCTTCTGACAATGATTCTTCTCTGTCTCCCCCATTAATGAAAGCTCCCCACAAGCCGGGGCTTCATCCACTGCCAGATCCCCAACACTGAGATCTATAACTCTCATATCACAGGCATAAACAAATTTTGCTGAATGAACCTCTAAATTCTTGCCCCAGAAAAATGTATAATCCAGAATGATGGAGGAGAATTCAACCATGATATACTGTAAGAAATTCTGTAAATGTTATAATGTAGCCCCAGTACAACAATAATAAAAATAATGCATAAAAATGTGTAATCAAGTTGAGGGAACTAGTATGTTTCCCCAAAAGCATTCAGGCTGAGTATATTTTCTTTTGATTTTTTGGCAGATTCATGAAAGTAATAATTAGCTGTAAGCCAGGATAGGGCCTTTTCCATAGCAGTTAATGTCATTACTGGGTTTTTCACATTAGTATTCCACCTGCTCCTCAAGATTGCGTACCAGCCTATTAAAATCCAGAAATCCATATGGGACCCTTCTGTTTAGCCCTTCTTCTCTACCATCAAGCCACCTTTGTCGATCAGAAGTCTCCTGAGATGGGGAAAGGGGCATTTGTCTCTACCGGTTTTTAACGGGAGCTTCCTTTGAATGGAGGAAAATAAACATGTTTGTGTGTAGCTGCCTTCGGTTGTGCATGCACACATTGCACACGCTCACACAAACACTTCCATCTTTCTCTTTTTCCTGTTTCAAATGCAGGAAAATAGTGACAATCTGATCAGGATTTTATACCTTCAGAATATCGTATGCTTTAGGGTGTAATCTGTGGGTGATCTGAAACCTAAAACTGGGTCTGGAGTTCCCGTTGGCTATTACTTCCCTACCCCTGCTTGCTGCTTGTCTGTAAAATACTTGTAAGAATTGTAAGAAATGAGGGCTGTGAATTTAGCTCATTGGTAAAATACTTGCCTTGCATACACAAGGGTTTGATCCCAAGCATCACAAAAGAAAAATAAGAAATGACCCAAGTTATATCTGAAAAAAAAGCCTTCAGTTAAAGACTTTTTTAATCATGAGTGATAATAGAAAGCCCAGATCCTATGGATTTAAGTGGAGCTTAAAGAAAAATTATATTAAGTTGGACACTAGTGGCTCACACCTGTAATCCTAACTTCTTGGAAGACCGAAATCAGGAGGATCAAGGTTCCAGGCCAGCCTAGGTAAAAAAGTTTCAAGACTCCATCTCAACAGAAAAAAGCTGGGTGTAGTGGCATGCACTGTCATCCCAGTGACAGTGGGTAGCCTAAAGTAGGAGGGTCACGGTCCAGGCCAGCCTGGGCAAAAAATGAGACCCTATCTGCAAAATAACCAGAGCAAAAAGGGCTGGAGTCATGGCTCAAGTGGTAGAGCACCTAGCAAGTATGAAGCCCCAGTACACAAAGAAAAGAAAGATTGTATAGAACAGACTTCTCAAACAGAAATGGATAAAAACTCAAACTAATAGCTGAGAGCTCTGGAGCAATGTAATCAGAACTGTCTCATCCTCAGAGTCACTCAGGATAGGTCTGGAGGGGCTCACACCCCAACAAACAAAGTATTAACTACGGGGGCGGGAAGGGGGGCAACTCCTGCCTTAACAGAGTTGCCAAACAAAAATGACTCCACCCACAAACATGGCACAGTTGATCAGGAGAACGTGGGACCAGTGCTGGGAGGTGGAGGCCTCTATGCCTGTCCTCTTCTTTTTAACTGTACTCAGCAGCTCCTCTGGTAAAGCAGAGGATCATAGAACAGGGTTGGTCCCTCAGATCAGTGGCTTACACATGGCTCCAGGTACTTAAAGTAGTGCATAAGAACAATAACTCTAGAGTCAGTAGGCCTATGCCCTGCCTCTGCCATTGAGCAGGATAATCAACCTCCCTAAATACCAGCTTCCCATCAGCCAACTGAGGAAATAGTACTTTTTTTCCTCATTGGGCTGGGGGGGGTCTATGGAGACAGAACAGGATGGTGTGCATAAAGCACATTGCACAGCACCTGACACTTAAGAAATGTTCAACACATGGTAGCCATTACTACTGTTAGCATTATTTTCTGTTCCTAATAATATGTAGATCATAGTTACTGTGCTACACATTCACTGGGTGAATCAATGAAAACTCTGTCCCACATACACATGCATAAGAGAAGACATTCAAATTAATCAGCTAATCTCTGAGGTTGATGAAGGGCGGAACTGCAGAGCTATTGGCTTAAGTGATTCTTACAGTGCTATGGTTGACCACTCTTTATCCATTTTACCTGTCTTCCCTGTTACATGTGGGCCTTCTCTTGCAGAGCACTGGTTTGTAACAAAAAAAAAATTGTGATTTGTTTCTTGCAGTGTTCAGTTGCCTGCTCCCATTTTGTTTGTGTAGTTGCATAAAAATGCCCTTTAGGAAAAAAACCATTTATTGGAACAAGATATTGATAAATCTGAGTGTTTTGATTCTCCAATTAGGAACTGAGCTATAGCAAGGATCTAAATGAGTATTTGTGCCATCTGCTGGGAGTGTGACCAGGAGGAAGAGAAGGAGGAGGCAAAGGGATCCAGAAAAGAGTTCCAGGGGACACAAGTAAAAGTCATATTTGAAAGGGGAAATAAGATAAACCAGAAGACTGAGAGAGCTGAATAGACTTACTTATTTCTGTAGTGTTGCCTGCCTTCCCTCCAAAATGAAATAGCCTCTGTGGTCCCTTCAGCCTGAGATTCCTATCTCTGAATCACCTACGTTCTGGTAGAAAACAGGGTGGGGACTGATGGTTGTTCACACCTGTAATCACAGTTATGCAGGAGGTGGGGATTGGGAGGATTGCCGTTCAAGGCCAGCCCAGATTAAAAAAAAAAATTAGCCACAAACAAGCTGGATATTTGTAATTCTAGCTACCTGAGAGCCATAGGTAGGAGGACTGCGGTCCAAGAACAACCCAAGCAAAAAAGTGTGAGACCCTATCTGAAAAATAACAATGAAAAGAGAGAGAGAGAAACACAGGACCCAGACAAGACAGAAAAAAGTGACCCCCAGGCTTAAAGAGCAACTCATCCAGACTGGAGCCAGAAGATAAAAGGAAGCATAGTAGAAAAAAATGAACTCATGTTATACAGCAGATTTTCTTATGAGGAACTTTGTACTCAGAGGGTACTGGAGAGTGAAGAAAGACAAAACTAAGAAAATGATGTAAATGGGCAAGGAGGCAATTAATTCCAGGGAAAACAAAAAAAAAATGTTCAAGAATTTACTCATAGTATATTACCTGGCTCATCGGTGGTGTGTTATGGGCAAAATATGCATGTGCTGAATATAACTTTAATCAAAATTTATGATGCTGGGAAAAGAGGAAAATGGGAGAGAGCTTGGTTCTCATCCAGCACAACAGGAAATCTAAAGTTGATGAATCCAGAGATAGCAACATAAGCATTTAATTTAGAGATATGGAGGTAATAAGAAAAGCTACAAGAGTTAAAAGTGTCCCCCTCAGGGTAATAAGGGTGGGTAGAACACAGAATCCAGTAGCCTTTAGGTAATGTCTGATTCTTCAACTGTGCATGTTCTCTCTCTCTCTCTCTCTCTCTCTCTCTCTGTTTTTGGTGGTACACTCAGAACTTCGTACTTGGTAGGCAGGTACTCCACTACTTGAGCCATGCCTCCATCCCTTTTTGCTCTGATTATTTTGGAGATAGGGTCTCACTTTTTTGCCCAGGCCAGCCTGGACTGTGATCCTGCTATTTGATACTTCCTGCCATAGCTGAGACGGCATACACATGCCACACTATATTCAGCTATTGGTTGAGACGGGGTCCTGCAAACTTTTTGCCCAGGCTGGCCTCAAACCACAATCCTCCTGATCTCAACCTGCAAAAGTAGCTAGGATTACAGTCATGAGCCACTGGCACACAGCTTCTTTTTCTTTTTTAATTAAAGGAAAGAGTGCTTTCAGAAGTCCCAAGATTTGGATTTGAATGCCAGAGCAACTGTTTTGCTGTCTTTACTGTAAGCTTCCCAAGGCTCTGTTTCTTCAAGTGTAATACAGGGAAAATATTTTATGATCCAGTACATTCCAGAAAAGTTCTTTCAGAAACTTAAGTATGATACTATGATCAGTAGACAAACCCTCAATAAAAGTTTTCTGCTTACCTTAATTTCCTGGCACTTCACATTCCTTTTTTGGACACCCTGGACTCCCTTCATCAGTCATTAAATCCCAGTGTGAACTAAAGGTCCCTGGGTGTGTTAGCTTGCTACATCTCAGCTCTAATGTGAAATAGGTTTGATCCTGATTAAAGAAAATGAGCAGATGACCCTTGACCTAAAAGTCAGCCCCTTAGAGAAGCACTTTTTCCCCATGGGAATAGCTGAAGTCAGTCCAGGCCACTGGTAAGCAAAAGCAGTAGTTGAGAAGCAGGCAGATTAGAAGGTTCCAAGATCTTCCATTTGTGTCCACAAACAATTGTAGCTTGGAACTTTAATCCTTCCACTAGTGTAATTAGATCCCTCAGCTGTATGGTAAAAACTGAGTCCTTGGTGCTATGATTATAAACCTAGCTACCTGCCACCCCCAGGTGTCAGCTGCACCTGTGTGGCTGGCCAGCTGCCCACATACCCAGGGCACCTGCACCCTGCACCCTGGGCCTGCCCTTATACTGATGTCCCAGCGGCTAGCTTCAACAGGGAAGTTGAGGGCTTCCTGCTGCAGGCTGTTTTGCTGCAGGTGTTATGCTATAGCAGAGCACAGGTCCAGGCCCTGTGAAGGATTTGGAGATATATTTGGCACCATCTAATGGGGAGATAGGTGATCACCATCCAGTGAACTAAGCGTTCGGGAGAACCAATCATGAGCTATGTTGGAAATAAGTAGTCTTGGGTTTACTCATGGGAATTTTATTTCAGAGCATCTCACACAGGCCTGGGAACAGGTAAGCAACCAGGTCAGGTGGTTATTGTTAAGTAAACGTAAGCATTTTTCAAATATTCAAGAAATTTTATCCTCAGAGTGGCAGGAGGAGATAAAGTAGGGAGCAGTCTCTGAAAATCTGATAGTCCTTACTGAGGGGAATAGCCCCTTATGGTCAGGGTAACCCTACAGTTCTTTATCCGAATGGGAACACAGGAGAATGAACACACCAAGACAACGGCACAGCCAGAACTGGCCCTAGCAATCAGACATCTGATCACCTTCCTGACAGGTACTTGGCAGTTTTAAAAGGGAACAGATTCACTGACCTGTGGACCTATGGAACAGATCGAAGAGATTGGATTCCTATCAGTCAAAACGTCTAGGACACATGCAAGTTCAAAATGCATCAAGGCCACTCTCCTGAGCTCCATCATTAAAAGCCACAGGCATGAGCACCCTAGCCTGTCTTTATACGTGTCCTTCTCAGAAAGACCACTCACCAGTCCCATTTTCATCAGTGATGGCTATCTGTCCATCTCTCTGGCTCAGAGCTTCCCCATCCAAGTTTTGATCAACCAGCTACTTAAAAATCAAATGCATGTTTGCTGTTTTCCTGGCCCCTTAACTCCTTCTCCATGGAACCAATTCAAAGTTAGTTTTGGTTCGGTTTTTACCTGCCAAAGTCTTTTCCCCCTAGAACCTTCAGTTTGTCTCTTAGAATAGTTCTTTACAAAGTAAAGAAGAGATTTATTCCAGATTTCTTTCACAGGATAGGAAAGAATACAGAAAATTCTCTGATTTAAGCAATTACTGTTTTGGTCAATAAATTAACATTTGGTATGAGAGGAGACCCTAGTTCCTTAGCACCTTTACCCTGGTTTCTGTTTGAATAAAGGTCAAAGAGTAACAGAATTTGTAAGCTAAAATTTTTCTTATTTACCTGTCTTTTCCACCATTCTGTGATCTCCTGGAAACTATAAATTGCCTTATACATTACATTAAAACTACCTTGGTTTGTATTGCTTATACTCTCTCTTCAACAAAATTAGAGACAAGGGCAAAATAGTTTCTGCTGGGTATTGAGGGGGTTGGGGGGAGAGGGAGGGGGTGAAGTGGGTGGTAAGGGAGGGGGTGGGGGCAGGGGGGAGAAATGACCCAAGCCTTGTATGCACATATGAATAATAAAACAATAAAAAATAAAAAATAAAAAAACTACCTTGGTTTGGACTTATTGTAGGAACCTCACAAATGAATATGGTTGAATGGAAGGCAACCTGATCCTCACGCCACTTCTCACTGCTTACAAGCTCTCCTTTTGGTCTTCACCCTCAAAACAGCTTTTCCTTTGTGATTTTTATTTATAGCAAAGCATCTTCCTCCCAGGCCACCTGAGCAACTGGGAGCCAGCTTCCTCCTTCTCTTTCCCTTCCCATCCCATTGGGACAGTTTCATTGTCTTTGTTCAGCTCTAAACGGTCTTGTGACCTCTAGATGTACTGTTAAATGAGGGCGTGTTGTAGACTTTTCTCTCCAGTCCCTCCAGACACAACATTAGTGCTCTTTAATGCCTTTGTGGAAAATAACTCTCTCTCTCTCTCCTTCTATTTCCTCTCTTTCTCTTCTCTTCTCTCTCTTATTGGTCTATGTTGTTTTCTCCACTGCCAAATGAAAATCATTGCTTCAGCAGTAGAAACTCTACCCAGGATCCTACTAGTTGCAAAATGTGTCCATGTCTGACAGATATTCCCATGAAGACTCCTCCATTTTGGAAATTCTCTGATGTTCACCATCCCCAAAAATATTAGTATTAACACATTATTCTAACTTTGCATTGTATGTGAATTAAATGTTGGCATTCACCTGGTTCTGTTCAAATGTCTCATCATGTCCCTTAAAAATGGGAAAATTCAAGTCTTTTCATTATTAAATCAGAGATCTGTCAGAATATAATGCATAGATTGGGGGGGTGGATAATATCTTTTGTGGGTGGCAAAAAGGTATATAGAAAGGTGAATTTGTAACCAACATAAATAGGTCATAAAATAAAGGTAATTTTAATATGTAAGTTCATGTTCCAGAGATGTTTCAATTAGGTCTTCTTTTTCTGCCCCACCACAGAAACCAAATGATCGTGATCACAAAGTGAGAGTGGCACTGGGAAATGGCTTACGAGGAGATGTGTGGAAAGAGTTTGTCAAGAGATTTGGGGACATTCATATTTATGAGTTCTATGCTGCCACTGAAGGCAATGTCGGATTTATAAATTATCCAAGAAAAATCGGTGCTGTTGGAAGAGTGAACTACCTACAAAGAGTTAAGTACATTGAAAAATGGCTGTGCACGTAACTGGTTTCCAGAATGTATAGATTTCTTAAAATTTGTGTCATGATACTGCTATAATCCCAATTTCATGCAGCATCAGATCCATGTCCCATCTGTGTCACCAAGAGAAGTTTTGCCTAGTCTCTGTTATGATGACCTCAAGAAGGTCATCTCAATTAAAAATATCCAACTTCTATTAATAACAACCTTTGCCATGTGCAACTTACAGGAAGTCTTCCTTCCTTCATTTATACTTGTACATGGTTAAACACTTGAAGGCTGCTGTGCCATGCAGCATTTGCCTTTGACTGTGCTGTGTATTTCAATCACATGAACAGCACTTTATGTACACAAGTGCGGGGTCCCACCCTCTTGGCTTTGGATTCCCTTCTTCCAAGATGTTGCCCAGGTGTTTTTTAAAGATATGTAGGGTTAGGATCGACTATGTACACCTTCAAGACAATTGTGATCATCTGGTAAACATTTGTGTTCACCAGAAGGGTATTTCTTATTTTTCTCTTTTCCCTCCTGATCGTTTTATTGCCTTGGGTATCTGGACAATCTGTGTGTCTCTCTTATAGTCAGTTGGTCTTCTAAATGTCCAGCAATGCTACAAAATTCTGGGAATATCCTGTGGAGGCTGGGCCTTCACTGGCTGGTACAGTCATTGTTGTCATCATGCTGTGGGCAACCCTTCATGCTTGACCATGAAATAGTCACATCCATGCTCTCTGGCAGACTTTGTCCCCAGGGACTGGCCAGCAGAGGACAGAGGGCAAACAATGGTCCATTGACATAAGAGGTCTGGCTCTAAAGAGCAAATCACCACATACACTAGCTGGGTGACCTCGGGTAACTCACTTATGTTCCTTAAGCCTCAATTTCATTATCTTAAAACAGGTACAAAAAGAGAAAAAATTGATCTGAATGTCTAGCCCATACTCAATGTCAATAAGGAAAAAGGATTGTTGAAAAGATGAAGTTAAGTAATTTATGAAAAAGCCCTTAGAGGCCCAATGCCTGTCAAATAATAGCCTCAGATAATTGTTAGCTATAATTATTATTACCATTCCATTCTTGATACTCTGACCTGAGCTCCAGTCCAAGAAGCCTCTCTGACAATGGGCAGCCAAACACACCCTTCACATGTCCTTCAGATCTGCACCGTCCAGTACAGTAGCCACTAGCTATGTGTGGCTATTTCAATTTAAATTAAGCAAATAAAACCTTAAATTCAGCCTTTGCTCACAATTACAGCCACTTTAACTTCACAAAAAGGAGCAGGAGGAAACTTTTAGGTAAAGTGAGAAGTGTTTTATACCTTGATCTAGGTAGTAATTACATGAGTATATAAAAAAATGTGAAATTTCAACCAAGCCCCACACTTAAGATATTTGTACTTTATGTATTTTATATCAAAGCATATAAAATTACAAAATAATTTGTACTCAAAATGATACATTTTAATTTTCCTAGAAAGTCATAACTTATGAGCTGATTAAATACGATGTGGAGAAAGATGAACCTGTCCGTGATGGAAATGGATATTGCATCAAAGTTCCAAAAGGTACAGTGCGCTTTTTGTCTAGTTAACTGTGCCTTTTCTTATCTTGACCAAGTGACTTTAATGACTACCATCATACCACGTGATAAATTTTATCAGAGTGGAGTGGGGGAAGAGGTTTATTTAAGTACCCTCAGAAATAGTTACAAAAATTCCAAACAAGTGCTAATTTACTACTACAAATAGCACAATTATAGCTAGCCTTAAAGTTATCTTAACAGCATCTTGCTTTTATAAGGTAAGAGTTTTGTAGGGGGGGGAACAAAGAAAAAAATAATATTGTTTGAAGGGACATGTAATTATGGTTGCAAAACTACAGTTAGCTTCATCTGTCTAGTTCTGTGTATAGATCATTATCCAGTAAAAGATTAGCATTAAAATAATTACAAATGTGTAGCCATATAGAATAATGCTTAAGGTAAGTGTATACGAAGTGGTGTGGAATTATATGCATGTATGTGATATATATGAATATGTGCATGAAAAATGATGCTGTCTGCAGCCATTGAGCTGTATGTCATCGGTTTTAAGAACAAGTCGATAATAAAATTTGCTTAGCTCTGGCACAAAAAAATGGCAAGTTACTTTCTTCTGTCTTAGGTGAAGCTGGCCTTTTGATTTGCAAAATCACACAATTAACACCATTTAATGGCTATGCTGGAGGAAAGACTCAGACAGAGAAGAAAAAGCTGAGGGATGTCTTTAAGAAAGGAGACCTGTATTTCAACAGTGGAGATCTCTTAATGATTGACCATGATAATTTCATCCATTTCCACGACAGAGTTGGAGATACCTTCCGGTTGGTTTTTCTGAATTATTGAGCCCAAAACAAATACAGGCACAGTTCGGTTATGGTGCTTCATAACCGCCTGTCTCCTTGGAGTGTCAACTCAACCTCTTGTATTCCCAAAGAATAAGGGGCAATGCATGAGTGTCACTCTGCAGCACACACTTAACTTGCTGAGCAACACCAGATGAGAATGAGGCAGGAAGCCTGTGTCTGGGTTTTGGAGCCTACAGTCCATCCAGCTACTTCAGCTATTTTCTTTACTTGCTTTCTTTTTTTTTTTTTTTTTTTTTGCAGTACTGGGGTCTGAACTCAGGGCCTACACCTTGAGCCTCTCAACCAGATGGGGTTTTTCAAGATAACGTCTCTCAAACTGTTTGCCCAGGCTGGCTTTGAACCACAATCCTCCTGATCTCTGCCTCCTGAGTAGCTAGGATTACAAGCATGAGCCACCAGTGTCCAGCTCCTCCAGCTACTTTCATTTGTCCTGCATTATTATTGGTCACTCTTAGGACAGCTGGGGACTTTCATACTTTTTCTAATCATGGAGCTTCTCTTTGGATAAAATCAAATGCAAACTTATGTGGAGTTGATCTGATTTCCAGTGCCTTTCTTAGCCACAGCTCCATTTTAATAAGAACATCATTCTGATACTGGAGTGTTGTTCCCGAGTTCGTGTCCTGGCATAGATGATGACTGAAGACTCTGGACCAGGAGTTAAGAGTTACAAAGCAAGCACAAAGTTTATTTAAAGGCTAGCAAAGCACCCTAATGGTTAGGACTTATGAAAGACCTTAGCCAAACAATGGCTATAGTCTAGGAGATGACATAGGGCACTAACTGGCTTAGGTCCAACTATTCAATCACTGTATTAGTGATTGGTTGGCACCTAGTCAACTTCTCATTAAATCTGACCACCTGTTCATCCCTCTCCTTATGGAACTGGATGTTCCAGGAGTGTCTGGTTGGCTTGTCCTGGCCTTGGAAGTTTGCCCAACTCATCCTAGCCATGGGGCCCACTCCCCACATTGTGCAGCTGCATCTTGTTACTGTGGTGAGAGGCTTGTTATTTCTCTAAGAAACCGGTTGTTTCCCATGCCTCTTTAGATGTCTGCTTTTAAAGTGCCTCCCTCACCCAAAATGGAGTCACCTCTCTCATTGCTCCCCTTACAATGCTATCTAAAGTGTTTCATGTGGTAAGACTGAAGTTCCACATTTCATTACCTAAGTCTATACCTTTACTTTGAGCATCTGGTAGAATGTCAGTTACTAAGTTGGGAGGTTTAGGGGACCAAGATGGGAAGACCAGTCACCCCAAAGAGATCTGAAAGAAACCCCTGCTCTCTGTCATTGCTTCCTGGGCCAGAAAGTACCAGTGACCTCAGCTAACCTTGCCTTTCCTCCCAGGTGGAAAGGGGAAAATGTGGCCACCACTGAAGTCGCTGACATAGTAGGACTGGTCAGTTTTGTCCAGGAAGTGAATGTTTACGGAGTGCCTGTGCCAGGTACGTACAAGATAATATACATCTGTGCCTGAACCCATACACTTACTGAACATGACTTTGACCAGGGAAAACTTTGTCATTACTTTCTCCTGCCAACTGGAGAATGAAACAACTCTTTCAGCCATGAGGGAGTAAGGACCTTATGTCTGCTTTGTGTACCATGATAACGGGAGCACATCTGAAGCTGCGCTTCCTCTGTAGTTCAGCCCCTCTCTGCTCTCAGGTTCTCCAGCAAGCTAAGTCTCTCAGATCCAGGGTCCCATGCTGTAACTGAGAAAAGTTAGGAGCCTGAAAACAGGGAAGTGGTGTCTTGGCGTCTGAATGAGGCAAAATGAATAAGAGCAAGTGCAGTTGCTAGGGGAAAAATAGGAAAGAGGCTGATTTTTTTTCCAGCATCTTCTATGAAAGCAGGTGTCTGACCCCACCCAGTCCAGCCACCTCAGCTTCAGAATCATCACTTGATGATTCTGCTGCCAGAGTGGGGAAGGTCAAAGTCTGACCTGGAGGCTCCAATACCTGTGGGTTATTTGGCCTCAGCCAAGTCACTAAAGTTAGGGATCGCACTGCCCCTCCAGTTTAAATTGTCAGGAGAGCTGATTGATTTTTATTTCGTAAGTACTAAACATGTATTTATCAACTATATACATGAGGGTTATGAGAATAAATCATTTAAATTATAGATGTCAGAGACAAAATTAAAACTTCCACATCATTGTCTAAATATAAGGTGTTATTATTATTCCTTCCCCCCAGAATTCAGTATTTGGAATTCAAAAGAAAAATATTCAAAATAGAAATCCAAAATTTCTTTTTTCCTGAGCTTTGACCGTTTAGCATGACCTTGTGCTGTTCTTTCATTTTTTAAAGAATATTTGAGATTTTCTGTTGCCTATTTCTCTATGATCCTGTGACACAATGGGAAGTAGGTCACCAAGTATGGCAGGATACGCAATGCTCCTCGAGTTGATCACAAGGATAATGTGCCAGACCTGAGGCTGAATTAACACAAGATCCAAGTCATGGTTGTCAGCCGTAGTACCACACGTGGCTCTTACAAACACCTCTTAAAATGCTGTGTGTGCTTCTAAATGCTGAGTTTTAAAAAATAAATAAATAACACAAAAAAAGCTGAGAGAGTCTAGAAAATAAAACTGGCCCAGTGTTCCTCAAAGGCTCATCCCCAGACCAGCAATGTCAGTGTTACTGGGAAACTTGTTAAAAATGCAATTTCTCAGGCCTATCCGGACCTGCTGAGTCAGAATCTCTGGGGTAGAGCCCAGAAGCTGTATTTTCACAAGCTCTCTAGTGAGTCTTAAAATCACTAAAGTTGGCACTGGGTGTAGTGGTACATGTCTGTAATTCCAGTGTTAGTAAGGTAGACGCAGGAGAATCACAAGCTCAAGGCCATCCTGGCCTACATAGCAAGACCCTGCCACAAAAAACCAAGGGCTGGGGATGTAGGTCAGTGGTAGAGCACTTGCCTAGCATGCAAAAGGCCCTGGGTTCAATCCCCAGCACCATACACACACACAACCAGTCTGATTTGGGGGCAATAAGAATGTTCTGGAACTAGACACTGGTGGTAATGGCATAACACTGTGAGTATATTAAATGCCTCTGAATCAAACACCTTGAGATGGTTAAAATTATGAATTTTACTTCATGTGTTTTGCCACAATTTAAAAATATTAAAGTCTAAGAAGCACTGAATCCCAGTGGTTTTCAAAATTTAACCAATCATCAGAATAGGCTGGGACCCAATGGAACAGAATGGTGGGGGTTTAAGACTTAAATCTTCACGTCTTTTTTTAAACCCAAGTGAGTCTAACAACTGGTTAGGTTTGGGAACCATTGACATAAAGCAAAGAAGAGGAGGCCAACAATCTTCAAGTGATTGGAAGACAGGTAGAACAAGGAGCTTCCGTTCCATGTTGCTCCAGTGAGCAAAGCTAAAACTGACTGAAATGATTATGAGAAAATTTTAGCCTGAGAACTCTCCTGTAATGAGAGGCACTAGCAAATGAATGGGCTCATCTCCTGGGATAGGAAATATACCACCAGCAAGGGCATATAGAAAGACTAGAGCCAGGAATGGTGGTATATTGCTATAATCCCAGCACTCAGGAGGAGGCTGAGGCAGGAGGATTGTGAATTTGAGGCCAGCTTGGCTACACAGTAAGATGAGAGAGAGAAAAGAAGAGGTGGGGAGGGAGAGGGAGAAGGAGAAGGAAGGGATATTAAGACTGAGATTCTGGTGTCCACCTAGGATCCTGGGAGAATTCTTGCAGAAGACTAGCTAGCTGAACTCTAACCTCCCAACTTTCAGATTCCATGAGTCTCAATGCCACTTGCCACCTGGTCTCCCATCTACAAAGGAGAGCCCCATTCTAGCCTGAAAATGCAGCAGGCCCATCTAAAGTACACTATCAGTCCTCCATGGGTGATTCTAAGCCAGGCCCTCCCACATCTCAGGTTTGCCTCACTTCTAGATTGGGACCTAGAATGGAGTTCACTTTTCTAGGTGTCCCACCAGAACTGTCCAGATACTCTCTAGAACTTCCAATTCTCAGTAGAACTTTCTGCACTGATGAAAATGTTCTCTGTCTTCACTGTCCAGGTAGCTACTGAGCACTTGAAATATGACTAATGTAACTGAGGAATCGAATTTTTCATTTTACTTAACTATAATTTTAGTTTTGGTGTCCTCATGGGACCGATTTGTGCCACTGTATTGGGCAGCACAGCTCTAGAGAACCCCTGGCCAGAACTGATCTTTAGGCCTAGCCCACAACTGCTGTAGACTGGAAGCTTCCTCCTGGGAAAGAACTAATCCCAATTCAATATTTGAGAGTCAGTGCAGAGGCCTGAGACATAACAGGCCCATTTGTCTGTTGGGTCACCATTGCTACTGCCAGAGCAACAAACAAAGAGCCAGTCAATGCAAAAGGTTTCTGTTGTGTCAGCCTTGCCTCAATTATAAAAGGAGCTTACTGGAGACATTTGAGGCTCCTGAGACAGGTATCAAGAACCCCTAAAGAAAGAGAGTCTAGTACCTCGCCTCCCGTGTTCAGATAAGAGGGAAACCAAATGAGGGGACATTTCTTTACCATATATATATATTTTTTCCATCTTGTTTTTTGCCTTCTTTAGAGCCATAGGTAAACACACAATCACCATGGGAAAGATTTCAAAAGCTGGGGCCCAGGTGATCAAGGACAGCTCCTTCCCCCTCTCTGGTTACAGCTGAGTAGTGCAGGGAAGTGAACCTGGACTCCCAGGGGTCTGCTGGATCAGGTAGAAGATATATTAATACCTAATTACCACTGTCCTTGTAAGAAAACACTAGTAATTGTTCTAAACACCTCCCCACTAACAGCCCTGCTATTGGCATCTGTTTTCTCTATGGAGTCTACTTTCTCTTGAAACTAGTGGGCACAAATGGGAGGATACAAAGCAACTCACCCCTGTCCCTGGCTTCACCCTCCTGTCCCGCAGCTTCCTGAAATGCAGAGAGGCAAAGCTATTAGGAACTTTGATTAACTAAGTATATCTCAAAGGTAGCGTTTGTGCCTGGAGGCGCAACAGACCTGACTTTGTACTCTAAAGAACAAACTGAACTCAGTTATTTATGGCAGTGGGGCAGGGACTTTTCACTGCGATCAAAAACCAAACAGAGCTGATGGAGCGGCTCAACCTGGTGGAGCACCTAACATGCTAAACGTGAGGTCCTGGGTTCAAACCCCAGTACTGCCCAAAGCAAACAAACAAAAAAGCACTTCCTTTAGCCACCAACACAATCTGTTCCTACCCAGATATCTCTGTACCACCTGCTAAGAAGAATGATCGTTACAAGCATAGATCTTGAGCCAGCCTGCCTGGATCCAATTTCTGACCCTGCCTAGTATTTTCTGCATGACCTTGAAAGCCACTTAAAGTCTTTAAGTCTCAGTCTCTTCATCTGTAAAATAGAGATAGCATTTGAACCTCTCTCATAAGGTTGTAGTGAGGGCTAAATGAGGTAGTCCATAAAACACACTTAGTATAGGGCCTGGTGTTTATGAAAGATTCAGTGTATAGCCAGTAGTAGTAGTGGTGACAGTATATTCATCTTAGAATAACCTGGACATATATTTGAAGTAAAAATTCCAACTATCCAAAAGGAACCTATGCCATAATGTCTCAGTCATAGTTGTGTAAACTAACAAACTCTCAGAATGAAATCAACAGCGACCACCCAGCTAATGTTTTCTCACTTCTAGGTCATGAGGGTCGAATTGGCATGGCTTCCATCAAGTTAAAAGAAAATCATGAATTTGATGGAAAGAAACTCTTTCAGCACATTGTGGATTATCTGCCCAGTTATGCAAGGCCTCGGTTTCTGAGAATACAGGTAGGACATCTGGCCAAGTTCAGTTTTCTTCTCTTCAAAGCCTCTGTCTCTTAGGGAACCGCTCCCCTTCTCCCAGGGTGACTACATTTGCCAGTTTTTCACTACCCTTTCAAGGAAGCTCAGAAAGAAATGTGCTTCAATAAGGAAGCAAAAATATCAGAAACTAAAGAAAGCAGAAATCCAATCCTAATCCCTTTCTCTGTAAACTGACCAGCCAGTATATTCAACAATGCTCTTAGCAAATTCCTCACAAACTTTGTCTCATGAGGTGTGACAAGTACTTTAAATAGAAGGCTAACCCTCCCATTTGTTGGCTCTAATTTTAAAGAACACAAAGATTCATTGAAGTCCTACACCTTTTTCTAAGGTGAAAAAAATAAATGAGGGGGAGCAGTGCTGGGGTTTGAAATCGGCCTTGCACTTGCTATGCAAGCACTTTATCACTTGAGCCATACTCCAGGCCCTTTTTGGTTTTGCTGTTTTTCAGATAGGATCTTATGGGTTTGTTTTTGTTGTTGTTGTTGTTTTGCCTGGGCCAACATCAGACCACAGTCCTCCTACCTCTGCCTCCCATGTAAGGTAGTTGGGATTACAGACATGTACAACACCAGGTTTATTTATTTAGATAGGAGTCTCACTAACTTTTTGCTTGAGCTGTTCTTAAATCTGAGATACTCTGGATCTCCACCTCCCTAGTAACTGGGATTACAGGCATGAAGAACTGCTCCACTGTGCCCAGCCCTGTAAGATAACATTTAATTGGGCATCATTAGCTAATTAGATCTATCAAACATAACTATCACTGCTAGAGGGATTTTTTTTTTTCTTTCTCAAACTTTATTCCTTTTTTTGTTAGTTTAAAGCTCTCACGTTTGGACTGTGAACTCTGTGGTTATAACTGAAGGCATGAGAAAAGAAATCTTAGATCCTCAATATTGTTGAGTGTAGGGTTATTTCTATTGATGTGCGTAAAACACTGACATTTGCTTTTCGACCAGATGGTAAAGAGACATGAAAGTGAAATATCTTCAGGTATCTCAATTAACAATGAGGGAAGCCTTCACTGGAGAAACAATTGTCTACCCCCTCCAACCAGTAGCCAGGCTACTCGTGATACCTAAAGCCTTACCAAGCACCTAGTGCCACCCCTTGGCTCAGGAATCTACACACAGGCATCTCAGTGTTGGCAGGCCCTAGCTCCCCACAGGTGATCCTAAACCTCTAAGGGAATAAAACAAATCCTTTGCATGGCGCCCCTTGAGTTTTTGAAAACAGGCTCTGTGGGTGTCTTAAAAACCAACTTCACAGCACTCAAGGGAGGCAGAGCTACCAATGAGTGGCCAAATCCCCACCATCACCACACACCCTGATCTACTGTGAAATACAACCGCAGTATGGATTGTCGAATCTTTTTCAGGATGCCATCGAGACCACTGGGACTTTTAAACACCGGAAAGTGACACTCATGGAGGAGGGCTTTAACCCTGAGGTCGTCAAGGATCCCTTGTATTTCTTGGATGACAAAACCAATACGTATGTTCCTATGACTGAGGACATTTATGACGCCATAAGTGCTAAGTCTCTGAAACTTTGACTACTCCCAGGAGGAATACTCATAAGCATTCCCAGAAAGACACTGAATGGGCCTAGTACAGTCACTTGATGTAATTTGATCAACGATTAGGAGGTACAATTTTCTTTTTTAGGAAATTACACATTAAAAGGTGGAGAGTTGTTTTGTTTTGTTTTTAATTAGACCTGAACCTTTGCAAGTGAAAAGATCTAGAGATAATTATTTTTTCAATGTGGACCTTCTCTTTGTATTTGCAAACTGAGCTTGTTGGAGGGCCTTATTTTTTTAAATACATAATAAAATAGATGAACACCAGTATATGAAACGGCAGTCTCTTATGTTCTCTGTTGACTTTATTCTAAGTGCAAACTCTGTGTCAGTTACTCCGAAGCCTTTGGTCACTTCACGGGTGTCCCACTCATAATGGTAATGGCATCCTATGTAAAATTGGTGAAAGAAAGGGAGGGTAAGCAAGCAATGAGAACCCAATGGAAATCCAAGTCTAGTGTAAGGAAGCCACCTCTCTCACCCAGAAGTGTCCTGGCCACAGTATGTAAACATCATTGTTAGTACCATCTGCAAGTTCTATACATAAAAAGGTATTCAGTAAATATTTTTTAGCTACACTAAGGGCTACGTGCTCACTGTCTTCTGGATACATATAGATAATGTGGGTGAGAAAAGCAAGTCACCAATCAGTGTGGTGAACTTAGAGACAAACACAACTCAGCTGATTCTTGTCATGTGAGAATACAGGTCAACTTTTGCTGGGATCGTCTTATTATTCAGAAAACAGAAACCCAAGTCTTTTGTTGCTGCTATTGTTGTTGACACAGGGTCTCATGTCACCCCAGGCTGGCCTTAAACTTGAGATCCTCCTGCCTCAGCCTCTCGAGTGCTGGGATTACAGGCATGCACTATCATTATGTAACCATCCAAAATTTACAATGCAAAGTCTCAATATTTTTGAAACTTCCATGCATCTTAAATAAAATGTATCTTTGGACCAGAAAATCCCAGCTCTCCAGGTGCCACCACATTGCACATGTGCTCCACACTTCCCAGGTGGGAACCGTTTTCACTCCACAACCAGTCTCTTACCCAACGAACCTGTTCAAGGACCTGGACACTTGGGTGTGGCACAGGACGGTTTGGGATTTTCTGAGGGACTCAGATAAATTCTTTGTCCTTGCCCTCAGCTGCCTCCCTTCCTGAGTACAAATCCTTTGCTACCAACTCTATCAGCTGTGACAGTTTAAGAAGCAGGTAGGTCCTTTGTGGAGGCACTAGAGATGACATGTCCTTAATCTGGAGTTTTTCTAGGCCATGAGTCACCGTCACGAAGTTTACATCCAAAAAGTAAGGCCCAAGTTCACCCCACCCTCCCTAGAATCAATGGCGATTCCTTCCTTAGAGGCCATCCTCAGATGACCAGGAGCTTGCAAGGAGGCTTGTAAGGCCCCAAGCAAGCATATCTAGGGACCTTCAATGATATATGATGAGAATAGGGTCACCATCCTTGCTCCCAATACAGTACTAGAATGTTTTTCTACAAATATCTCTAGGACTCTCCAATCTTTGAGGTGACTTCTAAAAAGACCCATGACCAGGATTCCTGCCCCCTCTTAGTAAACCTAACAGTAAACATTTCCTAAGTACTTAACACATGTAAGGGACTTGAGGTCCACCCAAGGAAAGCTCTGGAGACACTGAACCTTTGTGTAATTTAGAATGATTTCTATCTGTGTCAGCAACTAGGAATTTCTGCACAATTCTCTCTGCCCCTGCTTTATGGATCTCCCAATGAGAATTTGAACCCAAGGGAAGGGAGGCAGCACAGCCTGATTTTCAGAATCCATGTTGTGCAATTGTGTTACATGGAATCCTGTCAAAGTAAATCAGGTTGTGAGCATGGGTAAGTGAAAGCAGTGATCTCTGTCACAAGGGATACCTTTTCAGTTGAGAAGTCAGCACTTACAACATTAGCCAGAACATTAGTGCTCCTGTAACCACAGCCTGCTGGGCCCCGACCTCCTTTGTCTCATGTTTTATTTAGATCATCCAGAAACTCAGAACCTATGTCCTCTTATCCCCATCAGCTGTGCCTCCCAGCCTAATGGCTTCCTCGGCCTCCCATTTCCCCAAACCTCCATGATTCTGGGCAGGAACCACAGTTCCACTGTGACCACAGTTCCACTGTGATGGGTTGAGGTACCAACACATTTGTCTTCAACTCCTGGGTTTGTGTTTGCATAAACAAAAGTAAGAAAGATCTTTTGCCAGGTGCTGGAGGGTCATGCTTGTCATCCTAGCTACTTGGGAGACTGAGATTGGAAGGATCTCGATTTGAGGCCAGCCCAGGCCTCAAATACAAGACCCCATCTCAAAGGAAAAAAGTATGGTGGTGCACATTTGCCATCCCAGCAATGGTGGGAAGCATAAACTAGGAAGATCACGGTCCAGGCAAGCTTGGGTAAAAAGCAAGACTGTACCTCCAAAATAACCAGAAAAAAAGGGCTGGAAGTGTGACTCAAGGGGTAGAGTGCCTGCCTAGCAAGCACAAAGCCCTGAGTTCAGACCCCAGTACCACCAAAAAATGGAGAAGACTGGCCAACTGCAGTGACTCATTCTAAAATGTGATTTGTAAATGCACTGCTCATGTCCCATCTGCTTTGCAAACATTTAGTGGGTGCCTGCTATGGACCCAGAGTTGTGCTTATTAGCACCAGGGTGATGGGGTTCTCCAAGCCGAATTCAGGTCACACCTGCAAGGACAGCTGCCTATAAATTACCTTGTCACAGCAGTTGGTATGAATGCATGAGGCTGTAAAGAGGCAGCTAAGGAGAAAGCCTGGAACCATGATCCTCCCAATCTCAGTCTTCTGTGTAGCTTGGGATGACAGGCACATGCCACCGTACCCAGTTATTGGTAGAAATGAACTCTTGTGAACTCCCAGCCTGGACTGGCTTTAAATCGTGATCCTCCTTATCTCAGCCTCCCAAGTAACTGGATTACAAGTGTGAGCCACTGGCACCTAGCCAAACCTCTTTATTTGATAAAAGAAAAAACCTGAGTCCTGAGGTAAAGTGACATGCCTAAAGTCACACAGCTAATTGACATCACTAAGTGCCCATCTAGGACTTGCCAGAAAAGAGCATCACCACCTACCAATAGCTGTGAGTGTGGTCCCTAGATCAGCAGCATCAATATCACCTGGAAACTATAAGAAATGCACATTTTGCAGCCCCACCCCAGACCTACTGACTCAGAAACTCTCAGAGCAGGTCCAGCAATCTGTATTCTAACAAGGCCTCCTAGTCATTTTCCTGCAGGCTCAAGTTTGAGAAATATTGGACCATCACAGTGCTTCTCAAACTTTACTATGCATCAGAATGACCTGGGGAGCTGTCAGACCCCAAAACCCAGGCTCACCCATTACCACTAGTCCAGGATTTCTAGGAGTGGAAGACAAGGACCAATTTTTTGGGGAGAAGACTCCCAGGTGATTCCAGGGCTGTTTATAAACAAGGAAGCTTTGGTCCGGGTCATACATCTTTTTTTTTTTTTTTCATTTTTCTTTTATTATTCATATGTGCATACAAGGCTTAGTTTATTTCTCCCCCCTGCCCCCACCCCCTCCCTTACCACCCACTCCACCCTCTCCCGCTCCCCCCCTCAATACCCAGCAGAAACTATTTTGCCCTTATCTCTAATTTTGTTGTAGAGAGAGTATAAGCAATAATAGGAAGGAACAAGGGGTTTTGCTGGTTGAGATAAGGATAGCTATACAGGGCATTGACTCACATTGATTTCCTGTGCGTGGGTGTTACCTTCTAGGTTAATTCTTTTTAATCTAACCTTTTCTCTAGTTCCTGGTCCCCTTTTCCTATTGGCCTCAGTTGCTTTAAGGTATCTGCTATTAGTTTCTCTGCATTAAGGGCAACAAATGCTAGCTAGTTTTTTAGGTGTCTTACCTATCCTCACCCCTCCCTTGTGTGCTCTCGCTTTTATCATGTGCTCATAGTTCAATCCCCTTGTTGTGTTTGCCCTTGATCTAATGTCCACATATGAGGGAGAACATACGATTTTTGGTCTTTTGAGCCAGGCTAACCTCACTCAGAATGATGTTCTCCAATTCCATCCATTTACCAGCAAATGATAACATTTCGTTCTTCTTCATGGCTGCATAAAATTCCATTGTGTATAGATACCACATTTTCTTAATCCATTCGTCAGTGCTGGGGCATCTTGGCTGTTTCCATAACTTGGCTATTGTGAATAGTGCCGCAATAAACATGGGTGTGCAGGTGCCTCTGGAGTAACAGTCTTTTGGGTATATCCCCAAGAGTGGTATTGCTGGATCAAATGGTAGATCGATGTCCAGCTTTTTAAGTAGCCTCCAAATTTTTTTCCAGAGTGGTTGTACTAGTCTACATTCCCACCAACAGTGTAAGAGGGTTCCTTTTTCCCCGCATCCTCGCCAACGCCTGTTGTTGGTGGTGTTGCTGATGATGGCTATTCTAACAGGGGTGAGGTGGAATCTTAGTGTGGTTTTAATTTGCATTTCCTTTATTGCTAGAGATGGTGAGCATTTTTTCATGTGTTTTCTGGCGGGTCATACATCTTTAAGTGGGGAAACTTATGCTATAATGCCTGACTCAGAATTGAGGTGTGGGCATGGCAGTGCATACCTATAATCCCAGTTACACGAGAGGCAGAGACAGGAAAATCAAGGTCCGAGACCGGCTGGGCAAAAGTGCATGACACTATCTGAAAAGCCAAGTAAAGCAAAAAGGGCTGGGGATGTAGCTCAGTGATAGAGTGTTTTCCAAAAACTACAGGCTGCCTGCTTTCTTTGCTACCAATGACTCCTCCAAACCCATTTCCCCATGATTAAATCCAAATCTTCAACATTCTGAAAAGCAGAATCTACAGGACACATGCATTAAACTAAGCAGGACATGCCTTGTTAGTTTGCCAGTGTTTCAGTCAATTAAGTCACACAGGATACACTTTGTTTCCGGGACAAGCACAATTTATTTCAGCATTATTTTTCACGTCACAAGGTGAACCAGAGAAGCTGCCTGTCAGTATACTACCTTTCTGAGCTGCTGAAACTCTGGATCACACTGGCTTCAACTCTCCATTTATATCCCTTGGTGGATCATGAACCTTAATGAGAATCTCAGTAAAATTATGGACTCACCCCAAGAAAAATGCACATACACATAAGCACATGAACTGCACGTAACTTTGAGGGGTTCACAGACTTTCTGAAGCACATCTTTGGACTCTGGCTGAAGACCCTTGTCTACACCATGGCCTGCAAAGGGCAACAGGGCAGCTGCAGCCCACACTGAGAGCTGCACTCAGGAAAGCTAGGGACACTGTAAAACTTGATGAGCTTTTTGAAGGCACTTTTCTTCAGCATCATCATCTCTTCAGGGAACCTGGAAAAGATTCCGACCTGGGAGGAGCCCCCTTTCTTTGCAGAACCATCTGTAGGCAATGACCTCTGAGCACTCACAGGCACGCTGTTGCAACTGAGGGACCGCACCGTCTTCTTCTTATTCTGCACAGACAAGTAACTGAACAGGAAGGAGGACAGCTTGTGCTTGGTGACATCTGGGGCCTCTTCTGAAAAGCAGTCATCAAGTGGGTCCAGCAAGGAATCAAGATGGCTGCTGTCTTCCTTTGTCCCGGGACTGGCTCCCACACGCTGTGGCTGCTTGATGATCTTCCTGGCCTGGGCTGGGTCATCTCCTCCTTCATTGACAGACTGAAGGGACATTCCACCAGCCACGCTTCTGGGGCCCCTGACTGGAAGGATGAGGTTCCTGGCTTGAGGGCTTGGTTGGGAAGTACAGTGCAGACTCAAGACAAGTGTGGCTGCATCTCGGATGAGGTTCCAGTCTCTCAGGATGTCATTCTTGGTGGTAAACTGGGATGTCACAGTGAAACGGATGATCAGCTTGTCCTGGATCGTAGCTGGGATGAGGAAGAGTCGGCCACCTTTGGCTATTTCCCTTAGCACACTTTCTGTGAGACAATTAGGACCCTGAGCGACAGACAAAGAGAAGTGAAGTCTTCATCACATCCCCTACAAGCACCCTCTCAAAGCCCAGCATTTATGTGTCTAAGACTTGACTCAGTGCCGGTGTTAGTGGCTCATGTCTGTAATCCTAGCTACTTGGGAGGCTAAAATCAGGAGGATCATGATTGGAGGCCAGCCCAGGCAAATACTTCGAGATCCAATGTCCAAAACAACCAGAGTAAAATGGACTGGAGGTGTGGCTCAAGTGGTAGAGCGCATGCTTTTCAAGTGCCAAGGTCAGAGTTCAAACCCCAGTACCAAAAAAAAAACGCTCAGCTCTGCAACACCAAATAAAAATGCCATTACCTTTAGACGAAAAACCACCAGGCCAAGGTGTCTCTTGGCAGGAATTTCAAAGAAAGGGTCATTTCTGACCAGAGATTCAAAATATTTAGCCATTTCAGTCCCCTGGAATTGTAAATACAGAGAAAACTGAGATTAACAATCAGGCAAAGTACGCATAAATGTTCACACTGAGAAGTGATTTGAACCATAGAGACCTGAGTGGCCTCTGTCTGCCTGTCTTCTTCATTTGATTTTGCTCGGATTCCAAACTGGAAAACCTCCACTGTCTCCTTATTTCTTGTCACCTCAGATCCACTTGGAGAACTTGGACCCTCAGGTCCTCTTAAGCCCCAGAACCCAGGAGGCAAGTGCTTTGTAATTGAAGCAACGTGACCTCCTAACCTGGCTTCACAAACTTCTCTACTGGGCAAGGAGACAAAGACCTAACTTGGCCTCTGCTCTGCCTTCCCAGCCAGGAAACTCGCACAGAGAAACACGCACTCATTGCTAGCGCACATAAACACGCATGAGCTAACAACTGCCATCCCCACCCTAAGCTACGTGTTTCTCTCGCCTGCTTACCTCTTCACATCGTACACCTCAAATGCCCTTTCACCCCTTTTTTTTCTGGATATTCCACAAAGAATATATTTTTACATATCATCCCCACCTACACCATGGAAAAAGCCTTTGTTTCTGGTTAATACCCATTAACAGAGTTCCTGCATGGGATGATGAGAATTTTCTGGAAATAGGGGTGATGATTGTACAACATTGCAAGTTATGCTTAATGTCACACTGTAGTGTTCACTAAAAAAATGGTTTAAAATGGCATATGTGATGTCGTGCATATTTAACCACCAAAAATAATGTTAAAGATTCTGTATCATATCCATCTTTCTCTGAAGTTCATATCATCTTTTAAAATTTCCTGTGCTTTTTTTGTTTTGTTTTTGGCAGTCCTGGGATTTGCATGCAGTGCCTTGTGCTTGCTAGGCAGGTTCTCTGCCACTTAAATCACACTCCTAGCAAGAAGGGCTGTAGCTATTTCTCAAAGAGTGTCTCACCTTTTTGCCCAGGAGGGCCTGGACCATGACCCTCCTGTTTATACCTCCCGCTTAGCTGGGATGACAGGCTCACACCACCTTGTCCACTTACTGGTTGTGATGGGGTCTTGCTAACTTTTTGCCTGGGCTTGCCTCAAACCTCAATCCTGAGACTATAGGTATGAGCCACTGCACCTGGCCTACTATGGTTTTCTTAGTCTTTATTTTTCCCTAGGATTAACTAAATAAAGATAAGACTTGACTTTTCCTTCATTTCTTAAAATTTCTCCAAGCATCCAGAAGAATTTCAATAAAATATGTGCTAAGTGATACTACCAACTATTACTCATACATGCTGTTCTTTTTCAAAAGAGGAGGAATTTAGCTGATGTGTCCTTGACTGTGAGGAAATACACTGCTATTTGTAGCAACCTTCATAACCCCTTTCTCTCTCCATTACATGGTCTGTTTCAAACAGTTTCCAATCATCATCCTCAAGAACTTTTCACTTCCAAGTCCAAAGGCTCTCTCCCCTTGGGAAAGCATGCCTTTAATGGTTTTCTAGCTGTTTGATACTTTTGCTCCTCCTTGTCCAACTTGGTCATGATTATCTTCTGTATCTCTTGCTCTCCAAGCCCATTTCCACCACTTGCCCCCCAACTTTCACACCTTTTTGAGTAAATTTTTCTAAACTACACATGTGGACCAATAAGACATCTCAGGGACAGACCTGGAGTCAAGTCGACTACAGAACATGATGCTAACGCTTTGGGGCAAGGAAAGAGACCCAGAGCCATCCTTGTTCAACCTCCTCACTTTCTAGGATGAGCCAAGAGAAAGTGACCTTCCCAAGGTCCAGATGAAGGAAGGCTTTGTGAGCGAGGAGGACAGTGCTGCTTCCAGTTCCTGTGCACTCCAAGCAAGGAACATGAGCCCACTGCATCCCCACTTGTTTTTTGGAAATAAGGTTTTTTGGAACACAGCCAGCCATGCTAATATGTGTTCACATATTGTTATGGTGGCTTTGTGCTACAATGACAAGGTTGAGTAGTTACAACAGAGACTGTGTGGCCCACAAAGACAAAACATTTACTATCTGACTTTTTACAGAAAAAGTGTATCAACCCCTACCATAGGTGAAGGGAGATGGTAATGGTGATGATAATGATGACAATAACTTATTATCATTTAAAGGAGAAAATAAAAGAGAAAGAAGAAGAGGGAACTACTCACTGAGTAGTTAACTCAGGCCCTGGGCTAAGAACTCAATATGTATTATCCCAGGTAATCCTCACAATAAACTTTTGAGAGTGATATTATCACTTTCCCATTTTATAAATTTGGAAGGCAAACACAGAAAGACTAAGTCATCTGTCTGAGGTCACCAAATAGCACTAACTACTCTGTAACATAGAAATATAAACTTGGATTCAAGAGCTCATCATGGTAAAAGGCAGCCCAGAACTATGAAGAAAGGCCTTGTAATTAGGAAGCTTGGGGAAAAGACCCTGGCCTCCCACTCTTGAGCAGGGCAAATACTGTCTCTGAGCCTCTCTTGACCAGGGTGAGCACCTCCAGCATAGTTGTAAGAATCTAACGAGGCACTAGGTAAGTAATAATAATCATAATCATGGTGAATTTTAAAGAGGTAAAATTAACTCCTATCAAAAACTTCACCTTCATTCCACCCTTTACCATCGTGGGACATTGGTAGACTTTGAGCTCAGTCTTTTGTTTAAGTAGGTGATTCTACAAACACCATGGAAGCTGAGACAGAAACAGAAGGAATACTCAGAAAAGCTTCTGAAGGAAGTGGAATTTGCTTCATTAACAACATTTAGAAAGGAAGAAAAATTCCAAGTGGTCGACAACATAAGAGCACAATAGCAGCCTGGTCACAGGGTTTGGACAAGTGTGTGAAATACCCAAGTGAAGACACCCAGGACTGTGGGTTAGTGGTAAAGCAGTTGGGAGGCAGGGAGCAGGGGGTGCTGCCAGAGGCAGCACTGGGAAAGGCTGACCAGAACCTGCACGTTGAATATCCAGTCCTAAATTGTAGGCAAAAGAATTTTCCTAATTATTTGGAATTCCCACTACCTCATTCCCCTCTAATCTTGAATCTGAGGATCAAGACAGAGCACAGAGGGCCTGTCTCACAATTATCTGGGTGGCAGTCACTCATTGGTTAATGTCCAGTGTTGACTACAAATGTCAAATTACAAATGCTAAGACCACAGTTATTGCCATTTCTTTTGTTTTATGTTTGTTGAAGGAAGGATAATTCCCTAGAAGAAAGGTGGGAGGGTAAAGATACATTAGAAATAACATAAAATAATAAAATAAACAGTGTCTTTGGATTTATCCTGCGGCTTTTATTAATGGCTTTGTCTTTCGTGTGGGCTTTTAACCTATCAGTTTCCAGTGTGGAATGACAGCAAAAGGAGTGGTGAAACACTCAGTAGAGAGGACAGACACCAGACTGCTCATGTTGTGCTCAGGGCTCCTTCTGACTAACAAACAGATGGTCACCCTTTAGTAGCCAAATCCCCGGAGCCCCTATACGGGTCCTGACAATTGAGCCAGATTCCTAGGGTCCCCTGGGCAGGTCTGCAAAGTGAAGACAAGCCTTCCTCCCCCATGAAAAAGCAAAGTAATCCAGGTTCCATCCCACAGCGTACATGCTACATACATGTCTAACATGTGCTTGAAGATTCTTCACCCCGAAGGACCGAATCACGAACCAGAGCTTAATAGACCGAAACCGTCGGCTCAGGGGAATCTGCCAGTGCTAGAAACAGGAACATAGTACTCACAGTTAGAGACAAGGCAGGGAGCCACTCCCTCGGGCATTATCTACTGCCTGCCCAGCCCTCCAGAGATGGCCAGTGTCACCATGGCTCCTGAAGCTGTTGCTAAGGAACAAGCCACAGCAAGTTACCTAGAGGATACTCCAATGATATAGATGGCCAGCAGTCCTTGACTTTGAATCAAGTCCATGACCTTGAACCAATGAGAACACTGCTTAAACTGCTACTTTATATATTTCATCCCAACCCAGAAACTCAAGATAGAGGCAATACAACTTTTCTCTAAAAGAACCTAAGTGACTTAAGTAGAAGAAATTAAAGTTCTATTTCTATTCCTCCCAAAATGTATAGTTAAAAATTACAAGTTGTTAAAAGCTCAGACACTGGGCCACTGCAGACCTCGATTTCTCCTTCTGCTCCAACCCTTTTTAGCTGTGTGACCTTGGACAGTGCCACCTCACTGGCTCATCTGTGACAGAGAATAAAGAGCACCTTCCAGGGAAGTGGTGTAGAAACAACAGATGCAAAAAGTCCAGAGGAAGTTGTCAGTTGGAGTTGGTTGTTTAGATGATAAACTATGTAAGCTACAAACCACAGATGCATTTCTGTCTCAAATCAAGATGACCCTTACTTAATTTCACTACTTTGTCCTGGTTTTTTTGCCTGTGAGATTCCTGTGGCTTCAGAGACATCACCCAAGTTGTTAGATTTCAAGTGAGCACCCAAATTGCTGCCTCTGTTAGACTAAAATTGACTCTTTGATCAAATTCAACAGAGCTTAAAGTTCAAAGTTGTGATTACCATAGATCTGAAATTTTCCATACCAATTTCTCAGATCTGAAAACAGAGCAAAGGATTTGGAAAACATTTGTAGTTTTTCTAATGAGTGATGTAGTTTCTTACAACCTCTCCCTCAAATGTCAGAAAGCTTCTACCACAATCTCTATTCACTAAAAGTAAATATTTGTCCTGTCAAATATTTATCTGTCCATCCACAGGATTGCCAAATCTCCACAAATGTCCTCATCTTCATCTTTCACCCCAGTGTTTTGAGCCAGGCAGAGCTAGGACACTATCCCTGATTTCATAGACAATATTTCTCCTGCATAAAGGGAGTAAATCGTTGAACACTCTGCTGGCGGAGTGGAGCTAGAGGACTTTTGTCAGCCAGCAGAGGGCATCAAAATGTGGAAACAGGACCAAAAAAAAAAAAAAAAAAAAAAAAACCTCTATCAGGGAGTGGAGTGTGTCTACTTCACCTCTTGTCCAACAAACACTCAAGGAGAGTAACAAATGGTTGCTAAGAGTCATCCAGCTGGTTTTCTGGTTTCCAGATGGTTATGGTGAACTAGCTAACTTATTTCACCAGAAAATCAACAGGGAGAGGCAGGGATGGTTTTAATTTTGATTTCTTCACAACCTTCTTTATTCCCAGTTATTTTTCTCCTTGTCACTGTTCCAAAACTAATCCATACTGACCCAGAAGGGTGGTTCTAGCCAACAATTTCTCTTGGCTCAGGAAATTTGGGTTTACAAAAGTAGCCATGCTCTTTGACTGGAGAACTCCCCAGCCTCCTCTGTGTCCTTTCAATGTTTCATAGGTCACCCCCACCACTGGTGCTCTCTGTACCATTGGAGAGGAGGGGGATGAAAAGGAGGGAGCTTCAATGATGGTAGAGAAACTATCCCTAATTTTAAGTGATCCCAGGGCCCAGGAATTAAGCACCTGACTGTACTCTCCTGGGATGCTGCTCTATTTCAGCTTGTCTCAGAGCAGGGCTGAGCTTCTATTTAAAACTACAGCCACCTGGATGCAAAAGAGCTTGGGGCATGAATCAGAGCATCTGTGAGGACCCCAAGATCACAACAAAGGTAGCAGTTTCATTGTCCTAGGAGTCTCTTCATAGACTTGAAAATTAAATTCACAGGATTAGATATGGCAGAAGGATAAGCGTAAAGCAGCACCAGGATGTGGCAGCAAAACAATAGTGAGATTCCACTAGAACAGTGCTAGGAAATACTATTTAATTTCTTCTTTTGAGACAAGGTTTCACTACGTAGCCCAACTGGCCTCGAACTTACAATCAATCCTCCTGCCTCAGCCTCCTGAGTGCTAGGATTATACCATGCCCAGCTCTAATTTAATATTTTTACAAGTTATCTGTAAAACAAAAGTCACCTTAAAAACGTCCACAGTGATGGCAATGAGCCACAGGAAGGTCTTGAAATGCTGAGGTAAATGAACAATAAAACTAACGTGACATTCAAATTGTACACAGGCAAAGAAAACGCTCTTATGTCACAATGATCTAAATATATTCTTAGGAAAACAGACATCATTTCATGCTTAGGAACAAAACCTAGCTCTAAAATAGCCGCTGCAAAATTGTTTCTAAGTTTTAATTTAAAATTTTCTGGAAACTCACAAGAAAAGGCAGTGGAGATAAAAGAACCTTTGTTCATCTACCTTTATTCACCTCCAGTAAGTCTTCTCTGCCTGCAGTTCCAAAATCTTCACCAATCTCAGTGGAGTGTGAGTGGTAAAGGGGAGAATAATATAATCAAGTGATGATAGAGCCATTATTTTAGAGCTAAAGGGCAAGAGACTTCAGTTGTCCAAGGAAATAAAACAAAAGCATCTCTTCACCAAGACTGACTCTTGTAGGTGTCAGACTTCTCTCTCAGACCCTCACAGCAAACCTAAGCCAGAACTGTTATTGTTTCTTCAGTTATACAGACAGAAATGTAGACACAGAGTACAAGTCATTTTTCCAAGGCCACACAAGTTAATAAACGAAGGAGCCCAGACTCAAAGGCAGGCAATCTAGTGTTAGCACCTACATGCTAACCACTTCGCTACAGCAAATTAATGCAACTTAAACGCAGGATTTTGCTGGGTACCAGTGGTTCATGTTTGTAATCCTAACTACTTGGGAGGTTGAGATCAGGAGGATCCTGATTCAAGATCAGCCAGATCCTGACTTGAGATCAGCCTGGGAAAATAGTTTGTGAGACCCTATCTTCAAAACAACCAGAGCAAACATGGACTGGAGGCATGGATCAAGTGATAGAGTCCCTGCTTTGCAAGCACAAAGCCCTGAATTCAAAGAACGGTTCACCAAAAAAAAAAAAAAAAAAAATGAGTATTAATTCTACCATTTATTGAGCATTTGCCATTCAGGTTTTGTGCTAAGTGATCTACATGTCTGTTCCCATTTAAGCCTCAGAATACCCTGTGAACTCAGTGCCATGTTCCCATTTTATAGATCAGGAAGTCAGGGCTCAGAGAAGTCCAGTAAGTGTTACAGAGGGCCACTGCTGGTACAGAATTCCAAATCAAGGTGGTCATATTATGCTTTCCAGCCTCCCATTAGTCATTTTATGTATAGCACATTTGTATACATCTTCATCATGCCTAAAACTAAAGGAAGGGCTCATCTTCAAATTGAGGAGTAAATTTGAAGACCTTGTTTTGAGAGAGTTGAGGTGCGGGCCGTTGGGAAGGTCAGGAATGCTTGAGGTATTTAGACCCTCAGGCAGGGCACCCTTGTCTCCTCACTACCATGGTGCTTCTGTCAGTGACAGTAACATGAAAGCAATTTAAGCCAGGAGCCTCTTTTCCATCCAAGAAAATGCTCTACCCTCCCCTGCTGCTGGGTAGTAAGCAAAAAAGATTATCCAAGATGGAGATGAAGGTTCATCCTTGGTAGGGAGAACATTTTGGGAACAAAAACAATGCCACTAAAATTCAGGAACTGTAGTTTTCTAGAGCTTTTACATTTTCTGGGTTTCATTCTATATACTTGTACACAACTTGTGTTACGGGATGAGCTCACAGTGTTTTACCTCCTGAAAGGGACCAAGAAGCTAGAGGAATTTAGGGGACAGGTGCAGCCAGTTCCCACCTCAGCGGACACAAGTCACCCACTCCTGGTCACTCACCATGAAGTCAGTGGCTGCACCTGAGTTGGCATGCCTGAGGTAGATGGGGTTCACGCTGAAGGTCTGCTGCAACTTGTACTTGTCCTTGACCCTGTGGGTTTCCAAATGGGTGTTAGTGTCTGAGGTCTTTGTAAAGGAAGCAAAGCTTTTCCATGTGCTTAGAGCTTGGCTGACACACTCACCAGAACCCAGTACAGTCAAAGTGCACCATCATCCACTTGGAAGGATTAAAGGTGAAGGAGTCAGCATACTCAATGCCCTTCAGGAATCCCCGGAACTCGGGGCACAGGAAGGCAGTGCCTGCATAAGCAGCATCGATGTGGAGCCATAGCCCTTCACTGGCACCTGAGGAAGCAAATGTCACCTGCTGAAGGGGAGGCTTGAAGGGGCAAGTTGCCAGCAGTCAGCTGACAGGCATATCTCACCTCTCCAGCTTGATGGTGGACTGCAAAGAGAAGGGCTGGGAATGGAAGATATGCTTTACTAAATGAGCCATCAAGAGACATAGAGGGGCTCAGCGTGAGGAAGTGGAGCTCAATGAGGCTCCACTACCTCCTAATGGGAGGCCCTCCTTGGCTAAGGGCTAATACCTCTTTGACCTCAACGGAGAACATCCTGGCACAGAAACCAACTGTCCACTAGCCCAGAAAGCAATGTTTGTGCATCAAATTCAATGGTTAGAAAGATGTCTTTCTTTCCTACTGGGTTTCTCATTTGGGGATTAAGCAACTACATTGGGTTCTTCTCTGCCTTTATCTCTCCTGTGGTTTCCCCTGCTCTGTCCTTTTCCTTTTCTGAAACAGAATCGAAAAGATTTCCCTGTGCCTCACTCACCCTGTGGTTTAGATATATTCTGCTTTAAGTAGATTTTGACATACAAGTAAGAGGATAAGAAACCTGAGATTCTGTTTAGAGTTTGAATCTGGAATGTCCTTCCAAAGGCCCCTGTGTTAAAAGCGTTGTCCACAGGGTGGTGCTATGGGGAGATGGTAAAACCTTTAAGTGGGAGGTCTCGAGGTCCCTTTCCTCCCATCCTGGCTTGTAATGAGGTGTAGTGATGGAAAGCTGACTAGCAAGTTAAACAGTGTTGCCCCCAAAAACAGGATGCAAAATGTGGCAGCTCTAGACCTTGTCATGCCACTGGGAAAAGCCCAATGACCTGGTCTGCCTGTGAGAGGCCCTTGTGACTTTTGTTGATTCTTCCCACACCTTGAATTGACCAAAGAGGTAGGGAGAATAATTCCACTGAGCTGGTTTCAGGTTCTTGCCCTAGGAAATATTTTAAAATATTCCTTGTCTTCGTAGACACATGGGGCAGATACTTACAGATGGGGCCCAGCTCTGACAGGCAGTCAAATGCACAGACCCCAGTGGTCCCTAGTGTTGCACAGACCTAGAGTGAAATAAAGGCACATGAACACAGGAATGTGGCCTCACATGAACACAGGGCCTGAGCAAAGATTTCATCACAGGAATTATCTACCATATGCATCTGACTAGAACAGTTATATTTCACACTGTATTTTACCATAGCCTGCAGTAAGAAATATATTTTACATCACGACTCAGTCCATATATATATACGTGCATATCTGAAGTAAAAGTTTCACAAAGCAATATGAATACACTTGGATAGTTCCCATTCTTTTTCTTTTGAATACCGATTACAACCCACAAATTTTTTTTCATAACACATCAAGGAATAGCAACTCATAAGTAGTAAATCATTGTATGTGAGGGCCTTTCTGCTTTTATTTGCAGCATGTTACTTACCTGAATTCTGCCAAAATTCCTTGCTTACATCCATGTTTCTTATTCTAATCTTAAGTACACATTCTGACTTACAAAGACAGGCACCAAGCCCCGCTGCTTGTCTTCCTCAATGGCTTTCTGAAGAGCTTCCCCTCGGAGCGAGAAGTTGTCATCCACAGGCAGAAACTTCATCTTCACCAGGGAAATCAAGCCAGCCTTCTCTACTGAGGAGTGAGCCTAGAAGGGCCAGGAGAACTTGTAAGCAAAGACTCATCCTGGATGGCCAGGTGTGATGGTTCACACCTGTAATCCCAGCAGAGGTAAGAGGGTCATGGTCTGAGGCCAGCCCCACGCAAAAAAAAAAACTGTGACCCTATTTTTTTGAAAAATAACCTAAGCAAAAAGGACTGAAGATGTGGCTCAAATGGTAGAGAGCCTGCCTAGCAAGTGCAAGGCTGTGAGTTCAAACATAAGTACTGCCAAAAGAGAGAGAGAGAGAGAGAGAGAGAGAGAGAATTATCCTGGGATGAACATGCTGAAGCATGAAAAGAAAGGAATCAAATACAAACATTTGAAGTTTGGCTTTCGGTATAATTCCTGGAGTTCACTTCCCAGGCCTGAGCTACCCTTAACCCCACTGTTCACAAGAAGAAAATTTCTCAAGGACTAAGACCCCAGAAGCCAAGCACCAACTTGCAGGCTGTCCTGTGTCGAGTAGAGGAAGTTCTCACCTGGTCAGAGGCGTAGGCGATGAGACGGGCATTCAGACGGGATTCGTCAGCATCGGGCTCAGAGGTCTTCATTTCCAGGATTTTGTTCTTCCTTGCTGCCAGCAGGGCAATCAAGGTGGATTCACTGACCGTGCTCTGTAGTGGAAGAAGGATTACCAACAGCAGCCTCTATGTCCTCTTGCCAAGTGTCCCTGTGTGTGTGTGTGTGTGTGTGTGTGCGCGCTTAACAGCTGTTAGCAAGGAACTGCAGAGTTCCTCACCCACCCCAACTTGCACACCTATTCTGCATTCTGAAAGCAAGTTTGCACCTAATACCAACATCTCTGTTATAGAAGTCAGAGACCAGAAAAGGAAGGTTCTAGAAACAAGAAAGAGAATGTTTCATTCCCTGTGGATATGTTTGCTCCCTGTGCAAAATGTATTTTAAAGAAAAAAGTCTTGGAGCTAGCATATAGCTCAGTGGTAGAGATAATGTTTAGCACACTCAAAGCCTTGGGTTTGATCCCCAGCAAAGAAAGAAGAGGGTGGGGGAAGGGAGAAAGGAAGGAAGGAAGAAGGAAAGGGAGGGAGAGAAGAAGAGAAGAAGGAGGGATGGGTGGAAAGAAGGGAGGGAGGGAAGAGGGAATAGAAAGATGGGTGGGAAGGAGGGAGGAAGGAAGGAGAGGGGGAGGGAGGGAGGGAAGGAAAGAAGGAGGGAAAGAAGAGACCCTCCCCCTCCCACCCCTATGGAGCTTGATTCTACAGGAATATCAGAGAGAGAGAGAGACCTGGTTTATGAGACTGGCAATTTGGCCCTGGTTGTGCTGTCAATGGATCTTGTCATGTTGGACTAGTATACACTTTTCCCATATATCATATGAAGAACATCTTTCTAACTGCCTCCCAGGATAGGAAGGGTTAAACAGGATTTCACTGGCCGTGATTGTGGGAGTCCTCAGAGCCACATCAGCAACTTCAAGGAAGTCTTTGTGATTTATCATCCTTCATTCATGCTGTCTTTGCTTCTTGAAATCTTCAGGTGACCTACAGCTGATAGAATCCTGCTAAACAGCCTGACAGTGTCATGGGGAGTGGGTTGGACCAGATCCCACAAGATATTCAGTGGTTGAAAATTACTCCATAACAAGGAAGCCATACTACTAATAATAATAATTCCATCTGCCAACTGTATTTCAATTCATGGCTTACAAAACACTTCCTAGAATTCCATTTGATCCTCAAACACCTCTCTGAGTCTTCTCATTCTACAGATAAGTACATGATGCTCCAAGACTGGCTCAAGTCCATACAGTTGATGAATACAGGAGATAGCATGGTTTGGACTTAGATAGGCCTGGGTTTGAATCTCCGTTCTCCTACTTAGCAGTTGTGCGGCCTGGTCTGAGTTACTTAACCTCTTTGAACTTCAGTGCTCTTATGTCAAAAATTGGGGATAACACTATTTACCTACAGGACTGTTGAGGTGATTGCATGAACAGTGAGATCATTTCAATAGACATTGTGCCTGTTCTGCCAGATATAATGTCTGAAGTTATAACTATTTGCTAACAGCCCAGAAGATCCACAATACACAGCAGTTTTGTAAGGCTCAGATTTTAATCTTGCTGCAAGACTGGAGTGAGAGAGAAAGTCACTTAAGCTAGCAAGCAAGACCAGCAAAGTTGTTCCTCATCTCAGAGCAGAGTGACTACTTTTATTTCACAGAAAAATTCATTTGGCTAGCTGTCGTGGCACACAACTATAATCCCAGCTATTCAGGAGGCAGAGATAGGAGGAACATGATCCAACACTGGCCCAAGGCAACAGCTCCTGACTCTCTCTGAGACACAAACTAATGCAAAAAAGGGCTGGGGTGTGGTCCAAGTGATAGAGTTCCTGCCTAGCGAGCATGCAGTCCTGAGTTCAAACCCCAGTACTGACAAAAAACAAAGGAATTCATTTAATTCTTACATTCATTCTTTAGGGGAATATCATAATCCCTGACATACAGACTATCAAACAAGAAAAATTACACATTACAGTAGCATTCTCAAAAACTCAGAACCAACACCTTGAATGTCAAGGGTTTATAGATTCAAAAGCATCTAGCAACATACACGGTCTATGAGCAGTACTCTGAAATCTCCACTGTGAGGCATTACTCTTGGAAAAATAGAAATATTTGAAGAACCATCATTTGAGAAATATCCAAAAAATTGGGTCGGAGGGTAAGATTGATAAATTGATAAATCGTGTCATGTTGTTAATCTCTGTCACTCTCAGGAGTGCCCTGGGCCTCGAAGGAGGGCTTCTCCTTGCCTTCTCTTTTCCTTTCTTACCATGAGGTATGAAATGGGACCACAAAGCGGACATGACAGATTACAAACTTAGAAACATGAATCAAAGAATACTAGAAATCTGATAATATGTGCAGACTTTTTAAAGGATGAGTAATGAAGGATTGAGGATGAGTAATGAAGGCGGTGGCAGCAGTGTAAGTGAAGCTGAAATTGAGGTGGAAGTAACGAGTGTGGCAGAAGTGGCAATGCTGTAGCAATAGTGGTGATGATGCTGTCAGTCATGGTAACAGTGATGGCGATGACAATGGTTAGGGTGACATGAGGAAACTCATAACTTTCACAGCTTAGCCCCGATGAGAAATAGCACTTTGTTACCACAGGCACCTGTAAGACACCTCCCCCCTGGCTCCCAGGGTGGTGGTGTAGGAAGTGCTCTGGGAGTCCCAGCATTTTGGCCAGCCAGTCCATGATGTTCACCTCCAGCTCTGTGCATGCAGGGCTGGATGCCTAGAAGAGGGAAAAGAGTTTTATCTGCATGGCCACATGGTACCAAGTGGGAACCTTTGTCAAGAAGGGGTCAATACCAAGGTCCTGTACCCACTTGCATCTCACCCTCTCTCAAGCCAAAAACAGAAAAGCATATTGCCTTTAGAGAAGTGGATTCTCCAGGACTCTGTGGAGAAACAGTCCTAGATATGATTGATTTGGGTTTGGTCCCCAAATTCCTAAAATACCCAGCTGAGAAGAACTCAAAAGCCCAGGGGAAAGTTTTTTGAGTAAGAAAAAGTACAGTACCCTTTCCTGGAAAAGAGTAACACACTCCACACTCTCCCCCACCCACACATCCTTTGAAAGTTCTAGATTAAAATACAAAGACCTTCTAGGCAGCTTTCAGCACATTCAGTGCTGAGTAGTAGCTAGGAATTATCAAAGGAAGTCTTGGGGCATATCTCTAACTCCTCGGAGACAAGTGCACAGGGGAAGTGCTTATGTTAAGGTCACAAACTGTAGCAATAACCGGATCTCAACCCAAACCTCATCTGAGTCTCTACAAGCTCTTGAGGAGATAAGTCACTTAAGCCTTAATTTCCTCATCTACACAATGGGGCCAATGCTCGTGATTCTATAGGATTAAGTGATTAGATGAGATAATCTATATGAAGATTAAGCTTAAAGATTATTAATATTGGTATATATTATACAATAACAAAATAGTAATGAAAATGGTTAATATTTTAATACATTTTTGTTTTTAATTAACATCCATTATTAATATTTACCTTAAACCCCTTTTCAGAGATCAGGACAAAATATGCCTGGTCTAGGATGCCATCCCTGCTATATCCCCAATTGCCAGTAGGTACAGCTACTGCTACTCACCCAGGTGAATCCCAAGCAGTTAATGGCATCAGCCAGCATGTCTCCCAGCAGTGATGGCCAAGAGGTAAGGGCTGGGTAGTAGGCATGCATATGGGGGCTTTGCCAATGCACCACCTGGAGGCAGAGCACACACACAGTTGGCACACCAGGAGGCATTTCCAATAGGTGTTGTTTCTCCAGAGACCCTCTCTGGCAAGGGGAAGTCACTCTAAAGCTAGGCCTCCATTTTAAGATAGTAAAACAAGTGACATAACTCCATGAAAATAAGACTTGTTCACCAGGGTTCCTGCTATCCACATGTCTCATATTCTAGTTCGTCCATCAGTGGAGTCTTTACACATACCAGAAAGGAGTATGCAAAATGAAAATTGCTCTAATAACAGAGTTGTGTTCACATTCAGTCTCTAATGCTGACCCTCAGGCTGCCCCTGCCCAGAAATAAAAGGAAGTGGCAACTATGAGTTCCAGAAGACCAGGTTACTTGTCTCATCTCATTTCTTGCAAAAAATCTTTTGTTTTATGGAACACTGAGCTCTCTGGGCAGGCAGCCCTGGCAGAGTTGTGTGTAAATAGGATCAGAGCTGTCTTTGGCTTCCCAGTGGGGATGGAGTCAGAGAGAAGACAGGCTATGGGGACCAGCCCAAGGGTATGGGAGGCCACCAGCCTAACCCAAGCCCACAATCAAAACTGGATGGAAGGAGCCAGGGAGACCCCCCAGTAGGACTCTCAAACATCCCAATGACTCATTCATTATCTCTCTCCTCATGTCACTGCTTTGCAAGCATTTCCTATTCATTTCTACATTGTGTCTTTGAGCAATGCTATGTCCCCTGACAGGAAGGTGCTCTGCTTGAAGACATGGCCCTCCAAAACCTGCAAATTCTTATTTATTTACTTTGGCAGCACTGGGGTTTGAACTGATGGCCTCACGCTTGCTAGGCAGGCACTTTATCTTTTGAGTCACACCTCCAGCCCCCAAACCTGCAAATTCTTAGAAAGCTTCTTATGCATTTCCTTCACAAGTTCATCTCCAGCTCCTGCAGTCCCCTCTGATCTCCTCCCTGAGTCCACAGACACTATTATTCTAGAAGCTTCTCCCACCAAGAATTCATTAGATAACATCTTGGTACATCATCCTGCTATTAACTGCACAAGTTCTTATAATCTTTCCATTGCAAAGGCTGGGTAAGGTTTAAGTTCAAGGATACAGGTCTCGTCCTATCTTTGCCTGTAACCAGTTCCTTGCAGATTTACTAAGTCCCATGTTTGCCTGGGTCTCTCTTGAAATCCATTTTTAATTCTTTTTCTTAAAGGTGATTTCAAAATGTGTCTACACTTCAGACCTCATAAAACCAGAATCCTCTCCTATACCTTCCTTCACCTCAGTTTCTCATTGCAAAATAAATCCTGAGACTGTTTTGTGGATGAGCATGGGCAAGAAATTTGCAAAATGTAAAACACTAATATTAAGAGTAAACTAATTACTCGGTGATAGATGTATCACTCATCCTGGCTTGACTCACAGATCATCAAATGTCTTCCTTCAGTGTTCACCAAGCAGAAGACATGGTAGGTTGTAACAATTATCTCCCACTTTCCATCTATGCTTTATTGTATTTAATTCTCCTTCTCTCTCTCTCTCTCTCTCTCTCTCTCTCTCTCTCTCTCTCTCTCTCTCTCTCTCAGTGGTACTGGGCTTTGAACTTAAGGTCTTGTACTTCTAGGCAGACACTCTACCACTTGAGTCAGCCCTATTACACATAATTCTTAGGGGCAGCACCCCTAAGAAGTAGGCTCTACAATTACCCCTGTTTTACAGTGAGAATTGGGGCCAGCAGAGAGAGGCAATGACCCCATAGTTATACAGATCTCATAGAGACAGATGACAGTACCAAGACAGAAACCCAAGGCTGCCTGTCTCTGAGCCCGCATCATAGGGTGGTTCTCTCTCTCTTTCTCTGTCTCTCTGTCTCCGTCTCTCCCTCCCTCCCTCTCTCTCTCCCTTCTTTCCTTCCTTCCTCTTCGCTCCCTTTCATCTCTCTCCCTTCTTTCCTTCCCTCCTTTCTGTCTCCCTTTCCCTTTCTCCCTTCCTCCCTCTCTCTTCCTCCTCTCTCTCTCTCCCTCTCCCTCCCTCCTTCCTTCCCTCCCCTTTCTCTTCTCTCTCCCTCCTCCCTCCCTTCCTCCTTTTCTCTTGTCCCTCCCTCTCTCCCTTCTTTCCTCCTTCCTTCTTCTCTCTCTCTCCCTCTCTCCCCCTTCCCCTCTTTCTCCCTTTCTCTCCCTCTCCCCTCTTTTCTCTCTTTCTGTCATAAATGAGGGTTTTCTAACCAGGATTGGAATTGAAGTGAAAGTTTTCCTTCTCTTACTAGCTGGTGATAGGAGAGAAAAAAGTCATCCAGTTTCCAGTGAGGTGCTGACCAAAAATAAGAAAGCAAAGGGCCAAACTGCTTTCAGGCCAAGTCCCAGAGGCTGGTACAGCCTGGGAGATGAGATGAAAGATGGGCCTCTTATTATCACTGTTCCTAATGACAGTATTTTGGAAACCTCAGAGAAGGGCTTCCACCTCCTGGCCCTAATCTAGAGACAAATATCTGTTCTCGTAAAAGAAATCAGATAAGATAAACCAGAGGAGCCCTTATCAAAACAGACAGACCTCTCCGTCCAGAGATGAGCCTCCTTGGCCACACATATAGCAACTGCTGGAATTCTTCATCAGCCAAATCAGCTCTTCTCTGCCTCTATGGACCGTTACTTTAGTCTCACCCCAGATTACAGTTAGCGCCTCAGAAGACTGCACTTCACAGAATGGAATCCATGAGATTATCTTATCTGGGAGCCAGCCCTTTCAGTAAAGCTTCGCTGATACTGACATTTTTCAAAAAGGTGCTTTTGAAATAGATTGGATGGTCAAACACAAATGAGTATTTTGTCTTTTGTACAAACTTGCCATCATTTTCCGAGTTTGAACATTTTCTCATCCCTCCTGTAGACTTATTTCTGTTTTATCTAAGTTTTAGGGGGTTAATGAGGGCAAACCTCAAGGCAACCTTGAGAAAAACTAGGTGCACACCAGTCAGGACACAATGCCCTAAGCAGGGAGACTAAGGGGACAGTCTGGGTGCCAGGGGTGTTGCTGAGGGGAGAGGGGAAGCTAGGCTCAGTTTGCGGAGCTCAGTCACTCCCACAGAGGCAACAGAATGTGGGAGAAAAAGCAGAGCCTTGGGATACAACTGGTCTAAGCTGAAATTCTGGATCTCCCAGGTAGTAACTCTGTGACTCTCAACATGACAATTAGCTTCTCTGGGTCTAGGTTTCCTTGTCTGTCACTGAGAACATTAAATGAGTTAGCTCATAACACAGTTAGTGCAACACCTGTGTGGGCTTGAGAGCCCTTCTGTAGGAAGGGAATTGGGGTCAGGGTAGCAGGAGCTCCTTGACAGAGTTCTTCACCCCTGGTGGTTGTTGTCACAGCCAGGATGCTGTCACAGCCCAGTATGGCAGGGGCAGGGTGTTGCAGCTGGAACCCCTGTGTCAGCCAGCTTCTGTCTGTTCCCTGGGGCCACCAGCACAATCCTAGGCTGAGTCCCAACATGTCAGGGAGAACACTTTCCTGACCAGATTTCCCTGGCAAGAAAGATACGGTGTGCATCTCACAGGGAAAAGAGGGGCTGACAGGTCCCTCAACTGTCTGGGACTCCCAACCTGACTAGGGTGCCCACAGGGGTTTGTGTTCTCTGCCTCCTTCTGTCCTTCGGTGCAGACTCTGACACTGGGCAGGAAGGTCCCTGACTCTGCCTATGGTCCAGGCACTGCCTCCATCCTCCTGTATTCTTCGAAGTTCCACGATTATCCCTTCCCCTCTAATGAAATCTTCATTTCTCGGCCCACCCCATTAGATGGGCACATTTCTGGGGGATGTAGCCATTATTCCCCACTACAGGTCAGCCCAGGCATCAGAAACCTGTTCCCGGTCAAAGTCCTGGTCCTCCACATACGCAGAAGACGGGTTTGGATATCGGTGGACCAGTGGTTGAAGGAGGCATTGTCACTCCAAGCTGACTCAGCACAGGCCAGGCGCCCCATGCACCCCAAATCCAGAATTACTCCTGCAGTCCCTGTATCTCACCCCAGGCATGATGATTCTCTCAATGTCCCCAAAGATGCTGTCCCAACTGTCAGGTTCCTCAGGAGCACTCTCAGGCAGCTGGGCTCGCAGGTAGCCAGGCTGCACATCTGGGGTCACCCGCCTCTCCCGCACAGTGCTCAGGTAGTGGCAAATGTAATCCACCATCTCTCTCCCTAGAAAAGAGCAGAGAAATCAGGGTCACATCCTCATAGTGAGCCTGGCCCTCGTACCTGTCCCTCTTGGGTCAGCATTGAGAAATTTGGTGAAGGTGACGGATTCACCAGCCAGGAGGAGGTCATTCCCAGCATCACCTCGTCTTCAGAGTTTAAAAAGAAGAAAGGACGGTGACTGAGCGATGAGGGGATGTGTGAGTGAACAATTGAACAAGAGGGAAAATCTCCAAAGCACAAAACGTTAGCAGCAAAGTAAAATACTTTTTTGTTCTCATAAGGTCTGTCTTGTCTTTCTTCTCAGAGACAGGAAAGCTATTAGTTTATTACTTTATAGTTCAGTAGAAACTTGGTTGTTGCTGTTACACACACACACACACACACACACACACACACACACACAGTTTTTTGTTAGTACAGGTGGAGAGCTTCTGTGCCCAATTCTAGTAAAGGCAAAAATCTATATGTTCACTTTTCTCATTGGTTCAGTAATCTCTCACCTCTTTTGCACGCATGAACGTCTTCTGAATCTGTGTATAATTTTGTGTGTAATTTCTGAGGTTCCTGGAATCCCTAACGCACAGACCAAGAGCTCCACCAGCCTGGAGCCTCGGAGGAGTGCGGCTGCACCTCAAAGACTTTACACCGCAGGGTTTAAAACATGTTTTAGATGCTTAAGTGAATGTATCAATTGAATGGACAGATGAGCACAGAAGAAAAAGAGCTACGACAAATACTTGGCACTGAAAAGCATGTATTCCTTCCTCCCTTTCATTCCTCCAGTAGTCTCAGTCTCCCTTTTGCCCCCTCTGAACATCTCTCTCTCTCTCTCTCTCTCTCTCTCTCTCTCTCTCTCTCTCTCTCTCTCTCTCTCTCTCTCACACACACACACACACACACACACACACACTTTCTTTCAGCTGTCCTCCAACACTCCCACAGCCTCTGGGGACCCCACCAGTGAGGCCCCAGACATCTGAGCTGTGGGCCTAACCTCCCCGCTCACTCATCCAGGCACAGTATTAAGTGAATTTGTGGTCCGCTTACAGGAACTTGCTCTCAGATAAATGAACCTTTGGAAAGCAATGGAATAGGCTAGTGCACCCTGACCTGAAAAGATGGCTGGCACTTTGTGAGTTATCTCTTGGGAAGAGGACAGAGAGAAGGTTGGATTTTAACACAGGACAATATCTTACAGAAAAGGAGTTTTAGGCAATATGATCTAGTAGTGGAGATGATATCAAAAATTTAAAGATATTCAAAATTCTTTTTTGAGAAATTCCCCCACTTTTCCTCTGCCTGAAAAGAGGGTAACCATGGATGTTGCTTGTCACACCAGGCTTGAGACAGAGTGGGAAATGAATGACAAAGAAAAGCACTACACAGATTCAGAAGATGAATAATTCCTTTTTTTCCCACGCAGTGGATCAGGAATCCAAATCCTCTCCTTTGTGGGAAAGTAGAGAGGAAAACCAGGACACAGCTGTGTGGATGTGTATGAAATGTGTAGAGAAGAGAGAGGTTGAAAGAAGTGTTAAACTCTGATCCCAAATGCCTTTCCAGGAAATCTGTTGCTCTCAGAAGGCGACGTTAACACTTCATCCAAATGACACCCCCAAATCTAAAGGCCACCCACAGCAGCAGTGCCTTCAGAACTGACAACAGGGAATATGGCCAGGGATACCTGTCACTTACCTCTCTCTCTGTACTCCTCAGGCTCTATCATCTTCCTTCGGCTCTGGCTCCTTCTCACAGGCGGACACACAAGAGAAGGAAGGCAGGAAGCAGCCCAGCTTCTGCTTGGTGGCGCTGTGCACTCCCTGGCAGTTAATGTGGGCTCCTTATTTAAAGTGTGCTCCACCTTTCATCCACCTTAGCTCCGCCCCCCAAAGTCCTTTGCTCTAGGCTTCATTCCAATTCTTCTTTCCTTGTTGGGACCAGTGATCACAAGTCTGGTGAAGAGAAGCAGGGCAAAGGCACTTCTAAAGTCAACTTGGCACCTAGCAACCCCAGCCTGCAGGCAGCCTCCTGGTAGACATGGTAAAAGAGCCCCAGCTTCACACACAGCTACAAAGCTGAGAAGTCCAGAAAAAGCCAAGGGCCTGCAGAGTAAGTAGCAGAAGTAACTGGCGTTATTCCTGCCACCTTCCTTATCAGTGGTGGGGAGGAGGGATGAGCAAGGACAGTGAAACCCCCCCACCCCCCCACACTCCTCACCCCCCACCCCCACCGCTGGCCACACTGTCCTCAGGGACAGACAGATGCAATCATTAACAAAATAGATTTTTTTAGGTTCTTTGTTCTGGGTTCTTTGGCTGGGCTATGACAGCCTAACAGAGAAAAACTATATTTAATTACATTAAGCATAGAAGTCACTTAAAATAAGAAACTTCTTCAACTTCTTTAAACTTATTTGACTTATTCCACATATGTATGTATACACACACACACACACACACACACACACACATATATATATATATATATATATATATATATATATATATACATATCTTTACTTTCCATCTTCTTATCTCTCTTAATTTGTTTGGAATTTTTTCTGATCTATTTTTGGATTCTCTTTCCAAATTTATCTAATACAATGATAAACTCATTTACAGATTTCTTAATATCGGTTGTATTCTTTTTCAGTTGTAAACTTATCATTAGCTATTTTTTTTATAATTTTCAACTCTTTGTCAGATTTTTAAATCTCAACTTCTATTACTTTGAACATAACAGACCGATTTTTAAAATTGTTACTTAACCATATAAAAGACATACAAATGGGAAAGACATATCAAGCTCTCTCATAATGAGACTCAGCATCACAAAGGTAATGATTTTCCCTAAATTCACTTATAAATTTAACACGATCCACATGAAAAAACCAACAGGCTTTTTGGTGGTTCTGTTTTGAAACTCAGTACCTACTTTTAAAGTTCATAAGAAAAAAATAAATAAACTATAATAATGAGGAAAATTCTGTAAAAGAAGAGTTGCAATAAGTTTTATTCTTACCTAGAAAGTATTAAAATATATTTTGAAGCTTCAATAATTAAAGAAATGAGATTCTGGTATATAAGAGGAAAAGTGAAAGGAACAAATAAATTCAGATATACACAGGAATTTAGCACATAATAAAGCTAGCAACTCAGATCAGAAGGGAAAAGAACTATTTAACAAACTGTGCTGGAACAAAAGGTAGCCATCCAGAAAGAAATAAGCTGGACCCATTCTTCATAGCATGCACTTGGATAAATTCCAGAACAGTCAAATGTTGAAATGCAAAAAGTGAAAGCATAAAATTATATAAAACCACCATCAAATCCTGAATGTGGACATATGTCCAAATTCTTAAATGATATGCACTTAAAATGTGCAGTTTTTATATAAATATATACATCAATTGTAGCTGTTTTAAAAAGAAGAAAGATGAAAATCACATGAAGAAAATATAGGAACTTTTCTAGACAACTTCAGAGTGCAGAATACATTTATAACTATGGCTCAAAAGTTAGAAACCATTAACTTCATCATATATACTGAATTTCCAGCTAAGAAGAAAAAAGACCAGCACCCTAACAGAAAAATGGGCAAAGGATAGTAAGAGAAAGGGAAACACAAAACTGATAATTGAGAAAATAGATTTGCATCTATACTAAATGAGTACTTTTCACTTATCGGACTAGCAAAAATTCCACTTTGATAATATACTTCATGAGTAAGGCTATGGGCTAATGGAAGCTCCCATCCAACAGTGACAGAAGAGATCTCTAAAAATATTTATCAAAACTGCAAACTCACATGATTTGGGACCCAGGTGTTTCACGTCAGAATATTCTTACACATGAGTGAAGAATGAGTGCAAGTTCATTCTTTGCAGCACTATTTCTAATAGTGAAAGACTGGAAGCAACCCAAATGTCTATCACTAAGGAACTAATTGCACAGCTCTACAAAAGAATGCACATGTCTCAAGATGTACTAAACAAAAGAGTATATGCATACCATTACTATGTAACTATGCATGTATACTATTATATGTACAGTAACAGTATGTATATATACATACTATTGTAAAAAAAACTAAAGGGAGAAAATCAGAATACAGTATATATTTAATTTTCTATGCAAAAAGAAACACCAGGCCTGTGAAGAAGAGGGGAGAACAACTCCTGCATCCACCCAAGCCTGAGTGCTGCTGCACCCCTGCATCGAGGGCCTACATTGTCCAGTTGTCATTGCTGTCACCATGCCCAGGAGGAAGGCTGAAGGGGACATGAATGGGGGTAAAATCAATATGATGTATGTACCACGGCAAAGAAAGGTCTGCAAGGTTGTCTGCTGAACCTGCTCCTCAAAGCCAGAGTCCAAGCCTAAAAAAGGTCCTGCAAGAAAGGGAGAAAGGGGAAAGCTGATGGCGGCAAGGATGGAAAACCCTGCAGAAAATGGAGATGCCCAAACAGACCAGAAGCAGAAAGCTGAAGGTGATGGAGATGCCAAGATGTGTGTGTATTTTTGATGACCATGTACTTCTGGTGACTGTACAGTTTGAAATATTATTTTTGTCTACTTTTACAAAAATGCAGAATTTTGTTTTACTTTAAAAAAAAAAGCTGTGTTGTAGTCAGGAGTGGTGGCTCATAACTGTAATCCCAGCTACTCAGGAGGCAGAGATCAGGAGAATCATGGTTTGAGGTTAGCCTGTTAGGGGGTGGGGGGAAGGTTTGCAAGACCGCATCTCAACAAACAAGCTGGGCATGGTAGCTTGTGCCTGCTACACTGGAGGCCATAGGTAGGAGACTCACAGTTTAAGGCTGATATTGGGCAAAAATGCGAGACCCTATCTAAAAAATAACTAAAGTAAAAGGGACTAGGGTGTGGCCCATTAGCTCTTGGGAATGGTTAGCATTCAAGGTGTCCACACAGGGAGAGGTTGTTCTGACCCAAAATGTCAAGTGTTAAGGCTGAGAACCCCTTGCTCTCTTTGAAAAAGAAGAGTGAGGGCTGGAGGTTTGGCTTAAGTGGTAGAACATCTGCCTAGCAAGCATGGAACCCTGGGTTCAAATCTCAGTACTGCCAAAAACCTGAGAAGGCTAAGGAAATTTCACAAGTATAGAATCTTAGAAAGTAAAGGACATCTCAAAAGAGTGAAAGAGCAGGTTCAGTTATGACACTCATCACAGGAGGGATACTACTTTACTGCTCCCATTTCCCTACCTATAATATGGGCAGTTAGCACTTTTTCCTTTCAAAAAGTTCATCTAGAAAAGTTAGGAACTGCAATACACAAAGAGAAGAAAGCAAAAATCCCACCACCCAGAGAACCAGAGCTGACATTCATTCATTCAATCATTCAACAAGCATTTGTCAGGGGCTTTCCTTCTGCTGGGCACTGTTGGGAATGCTGCGGATGCTGCAATGAAGTCCCCCTGAAGTTTAGCAGCAGATAGAAAATAAAGAAAACATGGTATACTAGAAGTTGTTAAGTTCAGTAAGAAGATAAAAGTCAAGGTGGAGGTAAAAAGTCAGAAGAGATCTCACAGAAAAGATGATGTTTGAGAAAAAAATTGAGGGAGGTGAGAGAAACCTTAGGTCTATCTGAGAAAAAGTGTCTCAAACAGAGGGGAGTGTATGTGCAAAGATACTGTGATCAGAGTGGGCCTCAGGAGATTGAGGGAAAGCAAGGAAGTCCCTGTGTTCCAAGTGAAGTGATGGAGCAAGAGAATCGGAAGGAATGGGTCAGAAGAGTAAAGGACAGGGCAGGTGATATCAGGTAGGGCCCTTCAGGCCATGGCTAAGTTCTTTAACACATATTCTGAGCAGAACAGGGAGCCATGAGACCATTTGAGCAGAAGAGTGACATGACTTGACTTCACTCTTCAAAGAATCACTCTGGCTATCTTCTCGGGGGAGCAAGGAGTCAGGGAGACCAGGAGGAAAGCTACTATAATTATCTCGGTAATGGGCCAGTGTGTAGCAATCAAATTCTAGACAGATTTCAAGAGAAAAATAAACTTTGCTAGTAGCCTGGTTGTGGGTGGGATGTGAACAAAAGAAGAGTCAAGGATGACTCCAAAGTTTGGGTGTCAGGTAACAGGGAAGATGGAGTTTCTAATTTCCAAAATAGGAATGACTACAAAAGGAGAAGGTTTGGAGATGATCTGAGAAGTTCAGTTTCCAGCATGTCAGATTTGAGTTGTGTATCAGATGTGTAGGTGAAACTATCAAGACAGTAGTTGGATGAGTCAGGAATTCATGGGAGGATGGCTGGGCTGAAGATAAAAATTTGACAGTCATCAGCCTCAGATGATATCTGAGCCATGAAACTGATGGGCTTCACCAAGCAAGTAAATACTGAAATGAAAATGCAAGGGAGTTGTTTCACATGACCTTCCAAATACTTTTCTACTTAGTTTTCACACTTATTTCCCTCCCCATGCAGTGTCATACCTTTCCTCCGCAACTCATTCCACATACCATATTCAAAAACTGTCCCCACCCTCATGACTCATTCTGTAGACAAATCAAACATGCACCTCACACATGAACTTTAAAAAAAATTTAATGATCCTTACTTCAAGAATATTTTAATTTTTTTTAAATATTTAATATTTTAGTGGTTGCGTAGCATTCTAACATATGGTTGTATCATTGTTTCTTCAACCAACTCCTGTATTGGACATTGTTGTTAGTTGTTTTGTTATTAGTAAGAATGGGACAAACCAATTTTTGACCTTTAGATATTTCCTTAAAATAAATTCTTAAGCGTAGAATTGTTGTTTCTGAGCACAAATAGCAATGCTGAAGTATAGGAATACTAGACTTCAAATTATACTACAGAGCCATAGTAACAAAAACAGACACAAAGTCCAATGGAACAGAACAGAAGACCCAGAAAGAACTTGCACAGCTACAGTAATCTGATTTTTGACAAAAGAATTCAAAACATACATTGGAGAAAAGACGGCCTCTTTAGCAAATCATGCTGGGAAAACTGGTTGTCTACATGCAAAAGACTGAAACTAGACCCCTATTGCCCTGCACAAAAATCAATTCAAAGTGGATCAAAGACCTTAATATAAGATCTGAAACCTTGAAACTACTGCAGGAAAAGAAGGGAAACACTGAAAGATAATAGGCAATTATTTTCTGAATAAGACTCCATTTGCCTGGGAAATAAGAGCAAACATAGACAAATGGGGTTACATAAAATCAAAAAGCTTCTGCACATCAAAGAAAACAAATACCAGAATCAAGAGACATCCTACAGTATGGGAGAAAATCTTTACCAGCTATTCAACAGATAATAAAGGATTAGTATCCAGAATATACACAGTGTTCAAAAATTGCACAGCAAAAGAACAAATAATCCAACCAATAAATGGGCAAATGAACAGACAGTTCTCAGGAGAAGTACAAATAGCTAATAAACACATAAAGAAATGTCTAACATACTTAGCCATAAAGGAAATGCAAGTCAAAACTACACTAAGTTTCCATCTCATGCCAGACAGATTGGCAATCATCAAGAAAACAAAGAACAAAAACTGCTGGTGAGGATAGGGGTAAGGTGGAAAGAACTCTCATACACTGCTGTGGAAATCAGTATGGAGATCCCTCAAAAAACTAAAAATAGACCTACTGTATGACCCTGCTGTACCACCCTTGGACATATTTTTGAAGAAGTGTAAATGAACACACAAGAGAGACACCTGCACAACCATTTTATTGAGGCACTATTCATAATAGCCAAGCTGTGGATTCAGCCTAGATGCCCCACACTGATGAATGGATAAAGAAAAGTTAGTACATATACACCATGGAGTATTGTTCAACCATAAAGAATAATGAAATTATGTCATTTGCAAGAAAATGGATAAGACCTGGAAATCATCATGTTGAGATGAACCAAGCTTGAAAAAGCCAAATATCCCATGTTTTCACTCATTTCTGGCATCTAGATCTAAAATGAAGACTGATGATGATAGGACTTGAGTGTAAAAGGGGGGGCTGTTAGGGGAATCAGTAGGAGGGGGGAGGAGGAAAGGAGAGGGTACAGGGAGTGAAGAGGATCCAAGTACATAATGAAATCCAAACACCATTCGAAAAAGGTTAGGAGGCAGGGGATTAAGGGAATATAATAGAAAGAGTGAACTTTTTCAAAGTATGCTGTATGAACCTATGAAATTATCACAATGAAACCCCTTTATACTATTAATGTACACTAACAAAAATAATTTTAAATTTCTAAAGGGGAAAAATAGAGCATATTTTTTAAAAAAAGTAGAATTTCTGAGTTGAGAAATTTTGATCCATTTTATAAAATTCCTTCTCCCAGAAACAATAGAGGTTTTGTTTTTTTTGTTTTGTTTTGTTTTTTGAGTGGGACTGGAGTTTGAACTCAGGGCTTTGCATTTGCAAAGCAGGTGCTCTACTGCTTGAGCCAAGCCTACAGACAAGATTAGAGGTTTTATGTCCTCATCTCTCCATACATGGGACAGTGAGCTTTGTTCCCTCTCTCTTTTAAAAGTTTGCAAACAGCAGTCAGCAAAAAACTGAAACTAGATCCATGTATATCACCCTATACCAATATTAACTCAAAATGGATCAAGGATCTTAATATCAGACCCCAAACTCTAAAGCTGATACAGGAAAGAGTAGGAAATACTCTGGAATTAATAGGTATAGGCAAGAACTTTCTCAGTGGAACCCCAGCAGCACAGCAACTAAGAGATAGCATAGATAAATGGGAACTCATAAAACTAAAAAGCTTCTGTTCATCAAAAAAAATGGTCTCTAAACTGAAGAGAACATCCACAGAGTGGCAGAAAATATTTGCCAGCTACACATCAGACAAAGGACTGATAACCAGAATATACAGGGAACTTAAAAAACTAAATTCTCCCAAAACTAATGAACCAATAAAGAAATGGGCAAGTGAACTAAACAAAACTTTCTCAAAAGAAGAAATTCTAATGGCCAAAAAACACATGAAAAAATGCTCACGATCTCAAGCAATAAAGGAAATGCAAATTAAAACCACACTAAGATTCCACCTCACCCCTGTTAGAACAGCCATCATTAGCAACACCACGAACAACAGGTGTTGGTGAGGATGCAGGGAAAAAGGAACCCTCTTACACTGTTGGTGGGAATGTAAACTAGTACAACAACTCTGGAAAAAAATTTGGAGGCTACTTAAAAAGCTAAACATTGATCTACCATTTGATCCAGCAATACCACTCTTGGGGATATACCCAAAAGACTGTGACACAGGTTACTCCAGAGGCACCTGCACACCCATGTTTATTGCAGCACTATTCACAATAGCCAAGTTACGGAAACAGCCAAGATGCCCCACTACTGACGAATGGATTAAGAAAATGTGGTATCTATACACAATGGAATTTTATGCAGCCATGAAGAAGACGAAATGTTATCATTCGCAGGTAAATGGATGGAATTGGAGAACATCATTCTGAGTGAGGTTAGCCTGGCCCAAAAGACCAAAAATCGTATGTTCTCCCTCATATGTGGACATTAGATCAAGGGCAAACACAACAAGGGGATTGGACTTTGAGCACATGATAAAGTGAGAGCACACAAGGGAGGTATGAGGATAGGCAAGACACCTAAAAAACTAGAGAGCATTTGTTGCCCTCAATGCAGAAAAACTGAAGCAGATACCTTAAAACAACTGAGGCCAATAGGAGAAGGGGACCAGGAACTAGAGAAAAGGTTAGATCAAGAAGAATTAACCTAGAAGGTAACACCCACTCACAGGAAATCAATGTGAGTCAATGCCCTGTATAGCTATCCTTATCTCAACTAGCAAAAACCCTTGTTCCTTCCTATTATTGCTTATACTCTCTCTTCAACAAAATTAGAGATAAGGGCAAAATAGTTTCTGCTGGGTATCGAGGGGGTGGGGGGGAAGAGGGAGGGGGTAGGGGGGTAAGAGAGGGGGTAGGGGAATGGGGAGAAATGACCCAAACATTGTATGCACATATGAATAAAAAAATAAAATAAAAAAAGATTGCAAACAGAATAATAAAACAATTAATACTTCTAGTGATAATCCTTTACTTCACACAATTAGCTGCTCAGAATGTTTTATTGTGTTCTGCCTAAAATTGAGGTGCCAGATCTTCCACATCTGGTTCATCCTTTTTTGCTTGGAACTGAATTTAGGAGGGAAAGTCAATGGAGTTAGTAGGGTTGTACCTTGAAGGCAGGCAGTGACAGAAATAAAGCCCAGAACTCTAACTGCACTGAGAAACTCAACAAACTTTGAAGTCTACTCTGGAGGTGGAGATAGGAAGACTGAGGATCAAGACCCTATCTCAACAAACAAATCTAGCATGGAGATATGCACTTGTGATCCCAGCTACTTGGGAGGTATAGATAAGACAGTGGTCTGAGGTCAGGCCCGGCAAAAAAGTGCAAGAGACTGTTTGAAACATTACTAAGCAAAAAGGACTGGGATATAAGTCACGTGGCAAAGCACTTGCCTGGCAAGCACAAGGCCAGGTTCAAACACCAGTACAACCAAAAAAAAAAAAAAAAAAAGAAAGAAAGAAAACCTGGGGTGATAGGCATATGAATGTCATATCATTCTCTAAGCTGTTTTTTTTGTTGTTTTCGGTGCTGGGGTTTAAACTCAGGGCCTCACACTTGCCAGGCAGGTGCTCTACTGCTTGAGCCACTCCACCAGCCCTTTTTAGTGTTGGGTCTTTTCAAGATAGGGTCTACCGAACTATTTGCCCGAGCTGGCCTTGAACCATGATCCTCCTGATCTCTTGCCTCCCAAGTAACTAGGATTATAAACTTGTACCACCAGCACCTGGCCTTGTTTTGAGATTTTTCATTAAAGCAAAATAAAACAAAAAACTAGTATTTAAAATTAGTTCTAAAAAGGTAACAAACACACTTATTATGTTTTAGTGTGAGATGCTAAAACTCTACATGCTACTGGATAGAAATGTTTGAAAGTAGTCAGTTCAAGGGCTAGTGGAGGGGCTCAAGTGGTAGAGCACCTGCCTAGCAAGCATGAGGCCTTGAGTTCAAATCCCAGTGTCACTAAAATAAATAAATAAACAAATAAATAAAAGTAGTCAGTCAATGCATGGCCTTCCAATAAAAGATATTTGAAGACTGAAAAAAACAAACAAACAAAAAAAGTAGTTCTCTGGCAAACCAAGGATTTTTTTTTTGAGAGACTATAGTTTCACTCATGTGAGCTTTTTAAAAATATATTTCCTATAAAAACAACAAATGAGTGCAATTTAAACTTAATTCTTTAGAGTTGAATCAAGATTGTAAGTCAGCATAATTATGAAAAATAACACAAAATGAATGCCATACTTTTAACTAGTGTGCAAAAACATATAAGGAAATAATTCTCACAGAAGAATCAAGACACTTAATCCATCCTATTCAAAATTATGATGCATGTAATTGGTCAGCAATAAGAATTGTATTATATAGCACTGTGTGTACATATATATGTGGAAAATATATTACATATATATCATGAAATCAAAACTACTAAAATTTAAAACCAAGTAAACAATTAACAAAGCATAGTGGACAGAACCTGAGAAACCACATCAAAATTTTTCCAGAAAACAAATGATAGTTTTCGGGGGAGTTATGAAGAGCTCTCGGCTGGCAGAATGGCTCAAGTTGTATTGAATCCAAATTATATTATCATCAAAGTGAAATATTTTTAAGGGAACTCAAGGTATTAAAATGATCAGACTGTGTGTCTGTACATTTGGGAAAAGTTTTAAGAAGTCACAAAAATATTGATGTCAAACTTTTAATTTGGAACCAGAAGCACATTTCCAGTGATATTGTTTTCCAAAGTAGCTTACATAGAACAATCTGGAATGAATGTGGAGGGCTTACGTCAAACTGAATCTATATGCATCAGGTGTTCTCATAGAACATGGAGAAGGCAAATAGCAAGCATCACTTAAAACTACAATAGCCTGGTTATCTATAATGAAATCCAAGTACAGTAAATATTATTTAATGAATAACAAGTCTATTAGCTAGTCCATTCCTAAGTTGATCTGACATGATGGAGGGGTTATTTGTTCAAAAGAAGTCAGGTGAATAGAAATTGTTTTTTCTGTTTGCTGTACAAGCCTTAGTACTAATGCCTTGGGAACCCATCCATATGGAGTTAAAGGTCCTGGCATTGTTTTGTGATTTTTATCTAAAAAGTCTTTCCCTCTTGCTGTATTTTTACACTGAGTCAAGTTTCAAGGTCTTCCAGGAATTAAAGCACAGAGTAGCTCCATAGATTTTATCAGGAAAACCTTTCAGAGTAAAACAGATAAAAACAGGTATTTCAGAATAAAGCATCCAAACTACTTCTATTATTGCATCAACTTGCTATGGGCAAGGATTTCTTGTTTTCCAATAGATATCATAAATGATCATGCTGAAGACATGTACACTGGCTTGAGGAAGTATGTTTAGGGTAAATATATTCAAATGTAGACCTCTTTTATTACCAACGTGTCCTCATTATGTATTTCCCTTTGATTTCCTTCTTTTTGTTCTACTGAATGTCATAAAGAAAGCTCTCCAACTCCCAGCCTCCCACCACCATAAAGAAATAAAACAATCAGTGCCATTCATATCATCAAAGATGGATGGAATAATTCCTAGAAGTCAGTGAAAACAAATGACATCGTAAGTCTGGGGGTCATAATAAGGTAAGATATTAGTAACAATGAATGAAAACCAGTGGAGATGTGTAGTCCCCACAGATAATACTCCTCAAATGAGGCTTTCTGAAAGCATCACAAGCTCAACCTAGAATTTGTAATCTTGAAGTACAGCCACTCTATACAGAGAAGTGTTAAATCTGAGTCAGGTAATTAATTGGGCAATCAAGACACCCAATGAACTCAGTGTCTACATAGTACACAAGAACCATTCTACATGCCCAGAAAAGAAATAGGTGGTGTAGTGCCTCAAGTGATAGAGTGCCTGCCTAGCAAGTATTTGGCCTGGAGTTCAAATCCCAGTATCATGAAAAAAAAAAAGTTTATGGGGTTAATTCAAGTATGAAATATTTGACATATTTTAAGAACTTTTGTAAATGGCACAATGAACCCCCACCCAGCACAACAAAGAAAAAAGAGAAAGAAATTTATTAGGTCCTAATACTTAATGGCTTGATTCTCTAACATAACTGCCCTAGGGTGAGTGTTCACACAGAAATGGAAACAGTTAACCACTGATGTGGTAACCAGATGGCAACTGACTACAAATGCATCACTAGGTAGTAGAAACACATTAAGTGTTTATTTCTGAAAACTTTTACATATTTTTGTTGTACAGAACACCATGGACAATGACTGGAAAGCAACACTTTTCCAGCCTGCCAGAAAACTGTGAAGGAAGTTAAAAAGAGAGGAATCCCATTTTAAGTTTTAGATTCTTGCTAAGGTACCGATTTCTCAGTATCAGATGGAGATGACTGAGGAGTTATACAAGTCCAATATAAAAATGACTGAAAAAAGTGAACATCCCCAAAGATAATCTGAATGCCTGTTACCGTCACAGACTTACTCCTAAGTACCAAGTATTTTTTATCTATCTATGCCAGCTGTTGTTATTAAATCAATGTTACATGTTGCACCAGGAAAAGTTTCTAGCAGAAGACAAGAGTGCAAGTCAAAGAAGGCATTAAATTAGCCTTAGAAGGCTGTGTTCCAACACTGTCCTGAGGATTTTCAGGGCCAGCCAGGTATGAGAGCAAAACTCGACATTGGGGTGGACACATTGACCTTACCTGCTCCAACACTGCAGGGTATCCAAACACTGTACTAGCATGTTGCCTAACTCAAATTAATACACTAATAAAAACCAGAGTTCTACAACTTAATAGGACTGCAGGAAAAGTAGCTTCATGTTACTTTAAAAAACTTTTAGAAACTTAGCTTTATACATTTTTGTTTTCATGGTGCTGGGGCTCAAATCCAGGGCCTCAAGGCATGCTAGACAAGTGCTCTACTGTGCTATACCCCCAGCCCTAAAACTTTGGTTTAAAACATTTAAAATGCATGTCAAAGCCAGGTTGTGGTGGTTCACAGCTGTACCCAGCACTCAGGAGGATGAGGTGGGAGAGTCACTTTAGTTCAGGATTTCAAGACCAGGTTAGCAGCAGAGTGACACTGTGTCTCAAAATAGATTAATTTATTAAATATGTCAAATTTAGTGGACAACTGAAAGCTATTTTTCCCTTATTTATAGAGTTCTTAAATATATCCTAGAACCCTTTTAAGAGTTTTCAACAGCAAATAAAATCAGGTTGACAATCTCCCTTATATTCACAACTATACAAATAACTCCAGTGAGAGAACTAGCAAATTCCCAAGTTACCCCTGGAAGTTTTGAGTCACAGTGGGAAGAGTATATAGCATTTTCAGATAGTGGAATATGGATCAAACACAGAGTAGAACACTGATTGAACCCAGGACCTCAAGAATGGTAAACACGTTCTCTACCACCAAGAGGGATCAAAGTCCCCAGCTTGAATTTTTTTTTTTTTGGGGTACTGGGGTTTGAACTCAGGGCCTACCCCTTGAGCCACTCCATCAGCCCTTTTTCATGATGGTTTTTTCCAAGATAGGGTCTCTTGAACTATTTGCTCAGCGATGGCTTTGCTCAATCGTCCAGATCTCTGCCTCCTGAGCAGATAGTATTACAGGCATGAGCCCCCAGTGCCCAGCCAAAATTTTTAATGTGTGAAGAAAATGCAATCAAACATAAATCTACACTGAACATATGTGGAAAAGATATTTAATTGTAAAATAGAAAAGTAGGCCAGAGTACAGTTTTAAGGGCAATTGCTATACAGTATAGATAATCTAGAGGGTTTTGGGGTTAAACATTTTCATAAAACAATAAAACATTAACAAATAAAGCAAGAAAAAAGGGCCTGAAGGTATGTTTAAAAAAAAAAAAAGAATGACGAGTCTGTCAGAGTTTAATGTCCATACAATGTGGAATTCAACAATATTGTGATGAGAACAAGTCACATATAGACACTGAGCTTTCACAGGAAGAGGAAGTTATGGTAGACATATCTCTAGCATCACTGTAGTACAAAAAGTTCTTGTTCTACATACAAAAGCAATTCTTTCCATAAGAATAATTCCCTGGGGGGCAAAAATAAGTCCATGAAATATTTTGGAAACCCATATGCATTGAGTTTTCCAAAAGCATTATCTTAAAATCCAGTGCCTTAAAGTGCTTTCATGTGGAAATCATGATGGAAGGCACAGAATACAGGTTCACGTCCCCACAATGAAATTCTCAAAAAAGCATAGATTTTGAAGAGTTTCAAATTCAAGTTATCTTGTCAGCTGCTCCTTCCAAGAACATTGTCATGCCAATAAAACCAGCTGCTAGCTTACTTAAGTTTCAACGACCTTTAGAATAAAAGGGTATTTTTTTTTTTCTGGTAACTTTCATTATCTTTGTGGGAAAAATACTTATGCATGTGATGCATTTTGAAATTATAAAACATGCAGAATATGTACAAACAGAAAGTTTAAAAAATATTTGCTTCATATACAAGTAAATCTACTTGGGCAAAGCTGAAATTGAACAAATATAAAAATTTAACTTTCTAAAAAAACTGTTTTCAGAGAATCTGAGACAACTTAAAGCTGTGCAGAGATTTCCTGGGAGAAGTCTTCTCTTCATACAGAAGTTTAGACTTGCAAGAGTAATTCCAGCATCAGTCCACCATAATTACACAACATTTGGTCTAATCAATGGTGATCACCCTTAAAACTGTTCTGTTTCTGAGACATTAAGGTCTGTACTAAAATCAAAAGGAAGTCACAATAACAGTGTCTTATCGTGTTTTTGGATCTCTTAAACAATCTTTATCAACTCATTTGGAACTGTAAAAAAAAACAAAAACTATTTACAGAATTCAGTTTTAAATACATTTCACAACTTCTGAAGTTTTATGTTACAAGAATTCAGAGCTCATGGCTTAAGTCCAATTATCAATCTTTCTTCTCTTCTGTTATCCTGTACTTCCATGACTGTACCCTTATTGTGCACAGTTCAAGACTGCATTCTTTCTTGACCAAAAGTAAAATCAAACAACATGTTCATTTCTATTAAACTGCTTCTTTATTGGTCTGAAGACGAGTCATGGCTTCTAATTTCTGTCTGTAGGCCTCTGCTTCCTGTTCTTTCTTAAGAAGCTGCTGCCGGTATTTCTGGGCTTCTCGATTTGCTTCATCCAGCTGCTTCTGAAGAGCTTCTCTCTCCTAATTAAAAAAAAAAAAGTTCTTTCAATTTTTGTACAAATATATGATTACTACATATAAGCATGCATCCTTTAAATAAAAAAATCTGCAGCAGCATAAGTAGCTACCTACCAGTATTTCCTAAACTTCTTTTCAACATATTTCACTAGTAATTAGATCCTAATTCTGTACTCTACATTATGAGATGTGGATTACTTTCTAATCTCAAGGAAATTGTTTCCTAATTAGAAATTCACTAACAGAATAGGCAAAGATTGGGTACCTGTGCTTTTATATGTATTACCAAAACTATTGAAGAGTTTCAAGGGAAAATATACAACCATCTCTTCACATCTCTATTTGTGATATTTTCATCTAAAGGTAACAATTATAAAATAATATTTATTGTGCACACATTATATGACTAAACAAGATGCTTTCCAAGTATATTCTCTTAAACATTATACCCTATTAAGGTGAAAAAATGATGCTCAAAGATGATGTAGCTTTCCCAAGGCTACACAGTAAGGGGTCAGACTTATGGGACTCTAATATTACTAATTTTAAAATTATCTTCCTCTACAATAGCAAGCAAGATACCTCATATCTAAAATGAAGGGTGCTGGTCTAGATTAATGTTTCCAAAATCTTATCATTTAACACACCAATAAAATACCTTTCTTTTCTTTAATAGATTACATAAAGATCTGCAATGTTATATAAGTATAAAATATATGTATTAAACTCCTCAATAAATAGAAAGCTGAAACACAAATCCAGTACAATAAAAATGGCATCCTCTTTCCTTCTCCTCACTCTGTCCCTATTCTGTTATCTCAAGAAAAGCAAGGGAAAATATTTCAAAGAACCCTTTCCCACTCCTCCAGTAAGCTCATAGACAAAAGCTAACCTACAAGGCTCAAGTTCAAGGAAGTTCCCACGGGCTTCAGCATGAAACAATCTCATCACAGAGGCCCAATACTTTTTAGTGATATAAGGGCCAGATGTAGAACTATAAATCACAAGAAAGGCCTGGTCCACACCTTGCAAGAAACATGGTGAGAAGGAATGAAGGTGAGAGGTTGTCAGCTACTGAGCCAGAACACCATGAGGGCTTCTTCCTATATAGCAACTGTCTCCATGGCACTTGCCCATTCTGAACACCAAGATCCCCTCCCCTTCACTGCTCACATGGACCACAAGGAGGAGCATATATAATCCTCCTGCCTTTCTGTGATCCCACCCCATTTCCTACATTGGGAATGTAGTCCAGTACTTATTTTTCCCATTGCTCTACCAGATATGACAGTGACTGATTATCCAAGTAGCCTACAAATCTTCTAATTACAAAATGTATAAGTACAATTAAAGAATGTTCCATGTTGCCAATTCAGGCAATGTCCAGCCCTTACTCCATTGGTCTCTTTATATCCTTGCTACTCTCTTCTTATACCCTTCTTATTCACCTCCAGGAAAGATGGCAGCCTGAAAAATGAAAATCATAAAAAACACCTGCTATTTGAGCCTTAAGTAAGCCATCATCTCTAGTACCCAGGCTCTGAATTATGCAGGACTTTGAGCACGCCAATGGATAGGGGTGGAAGAGACAGTGGTGGGCTTGGGTTCTGCTTCCTCAGGAGCTAGACCCTACCTCTTACAGGAGTGCTCTCAACCATACCTGAGTATTTTGAAAGTTAACATGTGTTAAGAAATAAGGTCCTTTGGTAATCGGAGTTTTTTTGTTTGTTTTGGGAGGGCGGTACTGGGGTTTGAACTCAGGGCCTCATGCTTGCTAGGCAGGCGCTCTACTACTTGAGCCACTCCGCCAGCCCCAGAGCTTTGAATATGGATGAAATTTGCTCCATTGAGCAGGAAGTACTAGAACAGATTAACCCTAAGATATCTCCTACTATTAGCCATTTAGTAATGTTTAGAATCCGTAAGGGATGCACTATTGTTACAGAAGATGAAAGCAAGCTGAGCAAGGTCTAAAAGTAAAAATGGTTTAATACTATTTTCCTTACTGCTTATTCTTATTTCCAAGACAGCTCTGCGTGTACAGAGCTGGGGACTGAACTTAGGGCCTCACATACGCTAGACAATCACTCTACCACTGAACTATAACCTTAGCCTTAAGAAGTACAATACATTAGCATTAGCCAGATGTGGTGGCTTGTTCCTATAATCCGAGCTACCTGGAAGGTGGAGATCAGGAGGACTGTGGTTGAAGGTCAGCCTGGGCAAAAAGCAAGACTTTATCTCAACTGACAAGGAAGACATGGTGGCATATGCCTGTAATCGCAGCAACATAGAAGGCAGAAACAGGACAACTTTGGTTCAGGCTGGCCCTGAAAGGACTGGAGGCATGGTTCAAGTGGTAGAGCATCTGCCTAGCAAGCAGGAGGCGTTCAGTACCACCCAAAAATACAAATGAATGCATCTGAAAGACTAGTTCAATGGCGGGCATGGAGTGTTAGTTGCTACCATTATTATCTTAAAATTCTCATTGAGATATGGTAGAAGATAAATCACCATCATGTTTTTTTATGGTTTATAATAGCTAATGCAAAATATAAATTTGAATGTTACAAAATTACATATTAAAATAACATTGTTACATATATAGATGCTAACTAAAGCAGAGTTAAAGAATCATGTCTGACAATAAAGCAAGCTTCTTTCCTTACCTTTTACCCCATCACCTAAAATATACTAACATACTGCTTGTTTTTGGAGCTGTGGAGTAAGATAAATATCTTCCTTATTGCCACTAAATGTTGATTATTATCAAGATTTTTTTTTTTGGAATTCTTCAATATTAGGCTGTTGACAGAAAAACTTTGATACATATATATTTGGTGCTAAGGCTTCATGCGTGCTAAGCATGTGCTCTCCTACTGAATGACAACCTCAGCCCTACATAAAACTAATACTACATGAGTAGGCTAAACTATGTGTACGCCAAAATGTCAGAATCATTTTATTATGTTTTTACTGCAAAAGGTTAAAGCTATAGGGCTGACATTCTACTTAAATACAAACCTCAAATGCCAGTTTACTGCACTATTAATATTTGAAACAACCAAATTGCTACCACATTAAAGAACTACACTTGAAACAGAGGCTGTATGGCCCTAAAGCCAAAAATAGTCCTAGCTGGTCCTTCACACAAAAACTTTGTCTTCTGCAGCCTTAGAGAAAAACTTAAGAGATACGACCATATGAAACTTTAAACTTTGGCATATCAAGGATATCCACTAATAAGAGGAAGAAACTAAAATGTGCATCAAATAGAACACTATGTAAAGTTTCAGAGATCTATTTATCCACCTATTTTTTACTTATGGATTTTGAGACAGGGTCTTGCTATACAGCCCAGGATCACCTGGAACTCAAGGTATTCCTGCCTCGGCCTCCCAAGTGCTGGTATTATAGGCATGTACCACCATGCCCATCCTAGAGCTCAATTTCTAAAAGAACACTAAGGATCCCAATCCATTCCTAGTTAAGGGCACAAACACCTCATTTAAAATAAATACATATGGCTGGGGGTGGGACTAGTTCAGTAGCACAGTGCTTTCCTAGCATGCATGAGGCCCTGAGTTTGATCCCTTGTGTGTGTGTGGCGGGGGGTGGGGAGGGTAGTGGTTGGGTCCTACTAGGAAAAAAGTCAATCTCAAAAACAAAAGTTTCTAACAAACACATTTATCTCTCACCTCTCTTACTAAGAAAAAGTCTCCCCTGAATTCACACAATTATTTTAAAAATCTGTTGTTCATAATGTACTCATTATATTTTCCCCTCCTACATATACAAAGAGGAATTTCAATTTGGAAGATGTTATTTATGGAAGAAATCTGTGAATAGCACACTTCCTCCAAAAATATCTTCAATACAGTACCATCAAGAAGTGATAGAGTACCTGCCCAGCAAGCGTAAGACCCCAAGGGCAAACCCCAGTACTACCAAATAAAAATTATATACACCATGTTCCCTTCCAAAAAACAAACCCACTTCATTCCCTTTATTGTTATAATGTTCTATAATTGAAGCTGATTTTTTCAGAGATTACTTGGGAAATCTTTGCATTGCTAGTTGAAAATGTGTAAATGTAAATTCTTAGCACATTCCTTACAGACACACAGAAAATCCACATGCTAGATTCTGTATGATGGGTTAATTTCTAAATTTATTGGTTTTTAATTTAAGCATTCGAATTGATATTTTTAGACCATATTTTAAAAAACTGGTAGTAGTGAGGTTTGAACTCAGAGTCTTATACTTGCTAGGCAGATGATGTACCACTTAGGTCACACCTTCTGCCCCGTTTGCTTTTAGGTATTTTTTGAATGGTGTCTATTATGCTGAGTTCAGCCTGGACCACCATCGTATTTATACTTCCCACATAGCTGGGGTGACAGATGTATACCATCATGCCAGGTTTTATTAGCTGAGGTGGAGTTTTGTGAATTTTTTGCTCAGCTGGCCTCAAACAGTGATTTTCCTGATTTCTGCCTACCAAGTAGCTAGGATTACAGGCATGAGCTACTGTGCCCAGCTGATCAAATATATCCTTAATGCTGTGCTGGGCATTGCAGGATATCAACCCAGCCTCTACCAACTAAATGCCAGTGTATGCCATTATCTGTTAACAACCAGAATGTCTACAGACATTGCCAAATGTTTCTTGGGTCAAAATTGCCCCAGCTGAAAACCACTGCTTTACAGAAACTTTGTGGGTTATGTAAGAAAGCGATATAAAAGTTTGCCCCCAAGATAACACTATTGGTCATCTAAGAATACACATTCAAAAGAATGACTTCACGTAGAGGAAAGTGATTACCTGGTTTGATGTAAACACTGGAGGTCATCTCTTCATCCTGTACTTCCAGCCCGCCTCTACCATCTACACTCACTGTATATGTCAAAGTCTCTCTGTGATATCCCTAAGAGGTCATATAACCTTGGCTTGAGCATTTCCATGGTGGAAAGTAAGATTTCCATTACTAGAAAGTTTTATTAAAAACAAAACAAAGAAACCCTGCTCTTTTTTTCCAAGCCAAATTCAGCCTCACTGAAGTTCCTTCTCCTGGGCCTTTGTTAATTAGTACACCCCAACTCCTACTTTCTTGTTATTTTTTTGATAAATTCACCTTAATCTCTGAAAGGCTATAAGAGAACAATCAGGCTGAACTTTGAGGGAAAACAGCAATTTTAACTGATTATCAGTAAATAAAAGCACAGGCTGCACAACCATTGTTTAAATAAATAATATAACTTGTTGAATTAAATAAGTTTGTATTTAATAAAAATTCAAGTAATTTTCAAATTCTTTATTAGATAGTGAAAGCAAAGAAATAACAAATTTTTTCACCTTCTATACCTAAAAAAGGTCATCTTCTTTTTTTTTTCAGAAAAAGACAAATATTATGTATAGTGATACCATTCAGTGAATTATTACTTTGTAAATCAAAACTGTAATATCTTATATATCACTTTAAATTTTGAAGACGTAAAACCCACTCACACTTAATAATTAAAATTATAAATTTTACCATTCTAGTTAAAGCATCAATCATAGATTATTTTTCATTTGTTTTGTTTTTGATTTTTTTTGAGACAGGAGCTTGCTGTGTAGCTCAGGTTAGCCTTGAACTAGTCATCTTCCTACCTCAACCTCCCAAGTGCTGGGATTACAGCAGTGTGCCACCACGCCTGACTAATCAGATTATTTTTAACTCAATAATGTTTCTATGTAATTATATATTATACAGATTATTAAATGAATATATATATATATATGTATATATAGTATGATTATGGCCAAGTCTGATCTGTAAGTGAAAATGGAAAGGGTATATTCTAATTATCTTTAGTAAGAACTATGTTTCCATTTAGTAACTCAAAAAAAAAAAAAAACCCCCTTCTCTGACCACCAGAGCCTTTATAAGGAATTACTAAATACTCATCAAGTTTACTATATACGTATCAGATATCAGATAGTACAAATATACATATAATGAGTATGTTAACTTTCTCAAGTGTCATAAAAACCCTAAAATACAGATTTTATTGAATTCCAGAAAGGTAAGGTAACTTGCCTGAAGTTGTGAGCCAAGTGACAGCATTCAAACCCAGCTATTTGGTGGCAAATTCAAAGTTATTCACACTGCAGCTGCTCTTTCAAGGCCATTCAACAATAACTTTTGTTTTTGTTTGATGTAAATTATAAATTCAGGTACAAAGTTTTATTTATGTGAGGAAAAAACCAGCCAAGTAACTATGGGTTGGTTATGCCAACAAACTAGTTTATACTTACAAACTAGTTTAGGAGAGGGAAAAGAGAAGTTAAATCCTATCAACACTAAATTAATTTTCTTAAAGGGCTTAATAGTGAAATGAGCATTTAAAAACATGATCCACATGACAAATGTCAATCTTCTTTAAGAAGACCCTTGGCCCAATGAGGCATTTGCATTCCATTTTTGAAAGGAAAAAACATTCTTTCAGTCAGTCTTTAGCAGTATTTCCCTTTGACTTGTGAGCATGGTATGCATAAGTTTAACAGAAAATAAAGGATGGAGTGTAAGAACCAAAGACATTACAGTGTCACCAGATGACAGATTTTGTTACAAACAAATTCTTCACTCATGCATTCATTCATTCAATATTTATTTATTGAGGGCTTGCTATATATATAAGGCAAAAAAAATTAAACAAAATGATAATACTATGCACTTTCATTCTGCATATGAAAACACTGTCAGTAATAAATATAAAAGACAAAAATAATAATAATAAAAAAATAAACTGATTTTATTTTGGATGACTGCGGCAAAACACACCAGGTAAGGGACTCCTTACTTCTATTTCTGCAGATTCCACCCGATTTTCAATTATTTCGATACACTGTCTCTTAGCTGGTGGCTCTTCACTTATAACAGTTTCTTCAGCAATGTCTGTTGCTGGTACTGTCAATACTAAAATGAAAAAATGTACATGTTAATTCATCCTCAGATAAACTGCATAGAAATAAAACAAGTCATGACATTTGATCCTAGTCATCTGAGATAAGTGTAGACCAAAACAACAATTTAAAAACCCTTATTTTCTTTTTATGATAATGTCCATTTTTGCCTCTTCACTTTCTTGGTTTTTTACTGAAATCTATTATTTAAAATATCTATTTTTAAAAATTCATTCATATGCCTCAAAAGTCAAAAGAATATTTGACAAGCATAGTTAGGAGGTCTCATGCTAACATAGTTACTTTAGTGAGCTTCTTGTATATAATCCTTACATTAGTTTTTGTAAAAACAAACATGAACATACATGAGTAGCATGCATATGATACATGAATTCAAACATATATACAATACATACATTTTTCTGCATCTGCTTTTTCTATTCCCTATATTCAGAGTGTAATGTGTTGTACCTACAAAGCTTTTCTACTCCTGTATAATATTTCACCTGCTAGATGCACCATGTGACCAACATTTGTAAACTTTGTTCTCCTACTGGATTAGTGGGCTTTGTCTCAATTGTTTTGTAGCTCTTTATATAAATGTAAATATATGGATAGGTCGTTCCTGCTTTGCACAGAATACAGGACCATATAAAACAATCTTAATAATCAAAGGGAAAAATTCATTTCACATGACCTTCAAAATTTTTGTCAAAACATTAAAAACTCTTATTGTCAATTACACATGTAAACAGAAATGCAAAAGTAGTAAAACTTATATTTAGTTCAATGTAATTTAAAACATTAGAAAAACTGAGATTAAAGTATTTTATTTCTTCTTATTCATATCACATTACGTTTATAAATTAACTCAGAGCTGAGAAATTCCATGTTTCACTGGATTGTCTGCATACTGCATATGTTCATGTTAGCAACACACTTTTAAATTATGGAGACTCCAAAAGTTTACTGCAATATTTGTAGGGGCCTCTCATTGTTCTCCTTTTTCCAACGTTTTCCTCCTACTTCTTCCCTCCTTTCCCCATCACATAAATTTTAGAATCCATTTGACTAGTTACAGAAAAAAACAAAAACAAAACAAAACTGTTCATCTTTGTTATAGGCTAACTTTTGTCTCTGCCCTCCATGCCCCAATTCCTATGTTGAAGTCCTAACCCCTAGGATCCCAGAATGTGATATATTTGGAGATCAGGCCTTTAAAAAGGTACTTAAGGTAAAATGAGGTCATATGGGTGAGTCCTGATCCAACATGACTAGTGTCCTTCTAAGAGGCAACAGGACACAGATGACACAAAGGAAGGTCAGCCATGTGAGAACATAGTCAGCAGGTAGCCATCTGAAAGTCAAGGAGAGAGGCCTTGAAAAAAAACCAAACCTGCCAACACCTTAATGTTAACTCCCAGCTTCCATAACTATGAGAAAATAAATTTCTTTAGCTTAGGTCACCGAGTCTCTGGTATTGTGTTACAGCAGCCCTAGCAAACTAAGTCTTTTTTCCATGACATACTACATTTATAAATTAACTCAGAATTGTGAGCTCTATGATATTGAGTCTTTCTTCTAAAAAATATGGTTTTCCTTCCATTTGTTCATCAGTAAGATTAGCCTGCATAATGTCAGGCCTTGTATCTTCTTGGTACAAATATTTGGAAAGTTTTCTTTCTAATTAATTAGCTCTTCAAAGCTTTTTTTGGGGGGATGATACTGAGGTTTGAACTCAGGGTCTCATGCTTGCAAGGCAGATATTCTACTACTTGAGCCATGCCTCCAGCCTGTCTTCAAAGCTTTCTGAAAGTACCTAGGCCTGATTTAAATCTTGGACCAGCTTTCAGCAGATTTCAGCAGAATGCAAGAGAATGGTCTTTCAGACTTTGTCACAGCTCAAGGATTTCCTCTTCTGCAGCTACAGCAACATATTCTTGTCTTGCAATCTGATTTATGGTTAGCACCACCCCTCCTCTGTCACTCAAAACCAAACCTGGTTTAGAAGCTCTATCTCTAGCTCTGCTTCCAACCAATTCCTTCACTGCCCATTAAGAGGGGTGATCTCTACAACCTTGCTCATTTTCCTAAAGGTTATGTGTGCATACACTTCTTTTTTTGGGGGGTGGAGGGATGGTTTCCAGGGAGGTACTCAGATAGGCACTTTCTGTGCCTTCTCTCTCCCTGTTCCCCTTTCCCCAACATTCATACCTTATTCTATCTTAGCCTGCTTGGAGTGCTTCTTAGACTGGAACTGTATCTTTCTGGAAGTGTGTATTATTTATTGGTGATTTCCTTTTCTTTCCTTGATGCACCCTTGTGGGCTTCCATCAGGGTCCTTCTGCCCTGGCCCTAATGGTCTTAGATGATTTTGCAGCACTTAAAATGTGGAATTTTGAGGTTTTCTCAGCCTTTTAGTTTCATTAAAAACAGATGTTTTATCCACCTTTGTGGTTTCCAAAAGAAGAAGAAAGAAAAATTCACAATAAAGCATCTAAAAGTTGCCACCATATTCCTACTAAAGTCCAGGCTTGTGACTAGTACAGATTATAATCGTTCATCTGCATGAAGAGAGATGTTGTAATTAGTCCTTATGCAAGACCTGTGATTGGTCCTTATGTGAGGCTTGTGATTTTGACCGGGCAAAAACTGTGGTATTCAAGATGAGGTGAATTGGCGGAAGAAAGAAGAGATGGCAAAGAGATCAGACTGCAAAGCCAAAGGCCCCAAGTTCCAGAGAGCAGCCAAGCATTTATGCTGAAAGTCTCCTCTACCCAAGGACTGAGCTGTACAGCAGTCCCCACCAGCTGCCTGCCAATGCAAGCTGTGTTAGGAGCTGAGAGCCCCAAGCTCAGCAACAGTAACACTAGTGAACACTTGCTGCTACCAATGTTAGCTGCTGCTGGGAGTCGAGAACTCTACTGGCTGCTGAGTATTTGGCCACTGGCAACCAAGGGTCAGAGCTAGATCTGATCTGAGTACACAGAGCTATAAGCCTTTGGCTTCAAGAGCTAAGAGCAGTCTCTAATCCTCAGCGACCAGAGTTATCAGCCTCAGGTTTGCCCAGCCCATAGGCCCTTGAAACTCAACAATGAAGAAGGCACCCTTTTCCTATGAATTTCCATCTGGATAAAACAAAAGAACCACCCCAGATGATCATTTGTGATATAGTACCTCACCCAAGCATATGGAACACACTGTCTCAGGGCATGCGACATTGCTGCTGAGTGTTCTACCAAGTACTTCACAGTGTAGACATGTGTGCAGTTAGGACTTGCTTCTGGATTTCTGTCTTCACGCTTCCAGAGCTCCATTTCCCAGTTATCACACTCCAAACTCTCAGCCCACCAGGGATCTGGGGCACTGGCTTGGGGCAGCAAGGGCCTGTGGGCTACAGGCAGCTGATGACAGCACAAGTGGGTGCACCCTCAACCTGTTTTTCGGTAATTTTTCTTACATGGTAATTTTAAAAATAGTATCTGCATTGCATAAAATGGTCTAAGAAATTATTATCCAACATAAATTTTGAGTTACCTGTATATTGTTTGTGGCAATATTTAAGCTCATTTTCCAACCAGAATAAAAGCTTTGGTGTTAATTTTTTTCTACTTTAGTAAGTACTCAGAGAAAGAAGGCTAATTTTAATATGAGCATAAGCAAATAAAATTAGGAAATTGTATCTGTTGCAAAAGATTACAAAAATATAACATGTTACAATTTTTTGAGAATCAAAAGTAGACAGAAACTTTATGTAAATATCTACTACTAACCTTGCTGTCCATCTGGCATGGTCACGATGATGGGCTGACCTATTCCACTGGTTGGAATGGAATGTAAGTTTCCAAGCTGAATTCCATCTGTAACTATTGTGATGACCTGCTGGCCCCCTGAACTAACTACTTGCTGAATTGCACCATCCACAGATTCTGCAGTAACCACTTCCTCTGTGGCCACTACTGAAGAAAGAAAGAAAAAAAAAAAAAAAAGAAAGAAAGAAAGTAAGACTCAGTAAATATATCTAATAGTATGACTAGAAATTTAGTTTTGCTTTGTCTGCTACTTTTGGTTTCTCTGCTTCTTTCCTGCACAGGACATGGTTTTCAAACCTAGTCTTCTATGGTGATATAGCTATCTATGTAAATAGCTGGTTACAAGTCTCACAATTTGTAATAACTGAGATCCAACTATCTCTTCATGATTGTGTTTCAATAAACACTTTCTCTTCTTTTAGTTATACAAGATACAAAATAAGATATCTTACGGTCATGACAAAGGTAAAATCTGCTTAATAAAATTCCATAATTTAAGAAAGAATTTTTAATATAGTTATATGTCATTCACATTTACATGAGAGTTGGCATATAGAATAAACAGTATTACTATTCTGGGTTGAGTGAGCAAGAATGGCTTTGTTAATTACTATTTCCTGATAATTCATCAACTACATACATTGATGATTTATGAACTTTTCTGTATGTAGGTATATGTTGGTATACAGATCTGATACAGTGATAGTAAAAAACACATGAACATTTACATAAATACAATCTAAAACTATGCTCTTAATAATTTATGAGAGGCTCGGAGAGGAATCTGGCAGCTAAAAAACAGCACCGTCTTTGCCTGAGAA